>NW_010972512.1:477429-502488 GCF_000737465.1 Haliaeetus leucocephalus
GAGTCGGGGCGGGAGGGGGTCAGGCCCTGCCAGGAGGTGAAGGCAGGAGGTGATAAGAGGGACAAGAGGGCGCACGGTTTTGGGTCAGTGGGAAGAAGCTTTTTTGTCCCCCTCCCCTGACCTACGCAGCCCCCTCAGTGGCTGCTCCCGAATGCTACAGCGTGGGGTGACATGGAGAGACGGAGTCAGGGAGGAGAGGGAAGCAGACGGCCCCAAATTGCATCTTCCACTGCAGAGCCCGCAGCACTATTTTGCACCGCTCTTTTTGCTGCGCACGCGTGGGGCCGGCAAACAGCCCCTGATACCTGTGCAGGGCCAGAGCATCCCTTCCCCACGGGTGACTGGCACAACGGGCTCATCCCAGGGCCCTGAGGATGCTCCACCACCTAAAACATCCCCAGCAGAGCAGCAGCAGTTCTATAAAGTTAATGGTCACTTTTTGGCAGGGTTACTGCCATGCTGTTTTTCTCCCCCAGCTGATGGCCAAAGCGGTGGAGGAGATGGCCAGGGACAAGGACATGTGGCTGCTTTTGGGGAAAGCAAAGCTGGAGTGGTCTGAGTTCTGCTGCAGAGCGTGGGGTGCGGGGGTGCCTGGCCATCAATCATTTAGTGCTGTTAATTTTTAATGTGTAAAAATCTCTTTAAGTAGGGAGCCTGGCGCAGAGCGAGGCTGATGATTAATTCAGGGAGTGACTCACAGAGGAGAGCATTGGGCCCCGCCCCCACCGGGGGGGGGGGGGTCCTGCTGCTGGGGACCAGCCATGAAACAAGCTGGGGGGGGGCTGGGAAGGGACAGACCTCCTGGGCTGGTGTCACTGGGTGGCAGATCAGTGATGCTGCAGTGGCACTTACTGGTGTCCACCCCAGGACTGGTGGATATTCCTGCCACAGCCCCAGAAGCATCGCATGTGCCCCTGTTGGAGTATTTTGGGGGGTTATGAAGCTGGGAGCTGCTCAGAGCGGGGTGTCCCTGCTCCGGTGACACCACTGTTGGTGTCGGAGGCTGAGGGCTCTGGCAGCCCCTCCACGCTGGTGTCCCCTCAGAGCCCTCACCCCATTTCTAGCCTGCAGCTGTGTGCCAGTAAATGCACAAACAAATAATAGTATCAGGAATAACACGCTGCTGGTGGAGGTGGCTAGTCCGCGGGGCACACACTGCACCTTCTCACCCCCCTTGTCCTCCCCAGTGGGGCGAGAAGATCCCAACCCTCCCACAGTGGCCTCAGAGAGGACAAGCCAAATCAAGAGACCGTTAGCGGGCTACAAGATAACCAAAGAATAACCCATAAACAGCAGGAGGATGGGGAGGTGTCTTGCTCTAGCAAACGGCCCGGCCACACTGCTCATGCCTGGCCACGGCACAGCGCAAGGGCAGGGCTGATGCAGCCGTCGGAAACTGGCTGCAAAGCCCCGGCTGTCAAGCAGCCGGCAGGTTCAGGCATGACGGGAGAAGGTCAAAATGCGTCAAACCCGGCTGAGTCACCCCTCACACAGCTCCCATGTCCCGCCAGCATCCCCCAGAACCCTCCCTTTTCAGCTGTGGCCGGATACCGGCAGCACAGGGGTGTCCCCAGGGAGATGTGCCGGTGGAAGGACTTGCATGGCTGTGCTCAAACACAGCTTCCACCTTTCAGAAGTAGACGGAGAAGGTATTATTATGTATCTATGTTATTGAAAACTGTGTTTCTCCAATAGCATTTTGACCCTCCAGGCTTTAACTCCAAAAATTTGGGGAGCTGGGCTCAGCATTCCTACCTTCTAGTTAAAAGGCAATTAATTGGGGATGTCTCATTTGAGGGCCAGGGATGGGATCTACTCCTCAGGGAGCCCTTGCAGGTATTTTTAGCTTTGATGAGTGCTGGCAATGGAGCAGCAAGGGATTTTTCTGGTGTCTTACGTGATACTTGTGGACCGCATTGGTACAACTGCAGCGCAGGGACAGCTGGCCCTGCATGTGGCTTTGGGGGAGGACCGGCAGCAAGAAAAGTGATGTTAATAATCAAAGTCATGTTGGGAAAGACCACGGCATCCAGGATCCCAGTAAAAAGCACCACTGCTCTGCTTTGGCTCTGAGGTTTTCATGGCCAAGGCCTCTGCAAACATCACCTGGGGTCAGGCTAGAAGGAAGCGGGGAGGGGAGCCCACGGAAACCTGCAACTCCGCACGAATGCAAAGAAATCAAGTGGATTTGCAAGTCCCCAAATTCCACATGCGCCACAGAGGAAGGAGTGATAATGGAAGGGCTCCGCTTTCGGGAAGGCGAGTTTAAATAATTAAGAGGAATAGTGAGGTGGAAACAAATGTGCAGAAGGTTTGGGGCTCCCTGGAAGGAAGCAGAGATGAAAGGAATGGCCTTGCTACAATATTCATAAAGCTCTGAAGGCAACGGCACAAGTGCCTGAAAGAAGGGTTATTGCATGAGCTCGTCTCCTCCGGAGACCCTGGCCAGGCGGCTGGTGCAGGCGTGGGAGGACGTGGCCGGCCTCGAGATGCTCGGCACGTTCAGGGAGTAGCGGTTCTTGTGGTTCTTTGCTAACAGTGCCACATGCGGGAGGATGCCTCAATCCAGCCCAGCCCCAGGCTATCAGGGGGCTTCTGCCCACCCCCAGCCCCTTTCCCTTCATTATGGATTTTAGTTATTCCTTTTCCTTCACCAGGGATGAGGAGCTGGGAAAGTCTGTGTGGGAATGGGTCAAATCCTAAACTTTTTTGGTGGACTGACAGCTGGGACACCGGTGCCTCATGCACTGATACTGGTACGGGGTGTTTGTGCTAGGGATGGTGTTTGGCATCAGTGCTTCGATGCTGGGGGTCAGCATAGGGTACTGGTACTGAGGATTGGTATTGGGAATGGCACTGGCTATTAATCCTAAGTCTTGGTCCTGGTACTGGGGATGGACATTTGGTGTTGGTCCTGGTATTGGGTATGGGGTGCTGGTACTGGGTGTTGATAGTGGTACTTGCCTTTGGTTTGCCAGGTCTGTACATCCAACGTTACTCCGGTGCCTTGCATTTGCAAAACCTCGGCAACGTCCCGCTGTCCCCCAGGCCAGACATGGCTGCACTGTGTGGGGAGCACTGCATGTCCCCCCATGCAGTCCCCAAACCCTGGGATCCTGCTCGGGCAGATGCGGCTCCTGGGCAGTTGGGGCTGTTTCTTGGGAGCTCACGCTTCATTTTAACATCGTCCACCTTGGGCTTTCCATTAACATATTGCCAAGTACTGGGTGCATTTTCCACATCCAGTGCATCCCTGGTGTCCCGGTCTGAGCTGCTCGTCCCATCGCAGGTGGGAAGAGGGGTCCCCAGCCCTGCCCCAGTGTGACCCCCCCTTCCTGACACCCCCGAGGGAAGGGTCTCTCTCAAGACCAAAGGAACTGGCCCCAGCCTGAGCTTTCTGATGTGAATCCTCCACAGCAGTGGGGAAATGCTGCAGAAACTCCAGTTCTTGGTCCAGGACTCATGGAAGTGTCACCTAATGAACCAGGAGCGATTCACCAGCAAATAGCAGTGTGAGGGAGGGTAAATGATGCTGACTCTGCCCTGGGAGCTGGGGTGGGAGGTGGGGATGCTCCCTGGAGGGTATCGGGAATCTCAAGGATGCCTCTGAGCACAGCCCGTTGCTACCACCCCAGCTGTGCACAGTTTTGCTGCAGATTTTCACTGCCTCCAAGGAAGCTGAGAATTTCTCTGGGCAGCATTGACAAAGCTGCCCAGATTTGCTGCTTTCCTTGCTCAGAAACAGGGGTAGGAGTCTGTGCAAACCACAAAGAGCTGAACTTGCTTGCATTTCTTCTTTTCATGCATTCCCTGTGTTTGGAGGGGCTTGGTTGGCACAGCACAGCACAAAGCAGAGCCATGAACATCTGGAACATTTTTTAGATACAAGAACCCAATGTGACTGGCCTTTTTTGGCTGCTAACTCATTGGTGAGCCCAGGCTTTGGCTCCCAAGGGATTTCCATTCCCAGCATTGCCATGGGATGTTGTGCCAGCAAACGGCTGGTGCAGTTGCCTCTTATCTCTGCTGATCATCTCCTCCGGCACGCAGCTCTGGGTCAGTTCCAAGCGTGTCGCAGCTGGTCCCAATCTCACAGTGCGTTTACACACGTGCTTGATGTGAAATAAGTGAGTAATAGCTGTTCTCCAAAGTGCTGGTGCCCATGCGTGGCTTTAACTGTGCTGTCTTGGGCCCTAAACACTTGATAAATGCCTTTGGGAAATGTGTGCTTTTCAAATGGGTGCTTGTCTGGAGCTGCATTTTTCAGAGGAAATCCAAGTAAGCTGCTGCCTTTTCTTCCCAATGAGCAGAGGAGGGGTTTTGCCTGGTTTGAGGTGCCTGCAGACATTTATCACTGTGTTAATGTGAAGTCTGGCACGCTTCACTGTGGCCACTGGCACAGAAAATCCCCCTGCCCCGGTGGGTGCACGCTCGCTCTCCACTTGCTGGGCTCCGCTCCGCATCAGCCCACCATCATCTTGCTCGGTCACTGGCCACCCCACATCATGCGAAAGACCTGTCAAATCATTTAGTTGCTGCTACGGTTACAAAATCCCATGGAGTTTCTGCAGGAGAGGCACGGCAGAGCTTGCAAACGGGCTGTCAGTGGTGATGGGGGATGCAGATACAGCAAAAAGCAGCCCGATGGCGCGGCGTGCAGCCCATTTTCCTCTCTCTCCCCAAGCCAGGCTTTGCTTCATGGGTGGCCGTGGGTGGTTCAAGGGAATCTCCTTCATGCTGTGGGGAGCGATGAGATGCCCTGAGATGTGGGGACAACCGGGAGTAATAGGAGCTGCTGGTCTGGGATGATGCAAGGATGCGTGAGCAGGACAAAGCTGCTGCGATCTTGTAGGATTTTTCAGGGACCAGCATCAAACTCTGGGCTAAAGGGGGATCTCCGCTGAGACTGAGAATGGGAGGAGGAAGAGAGGACAGCAAAGCAGCCGCCACCCTGGGAGTGGGCAGCGGGATTAGTGATGGCAGAGAGGCAGAAGAGCTGTGGCCTGAAGACATCCCTGGTTTTCCCCAACCCCTGTGGCTGCCCGCAGCATGATGGGGAGCTCTGCTGGGCCTGGGGGAGCAAACATGCTGCGTCCCAAGGAGCGCAGCCTTTGGCCTCATGGCCCCACCGTGCTCGAGCCCGGCTGCGGGGGCTGCTCAGCTCAGGAGCTGCTCTGCAATATGGCTTTCTGAGCTCCATCACCATGGAGATGGTTACTAATGGGGTTGGGCTGCTAACAAGGTTTCTGGGCGCTTGCTCACCCTCCCGCCGTGACTCGGTGGAGAGGCCACAGTGCAGCCGGCAGCGGGCTTGGGGCTGCCCCTGCCTCTCCCCATGTCCCAGAGCCCTTGGGGACAGGAGCCCCCCGTGTCCCAGGACACCCTGGCAGGGTGAGGGCAGGCTGGGTTTGCACAAGCTGGGGCCATCCTCCTCTCTGCCCTCAGTGAGGGAGCTGATGGGGCGATGCCGATGGCACAAGGAGATTTGTCACACCAGGGGACAGACGGGCACCGCACCCCCCACCCTGCGCTTGACCTGCCACATTACCAGGGCACAGCCAAGATGGACCCCTCCCAAATTCACATCTTTTTCCCCCAAATCTCCTGGCTGGGGACAGGACCTGGGGGGAAGGATCCTGGAGGAGGTCCACATGTATCCATAGTTCGGAGCCCTGTCCCAGGACAAGGGGTGAGGGATGCCCCAGGGTCCCATCTCCCCTTGCCTGGGGGTCACGCTCGCCCCTAGCCCCCTGCTGAGGCCAAGCCCCGGGGCCGAGGGTCCTGCCAGACAAGAAGCCTTGCCAGCTAGCTCCTGCCAGATTTCTGCTACCTGCCATGGCTTTCAAGGCAGCTGCAAAGCATCCTGCATCCTGCCAGCAGGCTTTGGGTGGAAACAACACACCCAAAGTCTTTCCCTCCATTCAAACCGGGAAGCCAACCTTTCTTCTTGGGTTTATTGCTCTTGAAGCTGGGCTCTTGAAGCTGTCCCTTGCCTTGCAGCAAGCTCCGCTCATATTAAACCATGACAGATGTGCACCCAGGGTGAAGTTGGAAGGAAATCATGCAGAACCCAAAATATAGTGGGAAATAGCCTAAAAGTCCCTGGTAATTAAGCAAGGAAATGGTGTCAGCCTATTTATAGGAGCTTCTTGTAGTGGAGGCATTGGACTTGCTCCTCAGCCCTGGGGGGAGTGCCTGATGCTGAGGGGAACAGCCTTAAACTCCCATTTCTGAAGGGCGTCCTACACTGGAGCAGGGCAGAGGCTGAGCCCTGCGGTTTAGGGAAGGGTGACTCCAGGGGCACAGCTGAACCCAAGATGTTTAAGAGGGTATCGGGGCTTTTACCAAAGCCCATGTTGGTCTTGGATGGTAAAAGCCCTTCCAGCTGCTCTGGCCACAGCCCCAGCAAATGCTCCATGCTTGCAGTGGGGATGGAGCCGGCCAGCGAGACTCTCTGGCCAGGCTGCTTTTGGCCTTTTCCCGTGGGGGTGGGCAGAGCCATGCCTCCATCACCCCCAGGGCAAGCGGGTCCCGGGCAATGTGCTGATGATGCCACCATGCCCAGGGCCCTGCTAGCATGGGGGTTTCGAAAACACTGTCCGCACTGGAGCGGGGCCGCCCGGGGGTCTCTGCAGCGAGGGGGGCGAAGGATGGGGCTGCAAAAGCTGCTTAAGGGATTTGAATTCTTAATCCCCATTAGAAATTAATGTCCAAATCCCTGGAGTGGTGGCAAATCCCACCCCAGAAGTTCGTTTTTCTTCAAAGCAAAAAGAAACACAAGCTGCAGTGTGCAGGACTGGCAGCCCAGGTGTGGGGCTGGCCAGGGTGACCCGCAGCCCTGGGCCACCCGCCACGTGGCACCCGCGGGCACCGTTTGGGGACAGCCGCCCTCATTTCCCCTGGACATTGGGATGTTTCCTCCCAAGCTGGCTGAGTATTTCAAAGCTCAGGCAAATGGCTCAGGATCTCATCCTGTTGACCGCTCTCCCCTCCACGACCCAGCTGTTAGCAAGTCCCCAGCGCTCTCCTCCCATATTTGGGGAAAATATTTTCCTCTTCTTCAGAGAAGTAGCTGGTGTGGAAAATGACTGAACTCTTGGGAATTCAGGCAGGTTGTATTGCTTTGAAAGCAATTCCCATCTGACACAGCAAAGGGCTAAGCTAATTTTACACATGACTTACTTTCACACCTTTAACAAGAAGCTGTTTCTTTCTCGATGAGCAGTGCATATGGCAGTTAAATTGATTATTTGTTGAATGAGTGAGAACACACAGCACAGAAACTGTATTGGATACCCAAGGCATTGGAAAAGGGCTACAGAAGTACATTGAAAAGTGGGTTTTCTCCCCATGCAAATATGACTGAATATATCCAGACACACTCAGGCTCACTGACAAGGATCACAGCTTGTGCTAAAGCCAGCAAAAAAGTCAAGGTATAAATTAGTTTTAAAAGCTGGCTCTAGCTCGCCTTTCTCTGGCATTTCAGCCGCTTGAAAGCTTCAACAGCAGCATTTCATCCATCTGCATGTCTGCAGCCACAACGATGTGCTGCACGGACACTGGGATGAGGAGCACCCGGCTGCAGGCTGAGCAGAGCTGGGACAAAACCTGGGCAGATGGGGCCAGATTCGGGTTGTGCTTTGCCTTTCACTCCTTTTGCCTCCAAGGGAAACCCCTGACATGGGGCATGGGGACTCACATTAACACCCCCCTAACGCTGCTCCTGGGCTGGAGGGTGTTGCAGGGGCTCTTGCTCGGAGGAGGACGGAGCTGCATGACCTTTGCATGATGCAGGACCCTCCACTATTTGGTCATGAATAGGGGCAAAAAGCTCAAAGCAATGGTCCTTGACCCTGCCATGCTCATCGTCTCCCTTTGTATGGTAAGGATTTCTGTGCATTTCCACTCACCTCTAAGAAAAGCTGCATCTTGGGCAGGAGACAGCGAGTGGTGGGAGAAGGAAGGGTTTGTCACAGCCCCATGAGCTCAATGGCCGCGGGACATCCCTGCCCATCAGAGCAGGACCAGCCCCAGCACCACATCAGGATGGCTACAGCATTGTGCAACCAGGTTTGGAAACCTTAGGCAAGGACAGAGACAGCCCACGGCTCTGGCAACCCATCCCAGGGCTGCATCTTCTCTGGGGAAGGAGTTTTTTGGTGGGTGCCACCCAAATTCCGTGAACAGCAGCCGCTCCCCTGCGCTGCATCACAGACAGGAGTTTGTCCCCATCATCGCTAGGCTGGATGAGGACTAAACCCCCCCAGCACAGCCCCGTGCTCACAGAGGCTCAAGGGGCTTTTGCATCTGCCCCTGTTTCCAGGGAGCTGCATGGGAACGGGCTCTTCACCGTTATCCCAGCCCCAACCAGGGGCCACGGGTCCTGCTGTCAGAGCATCCCCAGACTTTGGCAGCACAGGAATTTTGCTGTAATTTCCTTGCAAAGGCAGTAATCGTAACAAACGTCCTTGCTGCAAGGGAGCGTGGAGGGAGCCAGGCACTGTCAGTTTGAATGACGTTTTAATTCAGGTTAATTAAAGGGTTCAGGCAAGAACAAACAAGCAGTCTCCTTGAAGCAGGCGATATGAAATCTGAACCTGAGCTGACAACCGCCCACGGGAGACAGCCGATCCCTGGGTGCTGAAGGGGGGAACGCTCTGCTTGCAGCTGCACAGGGCACAAACCCAACTTGTCCTACATGCGTACCCAGAGCATCACCCCATGACCACAAACCACCTCACGACAGGGAGGCAGAGGTGCCAGGTCAGCCCAGGACCTTGCAGGTGCCCAAACCACTGAGCCGGGGAGGTGTTTCTTTAGGACAGGTCTTCCTGGGGTGTCCCCTGACCATTGGGTACCGTGTGGGTGTCCCCCACCTCCACTGCATCATGTCTGGGGTGGGTGCCTGGGCTGAGCCCCACATTTTTAACGAGGCATGATGTGGATTTGCTCTGATGGGCCAGCAGCTGGAGGTCAGGACCAGACGAGCGTTCCAGGCTGAGACAACCTCCATGGAGGTTGGCTTTCTGCATGCCAGGCTCCCAGCATCCGCCTCGACACAGCTGGCTTGTGCCAACCTGCCTGTTGGCACACCTGCCTCCAAAGTTT
This sequence comes from Haliaeetus leucocephalus, assembly GCF_000737465.1. Taxonomy (NCBI): domain Eukaryota; kingdom Metazoa; phylum Chordata; class Aves; order Accipitriformes; family Accipitridae; genus Haliaeetus; species Haliaeetus leucocephalus. The sequence goes on from NW_010972512.1 coordinate 486,541, forward strand.
AGGACAAGCCCTAAAGGATTGTCCTAAATTTTATGAGAAGGCAGGATCCAGCAGCTGGGCAGGGTTTTCTTGTGCAGCAGCACAGGGAGTTTGGCTGGGATGGAGAAGGATGCTTGGGGTCACATGCCATCCGTGTGGGCTCTGTGCGCCGAGCGTGAATTATTTCTTCTTTTCGCTGTAAAACTGTGCTGCTGAGGGACACGTTCATGAAATATAAATGTGAGACCTGCTTTAAGTGGGCAGAGCCTGGAGATGAATGGTGGGTCTGCGCAGGCAGCAGCACGCAGCCTTTCACTTCCCAGCTGCAATTAATAATTTATGATTTTCATAACATGAGCTGTGATCTGGGAGCCCAAAATGCCCCGGGGGCTGGCAGGGCTCCCCCACAGCACACTGCCACCAGCGCTTCACCCGTACTGACAGGCACTGTCCCCATAGCCACCCACACAGCACTGCGCAGGATCCGGCCACAGTTTGCCATCACTGCAGGGAGCTTGGTCTGGTCCCCAGTGAGTATGGGAGGCATTGGATGGCAATGGGTGGCCATGGGTTAGTGGTGAGCTGGTGAATGGTGGTGGTTGGTGATGGGTTGGTGATGGTACCATAAAACTTCCCAGTTTGGGGACAGAAGGCACGAGAAGAGGGGTGATAGCTGGCTGGGGGTTTGGGTAAATCTGAATGAAAACTTCTTTTCATAATCATCCCTGGGTGAGAACCTCAGTTTCTGCAACACAAGTGTCTTCTGTGCGGAAAATGACCGAGAATAGTTCATTTGGAGTGAGCTGATGATAAGTCCATGCCCAGGAGATGCTAGGTGCTGGGCTGAGATTCAGAGGGTTGGGGACCTGCTTGTGCCTGTGCAAGGGACAGCACTGAGCCAAGTAAGAGCCAGACCAGTGACTTACAGCCAGGATTGTAATACAAGTGTGACTCCTGAAGCAATGGCACGTAGGCCCTTGCTGAGGACCGGGATGGCAAGCGGCTGCGAAGGGCGCAGGAGAGGAGACGCAGCTCTAGGCAGGTTGTACAAAAAGGTGGGACAGGGGTACGGGCAGGATGTTGGCATACAGGTAACCCCATCATTTCCACGCTGGAGCCCTCCAGCCCAATTAAGCATCCTTTGCCACCCTTGGGAAGAGGGTGATGCCAGAGCCACCATCACCCATGGTGAGCAGGGACACTGCCCTGGGTGTGTGTCCCCAGGCAGAGGCTGGCTCTAGGGCACGGAGAGGGTCTCCAGTGGGTGCAGGGTGGCACGAGGGCCAGGCGAGATGTCCTGGCTCCCACCTGCCCCTGTCTGGGCTGAACCTCCCCCTCCCAGATTCTGCTCTGTTTTCAGCTCAGCTAGAAAACAAACACTTTGGGGTTGTCGGGTTTTTGTCTTCCTTTCCTAATTTAGATGGTCCCAAGGCCCCACAGGCAGATAAAGGCGAGTTTATTCCTTCCCTGTGTTTATGGTGCTGCTGGAACATGCTGCTCCCACAAATATTACATCAAGGGAGCGTGGGGAAGGTTCAGCTTCCACAGCGTGACTTAACTCTCACCTACATCTGCCCATCACTGCTCACTGCCTCCTCCCACGGCCCAACATCACACCCCAGCCATGCTGCTGCCGTCTCTGGCTTGGCTCGGCGGCGGTGGCTCTGGCCGTGCCAGTCCCTGTGTCATCGCTCCCGGGGCAGCTGGTGCCCTCGGCTCCTGCTCCAAACTGCGCTGGTGCCTCAGCTCATCCCACGAGCTGAGAGTGTCCCGGTGCCTGGTGCCACATGGACCCCCCGGCTTCATTTTCAGCCTCAGCCCCTTCTCACGTGCCTGACGTGTCCCCAGGGAGTGCAGGGGCAGCACCAAAATGCCCCCGGGGGATCAGCTAATGCCCCCCCTGTCCCCAACAGCCCTGCTCTGCCACAGGGCAGAGTGGGTGCAGACCTGGGCAAGGATGCAGAGACACAGCAGGACCCCAGCTGGGCTTGGCATGGGGCTCCTGCCACACTGGTAGAGATCGGGACAATTTGGGATGCAGGTCCCTTGCATCCCAGGCTGCGTTGGGAGAACTGAGAGAGCTCAGCCCTCCCTCGTCCATCTCTGCGGTTGGCCCCAGCCTCGCCAGAAAGCAGCCCTGGGGGGATGCCAGGATGGCTCTTGCACCAGACGAGCTGCCACCGCTGGAGCTCTGTCTGCTGCCAGACGTGGGCATGGGCTGTCCTTGGCTGTGAGTGCCGGGGCCGTGCAGACTGTCGCAATGCAACACGAGGCTCCGAGCTGTGTTTGCTTGGCCGGGACAGTGTGTCACCGCCGACGGAGTCTGGCTTGCGTCATGCCGGTGGACTGGGGAGACCAGTGCCCAGCCTCCATCTGCTTGCCTTGCCAGAGGCAGCTGCCGGCTTGGTGGGATGCAAGGGCAGGGGACAGGCAAGGAAGGGGAGAGGATGGCTGCAGGAGGGCTGGGGGGAGACAGCAGTGAAGATGGAGGGTTCGTTGCCTGCAGGAAAGAAGTTGAGGGTGAGGAGTGCCCCAAGGCACTGGAGGGAAGGGCTCAGGGCTGGGGGTTGGAGGTTTTAGTGGCTGTTCGTTAATACAGCCCAAGTTACCCACATGGGGCTGGTGGGAGAGGAATGCTGGTGAGACCCTTCCTGGCCACAAAAGCCCAGAGGAAATGGCATCGGGGATGTCAGCGTCTTCCAGGGCAGATGTGCGATGAGCCCCAGACCCTGCGCTGCGAGCATCCCTCATGGGCTGCCCTGGCATGCTGCCAGTGCCCTGCCTTTTTGCAGGGTCCAGCAGAAGAATGAACTCAAAAATCCCCTTCATGGGACAGCTGGACAGCTGCAGGTTTCCAGTGGGATGTGATTGATGGGGACCGTTCCCTCTCTGCCAGATCCCAAGAGGTGGAGGCTGTGGTGCGAAGCCGGTGGAGCTGCTTTCCTTGTGGTGACTGGCACTGGGTACACACCCTGCTGCTCACCACCAAGATTTGACTAAAATGCAAACACTGGCTTGCTTGGCCTGGCTTTTCGAAGAGGTCCAAAACCCCAAGCCAGTCTCACCACCTCTTCCCGGGCAAGGGTGAGTCACCGGACGGGCGCTGCCTTCCCTGAGCCGTGGCGGTGATGCTGGGCACAGCACCGATCCCAGCCCTGCACGTGGCCATGGAGGTGTCTGCGGGCAGGGTGCTGGGCAGAACCTGGGGTGAATTTGGGGTTCTTCATCACCACTGGTGGGGAGAGGGAGCTCTGTCCCTCCTGATGCTCTGACTCCATGGGAAGTGACATCACCATCCTCCGAAATCAGCCTGGAGGCTGGGAAATGAGCCGGTCCCCAGGCAGCGGTGGGGTCAGGGATACCTGGAGAGGAGCTGGACCTTGGGGAGGGGTAGCGTGAGGACAGCGAAGGAAATCAGAGATAGGGGCAGGAAATAACAAACGTGAGTCAGCTGAGAAACACGCGGGCAAGGACAGCTTCGGAGAGCTAATCTGCAGGAGATAACACTGCCAGGGTGGAGGAGCCTTGGAGATGAGCTCATGGAAAGGGAGAATCAAGGCACAGAGGTGTCTGAAACTCCAGTGGCCGACAAGGTCCTTTGCATCATGTTCAGCTACGTCACCCCTGGGTGCTGGGGGGAGCGTGGGGCTCGGCACCCAGCCTTGGGTACTCTGGACACCATGTACACTTTGGTATGCATATTGTAGCTTCCAAAGGTTTCCCTGAAATCCTGCACTGGGTGTTTATCCCCTGACAGACAGGACTAGCTACGGCGCAGCCTGTCTGCTTTTAGTCTGGAGGAGATTAATCTCTCTAGGGCCTAATGGCAATTCTTTTGGCAAGCGTTCAGCAGGCCTTAATCCATCTTATCTCCACTCTGAAAGGATGAATTAGGCGCCTCTCCAAGCGCTCAATGAGGAGCAGAAGCAGCAGGAGCTCTGGCAATGCACAAGCTGCTGCGGGCGCCCCGGGGATGCCCTACATACAGCAAAGAGGCCGCGGAGCCGCTGGCTCGCGGGCAGGAGCCGGAGCGATCTGGGGGCTGAGGAAGAGGCAGTGTCACAGGACAGCCGGCACGCTTTCCCCTGCTCAGCAGGACCCTCTTTCCTTTCTGTCCCTGAACATCCAGATGTTGGGATCACCAGGAGTCTTGGCCTGAATAATGAAGGTCCCAAATCCCTTGGGATTTGCCTGGGTGTGAGCCAAGGGTGGCTTCTTGGCTCGTGGGGGAAGACTGGGGACAACACGGCCCTGCTCATCCCTGTGCAAAGGCACCCATGCCAGCACCAGTGCCTGTCCAGCCCATCCAACCCATCCGGTACCCAGGGATGTCCCTGCTCCCACGGTCCAGATGCGGTCAAGACTCCTGAGTGATGAGAGGACATCCAGGTCGTCTGGGATGGTCTCATCATCGCGCTCACCGCTCCGCCGTCGGGCACGGCGACTCTGAACTTGGCTTTTGCAAACCTGTCCTGACGTCGCTAATAATAACTGTGTTAATTAGGGAGCTCTCCCAGCCCTGCATGATTCGTTTGGTCAGTTATGGGGGATATTGTCAGGGTAATGTAAATGAGGGGTGGCATTCTCCTCCCCAGCAGCCGTCTGGAATGCTGGAGCTGTGTCTGAGACCCAAGGCACTCGCTGCACGCCAGGGTGACCCAGTCTGTGCAGATGCCGCAGGCAAGGATGCTGCTCAGCTCAGTCCCACGCAGACATTTGGCCCAAGGAATCATGGCTCAGACACCCACCGAGCATGATGGCTGCTCACACCCATCTCCACCACAGGCACCCAAAGGTGAAGGGCTGCATCCCAGCTAGGCTGTCTGCCCCAAGCCTGCTAGCTGTCCCTGGCTTTTAGACAACTGCCCATCACCGTGGCATCTTGCCTTCCCCAATTCCCTTCCATGTGAAATCAGAGAGGACAGCGAAACTGTTTGTGGGCTTTGCAGAGCCTGAAATTTCCCACTTTTCTGCATCAAAGCCCTGCCGGCAGTGGGTGACTGGGGGCTTAATTTCTTTTTGGCCATGGTATCCCTTGGGTGACAGATGGCCTGGTGGCTCACTGGCTCACATGCCCACCCGGTGGGGGTCGGGACCATGGCGTAGCAGCAGGACAGGGTCTCTCCGCATTTGCCAGAGGGGACCGGATTGCCCTGAGGTCACTCAGGGCCAGTTTGCAGGACGGTGGCAGAGCCTCTGTGGTATCGTCTGGTCCCATTCCGGGGTGAAAACACACCGCAGCTGGGAAATGCCTTTAGGGGGGAGGTTTTCTTCTTTGCCATGGCATGGCAAAGGCGGTGATAGGCTTGCTGTGGGGTTGCTGCCAGCCGGCACCCATGGGTGCTGCCGAGGGACCTGTCACCGCGGGATTGCCCTCCCAGGGGAGGCAAAGTGCGAGTGATGCCATGGCTCAGCATCACTGCCCGCTGCTGTCCTTGCTCCTCACCTCAGGCCTGTTTGCTCTGCGTCGAGCTGTGCTGCCCATGAGTCAGCGTCTGAGGTGGGCCAAAAATGCCATGGAAGCTTTCTGGGTGCTGCTGGGGTGACACCCTGGCCAGTGAACCCATCCTGCCGCACCAGCCCCCAGCCTGCCCCTGCGTTTCGTCACAGCGGCTCTGCGGGGACCCCAGGCGTCCCTCCGTAGCTGGTGGGTCTTGGGGGTCTTTGCTGGAAGATTTAATCTGGGTCTTGTTTCTCTCCTTGGCCCCCAAAGCTCCCTTTTTCCTCTGGAAAAGAACTAATTGAGCAAGAATTAATCAAGAAGCAGAAAACAAAGCTGCAAATTTTCAAATGAGATGTCAAGTATTGCAGGACCTGCCCATTTCTTTCTGCTCTTAGTGTGTACTTTGGTTCCAACCCAGGCTCGTCCCGCTCTGGCCACCAGCTGCCCTCGTGTCTATTCCTGGCCTGAAGAGCCCGGCGCTGGCAGAAACCCCCTCTCTGTGTTGCATCACCGGTTGAACTCCAGTGCATGCCGTCTCCAAAGCAACAAGCAGCTAAAATTGGTAGAAAGTTTGATCTGAGCCTGAGCCAAGCTTAATTTTTAATTGCTTCTAATTTCATTCTCTGGGTTGGGTTTGCCAAGCCAGGCAGAAAGGTCGTGGTGGCAGATGCAGACTCGGTTACCTGCGGGCAGTGCTCCGGTCCTGCCCGGTGTGCAGGACTCAGCCACGGGCAGCAGCGCTGGCCCTGCGTCCCCACTGCAGCTGGGGGTCCTGGCTCAACCGGCTGCCCCGTTCCCCACTCTCTGGGCCCCCAGCTGGGCTCTCAGCTCCCCTGGGAGCCCCGTTTGTCCCCCTATGGCAGAAGAGACTGAGCACCTTGCCCGAGCCCCTGAAGGCAGGGGGCCACTTTTTCAGCTTTTGCTTTTGTGTGTTCAAAGGACCAGCATGGTGTGAGGATTTGCCGTTAAATCCCAAACACCTTGTGGCATTCCTGAGTCCATTCCCACCCCTGCAGCCTCCCCTTTCCCATGCCATACCTGCAGCCTCCCCCATCCCATCCCATCCCATCCCATCCCTGCAGCCTCTTCCTTCCCATCCCATGGTCAGGCAACCAACGAGGGGAGCGTTTCTGACATGGAGACACATAGGGAAGGTGAGAGTCTGCACTAGCACTCCCTGGAAGGCATCTCCTCTCCCGAATGTCTCCCTGAGCAGGGATTAGAAGGCCACATTCCCGGTGTGGTTCGTGGCTGCCAGCGGAGAGAGTGAAAATTGCCTGGTCCTGGCTCAGAGCCACTGGAACCTTCCACAAAATCCTCAAACACACTGTGCTTGCGCTGACAAAGCAAACAGTTATTCAAATGACAAAGGTCACCTCTCCCCTTTTTGACAGCTATTTTTTCACCACATACTGAAGTCCAAGGGTAAAGGAGCTGCAGAGCCAAGCACAGCTTCATCCCTTGCACCAGCTCAGGGTATTAGAAAGATTTGGGAGAGAGGAAGAAACTGTCCTCAGGCAGAAGCTGGGACGACAGGGTCCCTCTCACTGATGTCCCCCCAAATCATCCCAATGAACCCCAAGCCGGGGTTGCAAACATTTACAGCATGTGGTCGCTTAGAGGTTGTGCGAACAAGCATCACCTGGGCTTCCTGTGAGGCGCTGGCACGGCCCCACTGGCTGCACAGACGGGTTTCACCAAATCCCTGAAGCTGCAGTGACGATCTTCCCCATAAAGCATGGGGAGCAGCTGTCAGCATCTCAGCGAGACTCAGCATCGCCTGGAAAGCAGCAAGTCAAGTGCTAGCGGCTCCCAGCCCCGCGAGGCTGCCCGTGTGTCACCAGTGGCTGTGAGCACCCGTGTGCTGCCCCTAGATGTGCCTGGGGACTTCCCAGGACACTAACAGAGGAAGAAACCGCTGGGAGGGCTGAGCCTGGTGCTGGCCGTGCCGCACGGGCTGGCAAAAGTCATAAGCAAACCCTTGCCCTTAGCCCAACAGTGCTTGAGGCATCCTTGAGTCCCAGGAAGGCATCGGGCTGGCCCTGCTGCAAGACTGCGTTCCTGATGATATTCACATTTTCTGCAGAGTCCCAGGTGAGGCTGATGATGGGTGTCCCCGGGGAGCCACGCACTGGGTGGAGGAATGTGCACCAGAAACTGCCAGTGGGCTTTCTCTTGTTGGTCCAGAGAAAATCCTGATGAGAGCGGAGATCTCCAGCAAGGTACGCCAATAAGCCCTGCCTGTCTGTGCCACCTGCCATTCATTCTTGCAGCATTAAACAAAAATCCTCCCAAATATGTAACACATGGAAAGTCGCCTGGAGGCTGGCAACTCACCCAGGGCTGTCCCCAGCTCTGTCCTTGCCCAGGGGTGCAGGTGCTGTACAAGGCTGGGACCCCCCTACTGCTTCCCTCTGCACCCTGACCTTGCCCTCGCAAAGAAGATATTGCCTGGCTGAGGGCATTGATTTCGATGATTTTGGAAGTGGTCAGTTAGCAGAAGCGAACCCCAAAGCCACCCTTGTAAAGCGGCACTTCCCAAAACAAACCCTAGGTTTCGGTTGAAATGGAGGAGTCGTGATGCTCCATGGTCTCAGGGGGTCACCACCAGCCATGACGATCATGGCATCCTCAGCCACTTTGTTTGACAAGCATCATCCCATTTTAGATTCCTTCTTCTGTGGCGTGGGCATTTTCTTGGACTGTGCTCAGGATTTACCTTTCCTCTGCACTTTGCAATGGGGAAGCAATTTTCAGGCATCCCTGAGCCACATAGGCGGGTTCTTGGCATCAGTATTTTTTTCTCTAGGTATCTGACTTTCCTTGCAGTGGGAGGATCAGCAGATGTCAAACCCAGGCAGCTCCAAGGGCACATGCTCAGTGCCGGGTGGGTGAGGAGGTCCGACGCAAGCATCCAAGCTCAAAGCTCAGATGCAGACTTGGACCCGCTTCAGCTTTGTTACCGTCTGCCGAGCAAAGTCCTGCAAATCGAAATGTCTGTCTACACCAGGTAAAAACCTCACAACATTTGTTTTTCTAAGAAATTCAAACTAAACAGAGGTTGCTCTGTCCCAGCCCTGCCTGAGTAGAACCACTTCATGCCCATGTGCTCCTTCTCCGGGCTGTGCAAGAGGACATAAGTCAAAGCTGGGTGCAGGATGCCCCATGCGTGGCACCTATGGGTGCTATGCCCTGCATGGTGGGTGCCGGTTGCGGGATGCCCCAGGCATGGTAGGCACAGTACCTGTGGGTGCTGGGTGCTGGGGGGTGGGTTCTGGGTGCAGGATGCCCCAGGGGAGGTACCTGTGGGTGCTGGGCAGCTCCCAATTGGGAAACCAAGCCCTACAGCTCAGATCCACCCTGCAGGCAGTGAAATGCTCAGTTTACAGCTAAGGAAACTGAGAAGCAGCCGAGGTCACTGTCACAGCAAGGGAAAATGCCAGGGCTGGAAACGGGGCCAGCTCCCACCTCCCAGCCCCCTGGCTCCCCTGGGGATCTGGAGCCCTCCTGCAGCCCTCCGGGCTCCCAGCCCCTGCTGCCATTTTGCCAGCCAGTTGGCTGGGAAAGGGGCTGCTGGAGCTTTTAGTGCTTTGGGGCATTTTCATCTGTTTCTTTTCAGGTTTTCACTGCGGTAAACAGAAAGCACTGGGGTTTTTTTCATCTCCTAGTGCCTACATGTCCTGTGGGGTGGGGTGTGAAAATCTGGAAAAAAACAGAATCCGAGCATGAAAATCCATAAAAATCTTGGCTAAAGATTAAGATATATTTATATACCCTATTGGAAAATGTTCACGACAGAGAAAGCCTTGCTTTCGTCACTTCTTTTTGGCCCCCACCCTGCAGAGCCTGTGCCGTCCCTTCCCCTTACCTTCTCGATGTGACCTTCTGCAGCAGTAGGAAATATCCTGACTTCCCAGATGCATCCCGAAGCCGGTATTCCTGGCCACCCAGTTACGTAGCTGAGTACGCAGTTTGGATGCAGCTGGCTGGGTGGGCTGAGAAATGTCACCGCTACCTCACCTGGTCCCCTGAGGTACAGCTGTGCCTTTCCCTGTACTTCGGCCACCGGAGCCAGATGGAGAGCCTGAGCACCACATCGTCTTAGTTGTGAACCGAGCAGGAAGGCTCTGGGGAGAGGTTTGATCCCCAGCCGGGGTTTTCAGGACTGTGCCCAAAAGCCTGCGTGCTCTTCCCCTGCGTTGGCTGGAGGAGGAGTGTCTCCCCTGGCATTCCCCCATGTAAAGCTCTGCAGCCCTCTCCTACGGGTGTTGGAAACCAGCAGGTCCCTTCCTGGGTGGAAAAGCAGCCATGGCCCCATGGGGATGCAGGGACAGGCAGGGACCCAGCGGAGGCCTCGACGGACGTGGCTGCTGCTGACTGTGGGTGCAGAACAGCCGAACCTGGCAGCAGCATCGTCCCAGCCCTGGGGCCAGCCCTGTGCTGTCAGCCTGGCTCCAAGCGGCTCACTCTGTCCCTTGCTGCAGGAGTGTCCTGATGGGATGGGGACCTGCCCAGCACCAGGGGAGAAGGGGACGGTGGGAAACAACCTCCTGAGCAAAGCGAGATATGAACGCAGCATGCGGGAGAGCTCAGGAGGCCAAAAAGCACTTACCCAGCACTCACCCAGCAAGGTGTTGGACAGGAGTGCAAGTCCCCGAGGGCCAGCGCAACCACCCTTCCTGTATGTCCTGGGGTGGCTAAAAACCGTCCTGGGCAGCAGAAGTGACTCAGGTTTATCACACAGCGCAGCCAAAAAAGCCGTTTGTGCTGCACCAGGAGATCCAGTCTGCGAGGAGCTGTGCCAGCAGAATGGAGGGGCCACGGCCACCGGCAGATGCCAACTGATAAGTGCCAAGGAGTGCCAAAGCCACCTCCATCCCCATTGCAGAGAAGGGGATGGGTGACCAGGAGTGACTAACAGGACCGCGGATGCACTCGCTGTGGGCTCTGCCCGTGCTTGCTGCAGCGGCTGTCTCCTTCCAGTGGCTCTGGGCATCTTCTTCCAGCAATGGTGAAGGCAATGAAAGGATGTTCAGAAAAAGTCTGGAGAAATCCCCTGTCACCTCCCTGCCCACAAAAGACTCTTTCAAAGCCACTGTCTCTGTCACTAGCCAAAGGTTGCTAGTAAAAGGGAAGCCACCATTGTTTCGTTGGGAAAGTAGAGCCCAGCCCCGGTTTCGGTGGTCTGGCCCTTCCCACATGGGCTTGGGAGCAAACTGAGTGTGCCAAAGGGCAACCTCATCCCTGGGGACCTGGAGCTCCCTGTGCCGATGAGCTGCAAGCCCAGCCAGTGAAAGCCCCTAATTCAAAACGCATGTTGTTTAAATTGAGAGATGACTGTAAAAATAAGGGTCAGATTTCTTCGGCTGCCAAGCCTCCCACGTTAACCCAAGCCCTCCGGTTTCCTGCCTTCTGGCATGTGTGACCTTCCGCACAGTAACCTCAGCACTCCCCAAGGAGCCCCGGGATGGCAGGAAGAATAAAGGGTAGTGAAGACTTGCATAACCTTCATCCAGCCCTGCCAGGAAAATAAGGAGGCCGCTTGGATCGAGAGTGTCGCGGGCCTTTTATGTTGGTTTTCAAGCGTGAAAATGGGCTTCCCTGCTCTGGGCTAGCAGTGCCTGGGATCCTCCCCAGGTCAGAGGAACCCCAGGGTGGCTGCAACCTTCACCCCATCCTCCAGAGCCCATAGGGGACATTGCAGGCCAGGTACCGACATCTTCTCCCCTCGCTTGGGCTGCCAGCAGTTTGCCCAGGGCTGCCCTGTGCCGGCAGGGAAAGCCAGAGGAGAGAGGATGGGAATGGAGCCCGGGCAACATGGCCGAGCTCCCGATGCAGATGGTCCTCACTGGGGGTGGACGGCTGCAACCAATTTTCCATGTTTCTGACTCACCCTGCTTAGAAATTTGTCTCTGCTCAGGAAGCAGCGCCATCAAGGGCAGAAGCTTTTGCAAACTCGCTGACAGGGATGAGGGGGTGTCCCTGGCCCTGGGGAAGGATGAGGCTGGGGCTCAGGCAGTCAACTGTGTTGCCCCAGTATCACCAGTCCCCTCGGGGTGGTGAGGGTTGAGATACAACCAACCTGGCTGTGGAGCAGGTCCAGGCAGGCTGCAGGAGCCGGGCTGGTCCCTCACTGCCATATGCCAAGGCCAGGAGCCACACAGCCCCTCTCCGGAGCAGGGGGGGACGGAGTTTCTGGTCCAGCAAAGCTTGTGCTTGGGAAGAGCTGGAATAAGTGACCCCAGCGTGGGGGGGGGTTTAGCAGGCAGAACTGTTTCTCTAGCAGGGCTGGGCCCGGGGGTGTGCAATAGATAACTCACTGCCACGACCAGGTTTGAGGGGAGACCAAGGTGGATGGGTTGCCTGCTCCAGCCAGGAATGCTGCCAGTGCTTGTCTGGGTGAGACGTGCTACTGCTCTCAGCCAGGGGCCAGTAGGAAATCCCTGTTGGACGTCTCCCGACCTCCACTGAATCAGAATAACCGTTCCTCTGGAAAACCTAAATTTATCCCTGAAGCGGTGACGGCATAATTCACATATGCCCTATTCCCCTCTCGTTGGAGTCTCCCTTCTGTTTGCCATTTTCAACAATAAAGCAACACTGTGAGCAACCTTCCTGTAAGTCGGCATCTCTCCCGTCCCTCCTGGTGACGTGAGCCCAGGGCTGAGCAGCTGCAGGAATTCATGTGAGTTCAGGCCGGGCTGAACTTTTGCACAGTGACCCGCCAGGTCAGCGTGGGAAGGAGTGAGATGGAGAAAGGCAGAGAACAAAGACACCCATCGCAGCCCGCCCGCTTGCAGACTGCTGTGCACAGGACGGCAGGACGGGGACGGCAACGGGGATGGCGATGGAGATGGGGATGTGCCACCAGGCGTGTGGGGATTGTTTGGAGGAGCTACCTGTGGTGCGTGCTGGGGATACTGCCTTTCCCGGCTGGCTGGACTGGGAGGATTGCATGGAAGAGGGGATGGGGATGGGAATGGGTGTTGTGATTGGGATAAGGATAAGGACTGGGGTGGGAGTGATGCCTGTTCCCACAGAGAGACCTCCACAAAAAATAACTGCCCCTGGAGTCTGCTGTTCCCTCACCAGGGCATGACCCCAGCCGGTGGGACCTCGATGAAGCACGCAGAGATCCAGGGGCAGCCCCGAGGGCCACCGTGCCCTCCTGCTCCCTGGGCTGCTCCGGTGTCCCAAAGGCTGCAGGGTCTGCTGGGCTGGGGCAGGGTCCTTGTGGGGTCCCTCCTGAGGGTGCAAGCTGCTGCGCAGGGTAAAAGGTCCTTCATCCCCCCGGAGAAAACCTCGGCCCTTCCCCAGCCGCAAACCGAGCCAGGCAGTCAGGACCCCACAGGGATTTCGGCCACAGCCTTCCACGCGGGGCAGACCAGGGCTTCCTCATGGCGTGGAGAAATGCCTTGAGAGATCAATCCCTGCTGGCCAGGCCATTTTAAGCTCTATTTAAACTCGGGTCTGCAGAGAGCACCTTCCCATTGACCTGTGGTCATTCACAGCCCAGGGTAGCTCAGGGCCTCAGGGGACTTTTCATTTGTGTATGTTAAAAATTCATATTTCTCGGGGCAAATTGGAGATGTCCCAATAGGAAAACACAGCCAAAGGAAAATGCATAAATCATGTGGCTTCTCAACAGGCCTTGGCTTCTTACATTACCTCTCTCCTGCCTCAGCACAAACACTGCAAATGCAGAAAATAACCAGTGGGAACACGTCTGCTTCGGCACCCGGCATAACCCCATCATTTCCCAGGACAAGCTCCAGTGTTGGGTAACGGCAGGGCAGGGAGCGGAGCTGCACACAGGATTCATTTTGCCTGACGTCGTTAATCCAGAGCAATAGTCAACACATGAAATTTTGATTCCCTGTTTGTCCCAGTGACTTGGGGGTTTGGTGTTTCCCAGGCCAGAGGGCTCTCAGGATGCTGGGTGCTCCAACCCCGGGCTCCGTGGGCATGACTCCTGCCAGCTCTCTCTCTCCTGGGATGCCAAAAACCTGCAGGACCAAAATGAAAAGAATTTTCATGGGTTTTTTGGGGGGACGACCCCATCTGGGAATTTTTGGCAGAGCTGTGGCTTCCCCTCCAGCATTCAGGAGGGGTGGTGGGGGTGGCAGCAGATCTGTCCCTTGGCAGGGGGGGCAGATATACAACATCTGGCATGACCAAGGTGCCACACAGGGACCCCAGGCCCCACAGAGAAATCCAATGCTCTCGTCCTGCTGGGGGGGGGGGGCGGTGACCCCTCCCCATCACCACCAGCCCCCCCAACGTGGCCCCAGCTCCTCTCCAGCAACCGCAACAGGACGAGCAGAGAGGGGGTCCCCAAACCTCAAAGGTTTGGAAAAAGCAACGACCGCAATTCTTTTCCTTTTTCCTCATTTGAAAAATTCCTTCCGACCTTGAAATAAATGAGAAGGCGCCTGCTGGAGGAGGGGGCTGGGAGCTCTCTCGACTCTGTGCCTGCTGAAATTTCCCAAATTCCTCCTTCCCCAGTTCCTACCTCTGTGACTCCTCCCTGTGCTGTCGCTGCTGGGTGCTTGCCCTGAGGCCTCTCACTCACCCTTTCCGAGCAGCAGCTGGGAAATGCTTGGAGACGGCTCAGGGCCAGAAGAACAAGAAACGGGTGGCTGGTATTTATTTCTGCAGGAGCCTCCTACGCCTTTGTACATAAACACACCTACACCAAAGAGATGCTTCACCCCCAACAACAGGGAATTTATCCCCGCAAAGGAAAAAGATGGGAAACCCTGAATATTAGTTGCCTACTTGGGCACAGGAAAAGAAGTTTGGCTGATGGAAGTATCGGGTGCACGTCATTGCTTTGGCAAGGCTGAGTGCCATGGGAGAGCTCTGCAAAACCGCAGTTTAATAGAGTGGCAGATCTCAAGTGCAGACCCTTGGCAAAAAAATCCTCAGGGAAGAGCTGTGCAGGGCAGGAAAGCCGCTCCCGACGGCCACTGCCCTTGGGAAGCTCCCGTGCCACCACCCTGCCTGCACCCCCAGGTAACATGGGGACTCCTGGAAGGGTAAATCCTAATGCCAGGCGTTTTCGGACAAGATGAAAAGGCTTCTTCCCCAGGACGGGTGGGCCATGCCGGAGCCACAGGGCTGGGAGTGGCAGCGGTGAGATGGAGGCAGAACTGCTGTGGGCTTCTGTGGGGCTGAGCAAGCTCGGCACAAGCCCCCGCTGCAGCCCTGCTCCCACAGGGGCTCGCCATCAGCGAGACGTGTGGTCAGGGCCCAGCAAGTGGTGGGAAGCGGGGATTTAGCCCCTAAAGATGGTGCGGATGGGAACACAGGTCCCTGCTCTAGGATGCGCTTTGTAGAGGAGGGAGTGAGCGCTGGGGCGGCAGGAGGAAACACCCGGAGGGGAGGGAGCAGAAGGACTCCATCTGCTCTTATGTGAAAAGAGCCGAGGGTGGCTCCATCACGGTGTGTGAATTCCTTCCTGGGGAGAAAAAACAGAGACCGAAAATCCCTTTAGGCCAGCAGAAAAAGGCAGGACAAGAGGGAAGAGCAGGTAACCAGAGTCCAAGACGCTTGCAAATGAAAGAAGATGCACGTTTTCACAGGGGGATGATTGAAGCCTTAGAGAGGGGAGGAATTAATCCTTGGCACTCTCAGAGACAGGGAGCATTTAGAGGAGTGAACGTCCTGCTCCCCCCAGGTGCACAGAGGAGCTGACCCCAAGCATGCACCCTCCCCAGGGCTGGCAGCACCCTGCAGGGCATCACCCGGGAGCCCTGCACCTGCAGCATCCATCCTTGCCCAGGGCCACCCAGCAGAGTCCTGCTCCCACCTCAGGCACCCACTCCAGGGCCCCCAGCACCCATTAGGGCACGGCCTGGGAGCCCTGTGCCCGCAGCATATGCCCACCCCAAGGCCAACAGCTCCCGGTGGGGTATGGCCTGGGGAGAGGAGAGGGGTGCAGGCACACGGTGGGGCAGCACCCATGGCTGGGGGCTCCACGGGGCGGGGGAGAGGGCAAGCGGCAGGGCTTGGCTGGGATGAGGGTCCCCGGTGCAGGGTGAGGGGCAGGGTGGTCAGCGGGGACGGGGACGGGGATGGAAACGGGGATGGGGATGGGGATGGGGACGGGGACGGGGATGGGGATGGGGATGGGGACGGGGACAGGGATGGGGACAGGGATGGGGATGGGGATGGGGATGGACAAGAGAAAATGGCCTCAAGTTGAGGCAAGGGAGATTTAGGTTAGATATCAGGAAAAATTTTTTTACTGAGGGTGTTGTCAAACATTGGAATGGGCTGCCCAGGGAAGTGGTTGAGTCACCATCCCTGGAGATATTCAAAAAGCGAGTGGACAGGGTACTTCAGGACCTGGTTTAGTGGGCATGGTTAATGGTTGGAGTCGGTGATCTTGAAGGTCTTTTCCGACCTAAATGATTCGATGATTCTATGGGGATGGGGACGGGGACGGAACAGGGTGCGAGGACGTGCGCGGGCAGGGCTCAGCGGCGAGGGACCGAGCCTGCCCCGGGTGGGAGCTGCCAGCA
>NW_010972512.1:502498-517358 GCF_000737465.1 Haliaeetus leucocephalus
CAACGCCTGGAGGAGGTGGCGGCCGACAAAGCTCAGATCCAGGGCCGGCTGGAGCAGCTGGAGGGTCGAGTCCGGCAAGTGTTGCAGGCGAGGCCGGTCGATAACCAGAGCGCTAAGGACCTGGGAGCGTTGCAGGTGAGGGTCGATGAGGGGGGGACACACACACACACCCGGCTGGGGGAGGCGGGGGAGACCCGACCCACCCAGGCACCGGGAGCGACCTAAGGCGGGGGGACACGACACACGACCACCAGGTACCCCCCTCCAGCTCCCCCTCGTACTGGGACCGGGCTGGGGGGAAGCGGGGAGGGGGCCCTGCCTTGCCGGGAGCGGCCGCGGGAGAGCGATGGGGGGGGGACCCGACCCTCCCGGGGCAGTTGTGGGGAGCAGCTCTCCCGGGACACAGCGGGAGGGGGGGGCAGCCCGGAGGGGTGCGGGGGACCTGACCCTCCTGGGGTGCTGGGAGCAGTGGGTGGGGGCCGGCCTCAGGAAAGCGGGGACACACACAGGCCCGAAGGTCCTGGGGGCACCGGGAGCATCTGGGGGGGACTGGCCCACCTGGCTCCGTGCGGTATGTGCGGCACAGGCGGATCTCCCCAGAGCTGCGGGGTTCACCTGGCTCTTCCCCCCCACCCCCCCGCAGTCCCTGATGGATGCACAGAACTTGCGAATCGAGGAGCTCTTGCAGAAGATCAAGCAGCAGCAGTACAAGCTGGACAAGCAGAATCTGCAAATTAAAAGCCTGCAGAGCAAGGTGAGCTCCTGTCCCGCTCTGCGGCTTGGGGACCGCAGCCTGGTCCTGGCATGAACCGCCGTGGCAGCCCAGCTGGCACAGTGCGCTGGTGACTGGAGAACCGGCTGTGCCGCTGCTCCCTGGCTTTGGGGACCCTACAAAGGCCATGGCCCTGGTCCTTGTGCTGCAGTGTTGGTGCAAGGGTAGCAAACTGCAAGCTCCCTGAGTATTTGCACGGAGCAATAGGAGGAATTAGTGTGTGGGAACAGACCCTTTCCGGGCTCTTTCTTTGAGTTTATCTGCAGAATAAACTCATTAGCATGGGTGTGAAAAACCACAATCACTTCTGGCTTTGCCAGCCTTTGGTATCTCTTATTCCTTGAGGTTTCTGGGCAAGTTCAGCCCCAGCTCTGGTCACAGGGGAGCAGCTGATGGCTTGGCTGATCAGCTCCCCTGAGTGTTGAAAATGAGCTGAGATAAAACTGTTCTGACTTGTGCATATTTTTTTTTAGGTCAATCTACTGATCCCCTTACACCTGAAGGACAACAAAACGCAGTCGCCGAAGTGGAAGATAAACCTGAAGAAAAGCCTCAGCCTCACCAACCAGAGTCAGAACACTAGCGGGGAGCCCATGCTGACACAGAGTGAGTATTCGCCCATGCTGCCCCTCTCCTCCGTGCTGGAGCAAACCTGCTGCAGTTGCAACTGTTTGGAAACAAAAGGTTCAGTTGTCCTGAGTCAGGATGTGAGATGTGCTCACAAAACCGGAGCTTGGGAGTTTGGCCAGACTGAGGGGATCTGGAGCACGGGTAGGAATTTAAGGATTTGAGAGGAATTTTTCTGCCTGATATCAAGAATGCAGTGAGGAGCAGACAAACACTGCTAGCGGCTATTTGTCAAAGAGGATTGGCAGGTGGGGGGGTGAATGCAAGCAGGAGAGGAGGATCTCTGCTCCTTGGAGTTAACTCTTGTTCACCTGCTCCCACTTTACCAGGCAGAGTCTGCTTTTCAGTCAGCCTGCTGGTGGAGCAGAGGGTTAGGGAGCCCTGGACCATGAGAGGAGAGCTAGATCCTTGTGCGTCCATCTCCCTTGGCTCATATTTAGGGCTCATACATGAAAGACAAGTGCCTCAGCTCACACTATCCTCAGCAGAAGGTGCTGAGGTGCAGCAAACACCTGGGCAGTGAAGGCACCGGGCACTCCCAGCCCTGGGAAACGTGAACCAGATCAGACGAGTGGATGCCACATCTGGAGCTCCTGGCTCTGCCTGGAGCATCCTTTCTGCCGGCAAGGAGGCTGGAGGAGCTCCCGCAGAACGAAGGGCAGCAAAGCGGGTGTCCCCAGCTGCGTTGAGTCCCGCAGCCTCCCTCCCAGACGGGAACTGGTGTCCCTGCAGGGTTTGCTGGTCAGGAGCAGCTGCTCTTATGTCAGCTAAATCACGGTGCTGGCTCTGTCTGTGCAGCTGTCTGGGGATGTCCAGTGTGAGCCAAACAGAAACCAGGCAGGGTAAGGATGCATGGGGAAATCCTGCCCAGGGCTTAATATAGGTATAGCTATGGGAAAACACACAGTAATTTGTATGTGGAGCCTGGAGCTGTCACCAGTGTGCCTGAAAGCTGGGCGAGCAGAACAAAGAGCTGCAGAATTGGTACGGACAAGGACAGAGATGGGATGTGGGGCTCCAAACTCCTCCTGGCACTTGGCTCAGTGGGGCTGGCCAGCCCACAGTGGGGCTACATGAGGTCTCCTTCGGTCAGAGCAGCACTAGTGAGCCAGAAAACTGTCTCAAAACCTCTTTCCCCACCATTTTTTCCCAGCTCTGCTTTGTGGCTTGCTCTCAGTAGTGTGTCATAGAATCCTAGAATTGTTTAAGTTGGAAGGGAACTTTAAAGGTCATCTAGTCCAACCAGCTAGTCCGACCCCCCTGCTCCATTCTCAGGTTATGCTAGAAGTGGGGTGCAGGGTGATGGGTTTGGGTTTTTGCTACTTACTGGTGGCAGATGTAGGCTCTGTGGCTCTGCACCAGCTGATGGGTGCTGGGTGCAGCAACCCTTGTGAAGCACGGTGGGAGGCAGCAAGGGCCCACAGCCCCTGGGGATGCCACGAGGCAGTGGGGGGGTGGTGGTGAGAGCTCAGCACCCCACTGTCCCTGATGGGGAGACCCTGAGCATCCCCAGCGCCCCGGGCATCCCGACTCCCTCCCACCTGGCTGAGCTGTGAGCTCCCCCTTCTCTTGCCTAATCCCTGATGTTGGTATCACTGACAGAAAACAAATTGGCTTCCTCTCATTAGCAAGTCGAGTGAGTTTTTTGGCAAATCTTAAAGCACACAATATCTGGCGGGCCAGCCCTGTGCCCTTTGCCTGGGGAGGCTTGTGGCTGCTTTCAGAGCAGACAAGTGCCGGGAAGGCTTGTGCCGGCAGCTCCCTGCCTATTGTCAGGCAGAGCTGCAGTGCCTGCATGGCCCTGGGGAAGAGCGATGAACTCCACCAGCAGCCCTTTCAGAAAGACCCTTTTATTTGCATCCAGCGAACACAAGTTTTTTCAGGCCAGAGATGGCACGGGGCCAAGCATGTGAAAGTTGAAGGCTTGAAGCAGCCTGGAGAGTGAAAGGTTTAATCACTTGCAGAAAGAGGATCAGGTCTTTAGGCAGAGCCTGTGCTTTCTGGCAGCCGGCCGAGTAGGGGAAAGGTAGAGCCCTGCTCGCTCTCTCCCTGTGGCGCTGGGACTCCAAAATAATTGGGTTGGGGAGGGTGAGGCGGAGGGTGATGCAAACAGCTCCAGGCATGCCCTGCCATCCGCAAGAAAGGTTGTTTATCCCAGGTTGGTGACCTCTCGTCATGCCTGGAGATCCTGTTGGGTAAATACGGTGCCATGCCTGGGGCAGCTCCAGTGAGCCTTGTTGATTCTTCTGTCTTGTTTGGCTAAATAAAGGGGGAGGGAAAGAAAAACATCCAGAGCAGCCAGGAGGTCTTGTTGTTCTGTTGGTGCCATACGGATGTGCAACATGAACTGGAACTAACGAGCATGTTCCTCAAACAAAAAGATTGAGCTGAGGCTGTTCAAGCAGCTGCATCTCATTCAGCTGCTTGAAAGTCCCTGTTGCACCAGGAAAACAGAAGAGATCCAAGTGCATTGAGTGTGGCCAGGGCCCAGAAAAAAAAAAAAAACAAACAGGGATGGGGCTGACTTCTGCATGCTGGGGCCACTGAGCTTCTGCCCAGGCACTGCCCTGCTGATGCTGGGAGATATGGTGGGAGAGGAGGCGAGGAGCTCTGTGAGGCTGGGTGAGCCCAGCACCTCCCCGCAGCAGCGCTTGTGAGCCAGGGCTGGTGCAGCTGTGGGTGTGGGGTCAGGTTGTGGGTTTTCCTTCCCCTGAGCCTCCTTTGGCTTCCCTGGCTGCATTCACCTAGAAAGTGGGGATACTGGGGATGCACTTGGCCTCCCCGCAGTGCGGGGTGGCTTTGTGTGGTTTTGATCCCTCGTGCAAAACGCTCGCCCTCGATCCACATGTGCACAGGCTTTGGGGAGGGCTCAGGGTCACATGCTCATCCCGTGGGGACGAGCCCACCAAGCCCATGGTGGCAGCAGTCCTGCGCTGGCATCAGCTCGGAGGTCCGAGGGATGCTAAGGGCAGCGTGAGTCCGGCCATGCTGGCTGTGGGGCTGTCCTGCTGCAGGCGGTGGGAGAGGGGCTGCCTGTGCCAAGGAGGGGAAAGTTCACCAGAGGGGTCTGGGGTTGGGGAGAAATAGGTGAAAGGTGGTAGCAGGAGTCACATTGCCGTCCCCTGGGTCCCCCCAACTGACCTTTCCTCCAGTTGTGGTTTTGCCCTTCACCCCAACGCAGCATCGGGGCTCCCTGGGTGCCCAGAGAGGATGGGGCAGGGGCCGATGCCCCGCGGGGGCTGCTCTTGTCCTCAGCAGCTCAAAGGCCCCATTTTCCCCGCTTCTGCCCCACACAAAACCCTGCGGTCGTGGGGGAGGCCCCTCTCCCTGCTGCCACCCCAGGTCATGGTGCCAGCCCTGACCCCAGGGGCAGCTACTGCAAGGGGGACCCCACAGCAGGGTTGGGGGGGTAGCCAGCACCCCAGCACAGCCTGGGGCTTGTCTTTAGGTTTCTTCACCCGTCTGTCTTGGGGTCGTGCTGGCAGCAGCTGTGAGCCACCAAAATCCATCCCACCCTCGTGCGGGGAGAACAGACCCCCTTTGTCTGGGGGTGATGGGGGCACCTGTCCCGGCTGACAAAGAGCCCCTTGACTGTGCTCACAGCCTGGGGGCTGAAGTCCCTGCACATCCTCCTGCGGCCTTTTGACTTGGGTTTTGTAATAGGTTCTCCCCCGCCCCGCACCGTCCCTGTCTCTCCCCAAGTGCTGCGGGTGGTGGTTCCTGGATGGACTTTTGTCAGCGCTGTTGAAACGGTGCTTTGCTGGCAGCTCTGGGCAAAGTCCCCGCAGGGGCGGAAAGAGAGGTGGGAGCCTGGCTGGCGTGGGGATGGAGGGGGGCAAGCTGGGGGTTGGCTTCATCCCAGGCAATCCACTCGTGCAATGAGCTTGGGCTCCTTGGGGTCCACCCACCCCACCCCGTCCCTGCCCCCGTTGGTGTCTTGGGCAAAAGGGTTACCCCAGCCTGGCCCCAGGCTTGCTGGTGGCAAGTTGCCCAGCAGGACATCTGGCTGGGGCCACCAGAGTCACCAGGAGCAAGAGGTCGTGTGCTGGATGCTCAGGTGCCTTGCTGGTGGCAGGACTTGGGGTTTCTTTCTTCCCCTGAGGCCCTTCGAGACTGCTTCAGCCTTGGGGTGGGGTGGGGATGCCTGGCCCTGGCTGGCCACAGGCGTTACTCCACCCCAAATGGGCTGCTCCTGCCTGCTGTGGGCACAGAGCTGGGAAGCTCCTCGGGTGTCTCCTCAATGGGGAGCTCTGCTCTCCAGCCTAGGTCACCCCAGCCTGGCCCAACGCCTGGCTTCTGCCTTGGACAGAAGCCCAAGGAGCTGCGTTCGGATAAATGGGAAGGTATGGGGTCACGGCATTTAAAGATGCTGAAGTTGGGGGCTGTCGTCTCCAGCGCATGTCCAGAGCCGCAGCCACTGCTGTGTGCAGCTGGCCAGGCTCGTGGCCAGGGCTGCAAGTGCCAGGGCTGTGGTAGGAGCAGCCTGCTGAGGAAGTGGGACACAGGGCTGTTTTCTTAATCAACATTTCCTTCCCCCACAGAGCTTCCAGAGGATTGCCACCAGCTCTTCCTGGCTGGGCAGCAAAGCAGCGGTGTTTTCCAGGTGCAGCCTGCAGGGTCTCAGCCCTTCAAAGTCTACTGCGACATGACTGCAGGTAAAGCAGTGGAGATGTCCCGCAGCGCTTTGCAAGGTGGTCTTGCAAATGCTAACCCCAAATGACCGTGTTTTTCCGGTCCACAGAAGGTGGCTGGACAGTGATCCAGAGGCGCACAGACGGCTCTGTGGACTTTGACCAGCTTTGGGATGCCTACAAGAATGGCTTTGGAGACCTTCACGGTAGGTGAACGACAGTGTCTGTCTTCTTATTGTGATATCTTAGTACAAGTTATTCCCCCTTGCTGGCCCCTGGAGATCTCTACGTGTTGCAGCACAGCATTGGGCTGAGGAGGGGGGGATACTGCTTGCAGAGCAAGAGTCCTTGGTCTTCCTGACTTGTCCTGCAGGTACCAGACAGCGATTCAAATGCTGCAGTGTCCTGGGTTGTCCCTATTTGTCTCCGGAGCCTGTTCGTGTTTTGGCTTTGCACGGTGTCGTGGTTTAACCCTAGCTGGCCACTAAGCACCATGCAGCTGCTCACTCACCCTGCCTCGGGATGGGGGAGAGAATTGGGGGGAAAAAAAGTAAAACTCATGGGTTGAGATAAAGACAGTTTAATAGGACAGAAAAGGAAGGGAAAATACTACTACTACGAGAATATACAGAACAAGTGATGCACAACACAATTGCTCACCACCTGCGGACTGATGCCCAGCCAATCCCTGAGCTGTGGTGCCCCCCAGCCAACTCCTTCCAGTTTATACACTGGACCCCCCTGCCCCCTGTGGGATGGGGCATGATGTAATAGGGTATGGAATACCCTTTGGTTTGTTTGGGTCAGCTGTCCTTGCTGTGTCCCCTCCCAGTTTCTTGTGCATTCCCAGCCTCTGCTGGCAGGGCAGCGTGAAAAATTGAAAAGTCCTTGACTTGGTACAAACACTGCTTAGCAACAACTAAAACATCAGTGTGTTATCAACATTATTCTCATCCTAAATCCAAAACACAGCACTATACCAGCTACTAAGAAGGAAATTATTCCAGCTGAAACCAGGACTCACAGCATGTTTTTGTCCCTGCAGCCAATGCAATGTGTCTTGTTTCAGGTGACTTCTGGCTGGGCCTGGAGAAGATACATCACCTTGTCCAAGAGGGAAGATACAATCTCCTGATTGAGCTGGAAGACTGGGAGGGAAATTCCCAGGTGGTTCAGTTTGTCTTCAGCCTTGGTGGTGAGAGCACAGCCTACATGCTCAACCTGCTGGGACCTCTGTCTGGAGAGCTGGAAAATGCCATCGGGGACTTCAGGCAGCTGCCTTTCTCCACTCGGGATCGTGACCACGACCTCAAAGCTGACACAAACTGTGCCAAACACCTCTCAGGTCAGTACAAGCTCTTCCTTCCCAGTGGCGTGCACTTTTCCTTCAGCCCTCCGCTCTCTGGTGGTGGCCCTGAGTGGGACAGTGACCCCGCGGGACTAGACCCCTTTGGTGTTGAGCCCAACTTGTCCCCTGCTTCCCTGGGAAAGCTGCATCCTTGGGGGAGCCGTGCAGGGAATCAGGAGGGAAGCTGAAACCAGGAGGGGTTCATGATTCGGGTCTTGGCCCAAGCATCTGTCTTCGTAACAGCTTTGCTGGCTGCCACCTTGCTTGGAAATGTTTCAAGCGAAGCAGAGGCCAGTCCCCAGGCCTGAGATGGGACTGCTGAAGGGTTTTGAGGGGGTTTTGCATGCAAGAAAGAGCAGCAGGGATTTGCAGACGCATCCTGAAGTCATACGGGATCTGTGCAAAGGTTTCCCAGGGCATGGGACTCCTCAAGTGTGTACGAGGTGGTCCCGAAGCCCTGGAAAAGTGGGGAAAATGGGGGCAGCAGCTGCCTTGAACCTGGATTTGTTTTCTGTCTGGAAGTGCTGTGGGTTAAAACTGCCTCTGCGTTGCCTTGGTAGGTGGCTGGTGGTTCAGCACCTGTGGCCATGCCAACCTCAACGGGAAGTACTTCCGATCCATCCCCCGCCAGCGGCACGAGCGCAAGCAGGGCATCTTCTGGAAGACATGGAAAGGCAGGTATTACCCACTGAAGTCAACCACCATGAAAATCCAACCCGCAGCACTGGAAGCAGAGCCCTAAAGCTGCCACTTGAGACTTGACCTTCTCTGCGGAGCACAGACCTGAGCTCCATCACTTGGTGTTTACAGAAAACAAACCTACCCTCCCCAGGAAGTCCCCCAAGGAGCGTTTCTCTTGGTTAGCAGCCCTTTAGTGGCATGACACAGCTCCTCACCATAAGTAAAACAGCTCCATGTTGCTGAAACCCCTGGATGGGAGCTCCCAAACCAGAAGAGGAGCCACCAGCAGGGAGATCCACCTGCAGAGCATGCACAAGGGTCTTCCAACCTGCCACGTGCTGCTGTGGCAAGTTCAAGTTGTCTGGTGCTTTCTGTCCCGTCTGAACACTTCTGTGCTGGTTTTGATGAGCTGGGGCTGGGTGGAAGGGGAGCATGTGAAGCGTTTCACTACCATGGACCCGAGTGTTGGGTACGGAGCCTTGCCGTGTCCTGTCTTTCGCTGTTGTTCCCAAATGATGTCCTATGTACCCTCCTGTGAAAGCCCCCAGAGTCTCCTTCCCTGGCTGGTGCCGTGGGGCAGTGAGCCTCAGGCTGCTCCATCTGCACAGCCCCTGCTCCAGTGACTTCAACGCTCTGAGAATATGCGTGTTGGTGGGAAGACTGAAGGACACCCTGTGCAGAAGCGGGGGGACCTCAGGCTTACCTGGCTTCCCTGGCCCCTAGGGCTTCAAAGCCCTGTATTTCTGGCTGTGCTGGAATTTGCCAGGATCTGGGGAAACTGCTTCCAGCTCTAGGAGACAATGTGTGGGATCCTGCAGCTGGTTACATGAGGGCCAGATCCTGGAAGGCTGAGTCTTAAGCTCTGCCTGGAGCCTACCAGTGTTGCTGGGGGTGGTTAGGACGAGCACTAGGAGGGCACAGGTACAGAGCAGTGACTGTCCCTGGGCAGGACGAGCCCTGCTGCCAGCTGTAAATCCCCCTGAAGCCTGGAGGGCTGGCTGCCTTCTCCCAGCAGAGTCCCCAGGCTTTGCAGAGTGAATAGCACCATCCTGCATGCACGCCCCAAAACTTGCTCTGAAGGGCCAGGGGGCAATAGGGTTTCTCTGCAAGAGCTGCACCGCCTTGTCGGGTGCGTACCCTCATGTACAGCATCGCCTCTGCCTTTGGGGTGGGTATCTGGGGAGAGGTGGGCAAAACAGGTTCCAAAATACTGTTACGGGCCAAGCTGCCGTCTTGGGGCTTCCCAAGCATCCTGCCCTATTGAAGTCATATTGACTACCGTGCTAGAGCTCCTAGCTGCTAAATATTGTAAATAGTCATTTGTAGTATGTGGGATTTTGTTGATGAATTTCCTGTTTTAATTTGTTTCCATATTTAAATGCAGTGTTAATAACAATGATGTGGTGTAATTTATAAATGTTGATGCTGGAAAAAAAAAAGCACCTGTAGTTTGTGTATTTTAAACTTTTTTTTTGTACTAAAATATCTTTTCTGAAGATGTCTTTTAATAAAAACAAGCCTGTAACTGTCCTGCCTGGATTATTTGCCTGATGGTTTACCAGCAGAAGATGTGTGGGAGCTATGTGAGGGCTCTGGATTCAGAAACTTCACTTGTTGGGAATTTGACCTGAGCACTACTCTTCCTTCTCGCCTCAATTTTCAGCTGTAGCCTTATGGAGCTCTCGGAGATAAATACCTGCTATAGCCCCCAGGTGTGGTTTTTAGCCTGAAGTTTATGGACTTCTGAATTGTTTGAACCTCTGGAAATCAGGATCTGGGGCAGCACGTTTACAAGTGACAACAAGCTGGCTTTTCTTATTCCCTGGCGGCAGACCTTTGTACCAGGGAGATATTCCTTGTAGCTGGCTGGAAAACCCTGTGCCAACACCTTGAATGAGATTGGTGGCTGGGGTCTGAATTATCTGGATAGATTAAAGTTGGAGCTGATCAGGATAAGTCCCAATAAGTAGTAGCGTTTTACATGCACAGTCATCTCCAAAAGCATTTATTGCAGCTTCTGGGGAATGATTACGTATATGTAAGAATGAAATGAGCTGGCAATGGAGCAGGAGCCTTGAAGATGATGGGGGTAAACTCCAGCTGTGCTCATGATCCCAGACATGTGGCCTGATGCTGGAGCTGGAGAAAATAGCAAGTGCTTCTTTTTGACTCCCTTCCATGACTAGCTGAATTGCTCCTTGCAGAAAAAAGAGACAAGAGACCGCTCTAGTCCCCTAGAGCGGCTGTATAAATACCTGATGTACCTAAATGTGGTCCCAGCTCCTGTGTCTTGTCTTCCTTCCCTGTGGAAAAGCCTGGGGTTAATGATAGCCCCAAGCACAATTGCACAAACAGCCTGTTATACCTGGCTCTGTGCTATCTATCTGCTCACTCTTGCATTCAGAAATACATTTTTAATGTTCCATTTGCTTAATTCAAAGCTTGTTTTGTCCCTGGGTGCACCAGCAGATACTGGAGTGCCGTGTTTCAGTCTGGATGCTAAAATGATGAGACTAAGGTGGGTTTATGCATCGTATAGAAACTGCTGAAGGAGCTATGCTGTATTTATTCATTGCCAGGGATTTTTTTTGGCAGGTCTGGGGTTTGCTTCCCAGTGGTGCATTTGATCTTTAGCATCTACAGGACGTGCTTGGAGGACAACACGAGCTGGCACCAAACACCAGCTGGGAAAAGGCTAAATGCCCCAAATCTTGCCTAGCCAAGGACCTACCGCCGCTGCTTTCTTCTGTGTCTTGGTCTTGACCTGTTCTGCCACGCAAGTCTCCACATCCCACCAGTGTCAATGCCACCCCATTGCTCCAGCGCGTAGGTCCCACACTGGAGCGTGTGGTATCCCGGGGCCCTTCCAAGGTCCTTTTGCAGAAAAAGCCATTCCTGAGTCTCTGTTCTTAATCTGAACCCCTCCTGGAATCCTCCAGCTCCTTCATTTTTAACAACAACTTGAATTGCAGCTTGTCCTAACATCTGGGAGTCCGGGAACGGACAGGGCAGCTCCCTCCAGCGACAGCGAGAGGAAAGGCGCCGTGCTCTGCCCAAAGCACAAATCCCCTTCGGGTTACCAAAGGCTGCTGCTCCCCCCAAAAAAGTCATCGCTCCCGTACGGGCTGGGACGTGCTGTGCCAGCCGGTGGTCCCACAGCAGCTCCGGACATGCTGGTCCACCCTGGGCTTCGGGTCTTCCCAGTAAAACCTCACGGAGCAGCTGGCGAGAAGGGTTTGCTGGTTGTTTTCTGGGCTCGGAGGGGCTGTGCTCGAAGGCTGTGATGGGGTCTGAGCTCAGCCGGGCGGGTGGCCAAAGGCTGCGGGGTCTGGACGTAGTGGGACAAGGGCTTTTCAGGACCAGAAGCGCTGTGGGACAGCCTGGGGCTGCGCTCCGGCTGGGTGACGCAGGGCTGGGACACGCTTCAGCGTGGAGCTTGGATTCATCAGGAGAAGGAGATGGAACCGCAGCTGCTCTGGACCTGGGGGTTCTCTCAGAGCATCGTTAGATCAAGAAGATGTTGCACAACAGGTACCGATGTCCCAACCCAGCTGCGTTTGTGGCCCCAGAAAGTGAGGAGAGCCCCAACCTGCTGCACAGAGCCCCCTCCAAATCCAGCTCGCGTCTGAATGGCAGAAACAACCGCTGAGAGATCCGACAGTGGGGCCTCAAGCCCTTTTTTATACAACAGTGAAATCCAAATCTCTCTTTTCAAAGTTTGGTAAAAAAGGAAGGTGTTTGTGCACACACAGAGCTGCACCAGCTTGGGTGGGTGGGCTGAACCCCCTGCACCAGTGGCACCGAGACGCTGGAGGGGGTAAGCCAGAGGCATCACCCCGAGCCCCACACCGCCGGTGTGGTCATTGCAGAGCACCACAATGAAACGAAAAAGGCAAACCTCCCCTTAAATCTGAAACCTGGTGCAAAGCCAAGAAACAGCAAATTAATAACAAGAGAAGAGTTCTCCACCCACCAACACTCCCCAGGCCCCCCCAGCCCCCTGACATCCAGCCTTGCCAGAGCCAGCAAAATGGCTTTCAAAAGCTGTCCCTCACTCCAAATGCTGTGTTGGGGTGTCTGGTGGACACTGGGGCATCAGGACTCTCCCAGTTGTCCCAGTAACTTCAGCTCTTCTGCTGGAGCTCAGCAGCATCGAGCACAAATGGAGTTTCCCATGGACACGTCTGGCATGGCTTTGCAAGCACCTGCACTCTTACAGGGACCCCTTCCAAGCAGAGTATTCTGGGCTGGCTCCCTTGAGGGTGCTCACAGACACCCAGAGGACCAGATACCACTAAGTGGGTGGGAAGGGGAACTCCTGGCTCAAGCATCCCAGGCAGGCAGCTACACCCTGGGGCACCACGGGGGCTGAGGCACCCAGGACAAGAGGCAGCATACTGGGTGACCATTCTGAGCAAGTTTTTATCATGTAAAAAAAGAAGCAGATGGTATACGCCTGTCTGCTTTTAAGGGTGTGTGTCCCAGCATAGTTCAAGAAAATATTTGGGGCTTGTAGGATCTCTGCTGCCTGAGGCTTGATGGCCTGTGACCAATTTGAGGGCACACATGGGATTTCCAGAAAGGGTCTGCAAATGCATTGCCCTGTCAGCAACTGGTGACACGTGGCTGATTTTGGTGACACAACACTGATTCTCTAATGCAAAACATACCATGAACCTGGAGGACTTCTGAGGGCAAAGAACACGGGACTCCTGGGCTCACACTTCACTCTGCATCGCCCCGGGGCAGCATTCCTCCTCTAACACCAAGTCATCATCTTTACTCCCTGCAGCCCGTGCTAAAACTCTGCCCCAGGGGATTTCGGAGCTGGACAGCACTCATGAGGATACCTCTGTCATATATTGCTCTTTAGAACTTAATGGCAACAATTCCCAGGCACTGGAAGAAGAAAAGAAGAAAGTGATTTCCATCCAAACTGATAAAAAATAGCTTTGGGCTTTTTTTATCCCCCCATACACATCCAATATTCAGCTCAGAATCAATTATGTCACTTGTGATAATGAAAGTAAGATGTTTTACTTCTGCTTTGCCTATTTTAACCCAAAGCAAGGAAAGTGAAGGCCTCATTTGCAAGACGCCATCCTCCTCTCCCTCCTTTCACCCAGCTGCTCACTGGATGCGGCATTATCAGGTGTGGGAAACTCAGTGTGGGGTAATTCTCCTTCCCAGGAGATTCTGCATCCAACATGTTCCAGCTTTGCTCCTCCTGATGCTATTTAACTATTCATCAGTTGGATACTCAACATCCCTGGACGTGCTCTAGTCATTACCCAGCAGGGCCATTTGCTGTGGTCCTGCAGGGATACGAACAGCATCAATGGGAGAAAGTGATAATGCCCTCCCGCAGATCCTGGTTGTTAAAACTCACTTCGGCATGGGAAGGATTAAAAGTCCAATGCCCCATGCTGTATGTGAGCACCAAAACTGCAAAGAAAAGGTGAAAAGAAAGATCTCCTCCCTGCTTCTTCAGCAATCACTGTCTGTCAGAGAGGAGCAACTGGCCCGACCCACTGCTAGGTTGGAGTTGACATCTTCCCTAGACCCCTAGTTCTATGAATTTTTGACTTTCCTTCCCAGCTGTTTCCATTGCCTGATATGCGATGGAGATACAAAGATGGCTTCCCAGCACAGCAGTGGGAATGTAACGTGTTTGCAGCATGCTCTGTTTCTTACCGCATTTTCAGAGCCTGGGTGATAAAAAGAATGATTTTCACTGAGCAGGAGCCGGACACCCCTGCCGATAGGTAGCTGTTAGTCTGGGTGCTGCCTCTTCACATGCTCCCACACATTTATTAGCACTCGTATTTGGAAAATGGGACCCCTTAGAAACCATGATCCCGCCTGCCCAGGGTGTTCAGGTATCTGGTGGAAGTCGAGAGAGCTCAGCGCCGCACAGCCCGCAGGGTCTGAACCACTGTCTCCCCCCGCCCCGACCCCTCTCACGTGCTGGCCCTCTCCCACGGCAGGCAAAACTAAGTCCAAAGCCATCTTTTTCCTCCCTGCTGTCTCAGCCTTGCTCCTGTGTGATGCTGGAGACCCACTAATCCTTTAGCTGGCTAAAGACTCCTCTGGGGAAAGTAGGGCGGACAAACTGTGATGAACGCAGCCCAGGAAAGCAAGAAATAGGTTTAATGAGCAGAGCGTGTTTCCCCGCACGTCACAGAGAGAAGGGGGGGTGCTCTCGTTTTCCCCGTGAGGGTTCGTCGCAACCGCAAATTGAACGCATTACACCAGCGGATGCGACGCCGGCCTGCACACGCTGCGTGGGGACGCGTTGCGTAGGGCCAACGCTGGAAGGGAGGTCGTCAAAGCAGAGGGGACACCCCCGGGTATTCCCAGCGGCCCTTTGAGGCTGGCCCTGCGCTCGCAGGATGAATTGTCGCGGCTCTGCTGTCGGGAAGGCGAAGGGCAAAGCGGCTTTTTGCTGTTAGCACCGATCCGTTCAGGAAGTTGCCTCAAGCCATGCCAGGAAAAAAAAAAGGGGAAATGTTTTCCTGGAACAAGTTGTGTCACCGTGCGGGGCTTTTTTTTTTTGCCAGAACAGCATTTTCTGCTGGTATTTAGCACAGGAAGGTGAGACCCTGAGTGCTGCGCGGGGCAGGATCTGGCCCAGCCCGGGGAACGGCCCGAAGAGAAAAGCAAAGCTCGGGCGTGCAGGGTGCGATGGCCTCGAAAGGCAGCCGAGCATCGCTCGCGGTGGTTCTGGGGGAAACACGGCCCGTCCCCGACCCCGCCTGCGACCCCCCGGCTTCTGCGCTGCGCTGACACCCGGCCGGGGCC
>NW_010972512.1:517368-517639 GCF_000737465.1 Haliaeetus leucocephalus
CGTCCACCAAACCCCGCCCCTCCCGCTCCCAGTCCCCGCCCCAACGCGGGCCCCGGCACCGCCTCGTCTCGCAGGGTCCCGGCTCAGGCACCCAAGCACCTCCCCTCCCCAGCTGCCCTCCTTCGATTGGGTAGCGCCGCCCGCCAGTCAGAGGCGCGCCCGTCGCCTATTGGGCGTCGTTGATGGGTCTGGCGCACCGCCCGCCTCCTGCGGGCTCTGGCGGCCGCTGATAGGCGGCGGCGGGAGCGGCTGGGGGGCCCGCCAACCCCCC
>NW_010972512.1:517770-537125 GCF_000737465.1 Haliaeetus leucocephalus
GCGCTGGCAGCCGGGCGGTTGCGATTCCCCCGGTGGCCGCGCTGGGAGCGCGGCCCCGGGCGGGGGGCGGTTGAGGGCTTGGGCCGGGGGCTGGAGGGGCGGTGGGCTTCGGGCGGTGGTGGCGGCGGTGCGGAGATCGCCCCCGGCGTCGAGCCGGAGCCGAAAAAAAACTTCGGCTTCGGTGGAGAGCTCCTTCGCAGGCTGCTGACCGAACCCTAAGAACCGAAGCCAGGAAGCTTAACGGTGTTAATTTGGCTTAAAACCTGGGGTTGTTTTAATAGCTCCGTCCCCATAGTTGTGACATTTTGGGTTGTCCAGCAGCTGCGTGCAGGGGTTGTGTGAGAAAAGAGGTAAGTGCGGAGTGGGTTGGGTGCTGCTCTTCTTGCGCTGGCTCAGGTGGTTTTTATCGTCGTGGGTGTGCAGAGGTTGCTGCAGGTCGGTGTCCTGCACATGTAAAGATGCTCGGGCTGACCTCTTCCCCGGAGCATCCCACAACTCTGCCTTTGAGGCCTAAGGAATGGTGCGGATGGGTGTAAAACGTTCATCATCGTGTTTCCCAACCGGTTTTATCCTCGGTCTCCTGTGGTAGCGTGGCTGAAACCCTTAGATTTGTCCAAAGACTTCACTCTTACAAAAGGTGAGGTTGAGGTTGCCTGTTTGTGGGTGCTCCGGTGATCTGGGAGGGGCGTGGGTGGGCGCTTGCTGCCATGAAAATTTCCCAGGAGTTTGATGTCAGGGCATGCTGTACGTACCTGAACCCTAACAAGGGCAGCAGCGACTCCACACCTGCTTGTTGATGAAAGGAAAGAGCAATTACTCATCTATTGGAAATGTTTTATGGATGTATTTGCCCATTTGCTGTATTTGTTTTACCGTCCTCAAGATAGAGGTGGGGGGAAACCCTTATTTCTTCTCTGCCTGTAAAGCAGAAGGCTAGCCTCCAATACGCTAAACTGTCTGGGTCTACACTAGTTTCCTTCTGAAGTCATTCCCCCATCTACTTCCCAAGTGGTTTAATAGCCAGGAACTTGAAAGCCGAAAAGGATTTATTTCTTTTTTTTTCTTTTTGTGAATAGTCAATTAGGTAGGCAAAACTGCATTCATCTTTAAAAATACTTATGCTGCTTCAAAATGTGTTTTTTAATTTTATCTGGAGTGAAACTTAACCTGGAGCTATTTGGTCATGAACCATGCTGTTGTGTTGATACTGCAAAGTAACTTGGCATACTTTGTAGCACTTAATGAAAGGCGGGGGAGAGAATTGTCCTTTTCTGTGCATCTTTTGGGTAGGGGTAGTTGTGTGGATGTCTTTTTCAAAAATAAACAAACCCAGAAAAAAACCCTTCCTTATCTACTCATCTCTTCCTTCCTTCCTTCTAGGCTTTTTGGGACTAGGCAAGAAATAATGAATGTAAGTGGGACCAAGTGGGATGGGGTCTCCGCTGTAGGCCCAACTCCCCATCCTTTCCCTTCTGCCTCCTGCAAAAATGGAATTAAATATCAAGGGGAATTGACAGAATGAAAAAAATAATATCCAGGGGTTTGATTGACTTCTGTTTTAGCCCCTTCTTAGCTACATAGATGGCTTTTGAACTTTCTTCTACCAGACACGTGCAGTGCTCAGAGGCAGAAATAATGGTGGAGGAGGGTTGCAGTCTGGGAAGGATTATTTTTATTAAATTTAAGGTTTGACCTTTTCCTCTACCACTTATTTCCAAATGAAGTTTGGTTGGACTCTGATTTTAGCTTTTACAGCTGTCGCTTGTTTGAGAAATTTGCATCCTTGCATTGTAATATTATTTAGGATAACTCCAGTTGAATGCAGTGTTGCTTTAAAGTCATAATTTTTACTTTTCTGTGTAATGGAAGATCTAGAACTGCTTATATAGGAACTTCTGTCATTTAGCATAGATTATATAAATCAGCTTTATGAAAAGTTTAAAAGGCAAAGAGCCCCATTTATTGTTAGTCTCCTTCATGTGAAATACTGCCTACAAAACAGTTGTTCAGAGATGAAAATGACCAGGGAGTTTGTAGCAACAGTTTCTGTGTGTAGCTGGCTCACTGTTCTTAGTGCTCCCTCGTTCACGTTGCCCATCAGCTTGTGCTTCAGGACCGGCCGTTTCAATAGGGCTGCAGGAGACATGAACATTATTGGCTTATCGGCTCTAGCACACAGTAGGCGAAAACTAATTTAAGGTTTGGTGGCGCTCTGGGGATGTGAGTGTGGTTATAGTCAAAGCTGCTCTGCTAGACTACTGCCTCTTTATCTTTATTCCCAATTTCCCTTTCTTCTGTGTGCATCCCGACAGTCAGAACTGCTTATTTTATTGATCACAACAAAATGTTGTTTGTTAACGAAATGACTGAGCCAACCTTTGGGAGAACAAGCTGAATTCTGTATGCAGAGCTGCGCAGAATAATGAGGCTGTGAGGATCTTGTTGTACATGTTCCAGTGATGTAACCCAAGCAAAGCCAGCGGTTCAGGGCTCTGTTCCCAATTAGTTTTGTAGCTGAGATGGTTAAAAAGCGGGAACTTTTCATGATGAGTTTTGAATGGGTTGGATCTGGAATTGAATTCATGACCTTTTCATAGTTGCTAAAATATTGGAAGCCTTGTACCTATTAAAATGTGATCTGTATATTAATTTTCCTCTAAAGAAGATTAGCTATTATCAGTGTTTATTTTAAAAATTAAATTCATGCTGGCTCATGAAAAAGGAAAGAAAAAACACCCGTAGAAAAAAGAGGTTTCTTTTACCTTTGTGAGAATTTAGACTGCTCTGATTAGAGCTTAAGCCTAACAAAGGCTGTGCTTATTAAAAACAAATGCATGTCATATTAGTCATCGATATCTGGCAACCTTATGTGCTTAATATTTATAATGAACTCTGCTTATGTGGTCTCTGCTACAGAGAGTCTTAATCTTCTTGATTGTTCAAAAGAACATATTCTTTTTGCCAGATTAATTAACTAGTGTATTTAAAATTCTATCATAAACTTGATCTTTTATTTTTTTTTCTTTTTCTTACCGACAATGTATTGCCCTGGATTTTTAATTCTGTCTTTTGCTTGCTTTGTACCAGGATCCCAAGGTATGAAGTGGGTGTCCAGGTAGCAGGATTGTGCTCTGCTTAGGCAGCTGTAGGTCTGTGTTGTGAGGCCTAACAAGACACGGGAAGCAGAGTGACGATGGTGACTGAGATCTGCATGCTCTGCCATTGACAGATGGGTAATGTGGTCAACGGTAACCCACAGACTGGCACAGTGTGGTGGAGGAGAGAGAAAATCAGGAAAGACTGAAGGAGCGGCACCATGATTCAGGATGTAAAGAGGGCACTAAACGTGGCTTGCTTATGTACTTAGAGCCATCTGATGATGATTGGTGCTGGTTATTGGTTCAGGTCACTTCCAGGTTAAAACCAGTGCATCTTTCCATTACCAGTGTGGCCCTCAAGGCCGTTTAGGGAGTGTGACTTCATTGATTCTGGTGAGATGCGTTTAGGGAGTCTTCAGGCTCTTAGATCTGATTTGGAACTTTCTTTTCTACTGTGTCGAGACTTCTGCATTTGAACGGGCAATGTTGTCTGGTGACCCGTTCCCATATTCAGGAACTTTTCTGAGATCTAATCACTTAGTCCAGAATCTTGAAAGTATCTTCTTGCTCAATTCCCATAGAAAACAAAATTTGTGGGTTCTGTCTGCGTGTGGGCCTCCAGTCTTTGCGTCTTTCTCCTGAAGGTGAAAATGCTTGTTTAATGCTCAAGACTGAGTATTAACAAGAAGCACTTGGAGACTATAAGGTAGAGAGAACATTATTTACTGAGTTGGGATCTGGTTGCCTTCCTTTGTTACTTCTGCATCCAGTAACTTCTCAAAAATGCTCTCTTATGAGCTGTGCTAGAATATGGAGCAGCCTGGTAAAGGGGAGCTTGCTGCCAGATTGCAGCAGAGACGAGTAACCAGCTAAAGTAGCGCAGGACCCCCTGAATTTTCTTCCTGTGACAGATGGAGTTAATGACCTGAGAGCTGTTTGCACGGTTTATGCACAAAGCTGGTAATTTTAAAATGCCAGAGGATAGGAGGTGGCTAGAACGTGGAGAGATGGCTCTGCTTTCTTGAGCTGCAGATTCACGAGAAGGTAGCTCCCTTCGGAAACAGTTGGAAGCTTCAGGGTTTTTCCAAGCTGGTCTAGTTTGTGTGGTGGATGTTCTTACCTCCTTCTGGTTATGGTCAGGGCTTTGCCGTAGGGTACAGCGTACTCCAAGCTAGCAGATCACTGTGCAAGATGGGTGACCTTTGGCCCGTTCTTGGAACACCCCGTGGAATTAGTGATGAAAAACTGTTTGTCTGGAAAATAAAGCTAACAAAATCCTAGAGTTAGAACTCATCATAAAAATCTTTTTTTATATATCTGTTCTCATACCCTAAAAAATGGTTTAGGCCGTTTGCCAGTGCAGGCAGAGAGAGCACTGTGAGGAGCTGATTTAAGCTATCCCGGGTGGGGAGTTGTGGCGCCTTGCCATGATCCACTGGCTGCCCGTTCCTGCCTCTGTTGTATTTTGACTGTTCAGCTGTGCTAGCACAATTGTCTGTCTATCTGTGCTGTCAGCCGGATGAAATGCTGGGGGGGGGAGTCTGGAGCATTTCAGATATCTATGCAGGCAGCTCGGGAGCTGTCACAGCAGAGTAACGGAGGGCTACAGCAGAAGTTTTGGAATTTGCTAGCAGGGGTGGGAAGGTATGTGAACTGGAGCAGTGTGCTGTCAGAGCTGTATCCTGAAACAATGGCCTGAGCAGAAAAAAGCTGTAATAACACTAAGAGACGAGTACGATCCTTGGCCCTGGGAGAATGCTGGTGAGCTCATTCTGGAAGCGTGTAATGAGAAGAGTCTTCTGTAATTTGTTGTGGAGGGATCAGGAGTGTTTTCTGCCCATGTCTGCTTTTCTATAGGAAAAACAGATTGTATGAATGAGGAAGATAAATAAACCTGTACTTTGAACCGAAGTAGGAAATATTCTCAAGGTTGAAGAAACCTCACTGAGATTGCCTTTCTTCATTCTGCTCAAGCCAGAATACTGTTAGCTTGAATACCAAAGTCATATATGATACAGTATTTGCTGAGACTTAAGTTGTTTTTAGTCTTTTTTTCCCTTTAGTTATTTCTTGCTCTAGTCAGTAATACAGGGATTTAAGAAAATGTGTGTAGTTGCATTAGCTGCATAGTAAAGAACCTAGTATGACGCATCTTGTCGGAGTTGTTGATGAGAAGGTCTCATGGAGAGCCCGGTCTAGCGTGGCTGAGTATGAAGCAGCAGCCTGCTCAAGCAGGAATGGCAAAGAGGTGTGCCTCAGGATCAGCAGGGAGCTTCAGCCCCAAAGTAGGGTGACACTCCTACTACATACACGACATACCTTTTATTTTCACAATTCCTTTCAGTAAAGCTGGGTTTTGTGTGCTAAAGATCTCTCTGCACTAACATTTTTCTGTTAACATGGCAACACCTCATGTGGAGGCAGAGATTTTTAGCTCATCTTTTACTTCTCTTGCAATCTACTAGAACTCATTTTGCTGGATGAAGTTCTGCTTTGCTTTGTATCTTGCTTGTAGTATCAAATGTCTCCTTTTTTCCCCTTTTTGTGGCGAATGTATTTACGAATTAAATTGTTGAAATAGAACACCCTGTATGACCCCAACAGGGACTCCAAATAATTGTTTACTTTCTGTGTTGTTGGTTATTTGTTTGTTTGGGTTTTTTTTAAAAATAAAAATAGAGTAGGCTTATACTGTACACAGGCTTTTCTCAGGCAGACAGGTTGCCTGTTGCCATGTTCTTGACTGTAGTGTTTCTTGAAGTGCGGGTTGCAGCCTTCCTCTGAAAAAGGTTGAGTATGCAAGGGACATCTAGTTACCTCTAATTACTTGCAGTGGCTTGGGGCCTCCAAAGCAATGTGTAGCTGCTGACAGTCCCTGTAGCAATTTCTCATTTCCATCTCTAAGGAACTGAGCAGCTGCTAGCAACAAAAAGGCTTGGGGCTGTTTTGGGGCTGGGGAAGCAAGCTGTGAGTAGTAGAGTCTGAGGTGTTGTCAGCATAACTTTCTCCTATGTTTATCTGGCCACGCAACTCCTCTGGGTCCTGCCTGCAAGGCAACGTAGCAGCAAGGTAGCACTACTGCACTATGTAAATGCTGGTATGAAGATTTAATTTCAAAAATAATGTTTTTTCTTTTAGTTGTGTTGATTGGAGACTCTGGAGTCGGGAAGAGTAATCTTCTGTCACGTTTCACACGCAATGAGTTCAATCTGGAGAGTAAGAGCACCATTGGGGTGGAATTTGCCACCAGGAGCATCCAGGTGGATGGGAAGACGATAAAAGCACAGATCTGGGATACTGCAGGACAGGAACGATACCGTGCCATTACCTCAGCGTGAGTACTATGTCTTTGCTCAGTGTAACAGCAGAATTCTAGCAGAGACAGTACCAGTAAATTTATGGGTAGAGAACTAATGAAACATATTTGGGACACATGACAAAATCATTACGACAGACTTCAGTGTAGATCCAAATCATAAGATAGCAAATACTTCTGTGTTGCTTGATTAATATAATTAAAGTAATTTTTAGATTCTAATGATACTATTATAGAAAAAATGACAGCTTAAATGAAAAGTGTGGGAAATTCTGTTTGAGTCTTGTGATCTGTTTTTTTTACCTGCCCTGTATGTGCTATCTTCATCATGTGGAATGAGTGTCATTTCTGATGGAAGCTGGGTACTGTCTGGCATCAAGTTTTAGTCTAGGCATGACAGCTTACCATAATGCCAGTGGCTTCTGGTCTTCATTGCCCCCTCAGTCTTGAGATTGAGGGTATTTTTAGGGCAGTCTGCAGCCACAAACTCCCTTGAAATCTCAATGACTGAATTAGTCACAGCCCTGAAAATTAGGTCCAAGAGTCCACGCTGAATAACCGGTAAATAGAAAGGCACCTGTGATAATGCTGACTGCAGCACTAGGCACATCCCTATTTAGAACAGTGGTGTTGAGAAGCTTTCATGTACGGCACCTTGTTAATCCAAACAGTGTCTTGAGATGTAACCTCTGGGTGTACCTACTTCTGTGTAGCTAGTAGGCAAAAGTATCTTTTAGAGGAAAAAAAAGAAAACCCTATTGGCAGGCCTAGTTATCCAGCGCATAGTCTGATCAGTGAGTTGAAATTTTGTAGTGTTACAGATGTACATGAGTTTTTAAAGGCACAAACTTGTTTCTGAATCATGCACAGATTGAGCCATTTGTATTAAACTCAGGGTAAGGGGAACTTTTTTCATTGAGGTGAAATAGGGTAATGCAGAATAGGTGGGAGAAAAATAGAAGAG
This sequence comes from Haliaeetus leucocephalus, assembly GCF_000737465.1. NCBI lineage: Eukaryota > Metazoa > Chordata > Aves > Accipitriformes > Accipitridae > Haliaeetus > Haliaeetus leucocephalus. Next base: position 525,149 of record NW_010972512.1, read on the forward strand.
CATGGAGCTCAAAGGGAATAATCTATAGGGAAGGAATGCAGAAACAATGTAAGGCAGAAACAGATGTAAGTGGTGATTTCAAATTGCATCTTTTCCGTAATTGTTAGTGTGTTTTTCAGAATTTTTTTTGTGACCCTTAAATTGTTCTTACTGCTGTAGAAGCTTAGCAGAAAAACTGCTGGCTGAGTCTTGTTCAGCAACAGACTTGGCCGATGAGAATGAGTGCATCTGTAGTCCTGCGATCCTGCCTCTCCTTTGTACTGGCACGAGCTCTTGCTTGACACATTGCTAGGCCAGTTCAGCTTGCTAAGCCAGCAGAACGCCAAGCAGCAGTAAGAAGTGAATGTTTTCTGCTGACTTGATGCTTTGAATCAGTTCAACGAGATGTCCAACGGGGGCTGGTGGAGCGGAGGAGAAATGTTAGGATTGTGTGGAAGAGAGATATGGACGTTATAGGATTGCTGATATAGATTGGCTTGTGCTGTCTTGAGCCCTTGGAATGGGCCCAAACGTGCAGTGAGGGAGCAAACTCTGTTGTTGCATTACGGGCTTGTGGATAAGTGTCAATATAGCCCAGAGTTCCCCTCTTTAATTTCTAAGAGGGACAGGAGGCATTTGAAAGATCAGCAACAAATACTGACATTTTACTAAGGACTATTTTTCTGGCAGAAAGATAAGTTATAACTTCACAAAAACCTTCTAGCAGTACCAATTCTGAAATGCATTGTGAGTTTTCTTGCACACTGTTTTAGCAGACTGAAGATGTCATAGCTTCCACAGTCTCTTCAGCATTTTGTTACATACATTGGAATTTTTGGGAATGCCATTAAAAAAACCCCAGCATTTGGAACTTAGTTTTAGGCTTAAAAACCCCCCAACAACAGTATTTGCATCAGCACAACTTTTTCCAACGCAGAGGGAATGTTTTTAACTTTTTAGTAGTAACCAGTATACAAGAGCCAGAGATACCAGGTTTGTTGGTATAACTCAGAGCTCTCTGTAAAGGAATGTGCCTTATGGTTTCAGATATTACCGCGGTGCTGTTGGGGCTCTTCTTGTCTATGACATTGCCAAACATCTCACCTATGAGAATGTGGAGCGCTGGCTAAAGGAGCTTAGAGATCATGCAGACAACAATATTGTCATCATGCTGGTGGGTAACAAGAGTGACCTCCGCCATCTGAGAGCTGTGCCCACTGATGAGGCCCGGGCTTTTGCAGGTTTGTAGACAGTGTGGTCTAGGTTGGTGCTTTCTGAACTTGATGATGTTGGTACAAGCTGTAATCATGCTATTGTTGTCCAGGACTGAACTTTCACCTCAAGTTTTATTTTTGACCCTAAAAAAGGCATTCAAGATTTTTATTTTTTTTTAAATGAAAATATCTTGGCTTATTAAATAGCATGTGTGGTTGTTTTGGGGGGTGGGTTGTGTTATGGTTTTTTGTTTGTTTTGGGTTTTGTTTGTTTGGTGGGTTTTTTGGTTTTTTTTTTTAATCTAGTGGTAGTACATGTTTTTGAAACACTGTCCTTGAGCTGCCTGATAGCTGAAGATTAAACACTTCCTTTAGCAAGGCTAGAAACAGTAAGCAACATTTAGAAGAGAAAATGTCACAATAGAAATATAAAATATCACAACACAAAATCTCTTTCCTGCCTTCCTAGAGGCCCAGTTCTACTGAGCATGTATTGATGTGGACAGCTGTGAATGAATACTGAACCTTCCCTGAGATGGTCTAGTTTCTGCTCCAGAGCACTGATGCATATAGTAGTGTCATCTAGTTTCATTTAAATGCAGTGATCATCATACTTGGAGATTATCAATTGTTGGGAGAAATCAAGTGGGTTATGTGAGCCGCTGCCACTGCATTACTTCTCTCTCTTATCTTGCTGAGCACTGGTCAAATACTCTTTTGCCCTTATAGGCCTAGGGACATTCAGCTTACTTTTGTGTGGATATCAAGCTTGGGGGTGGAATTTAAATGTATAGCCGTTAAAATCCTTGTAGGAATAGTACTAGGGCTTGCTTAAACATGTTTTCTGAAGTTTGCTAGTAAGCTAGTACCCTGTGGTTTGTAAAACCACTTTAAATTTTCAGATGAATGAGAAGTAAAGTCTATATAAGAGAAGCAAAACAAGTTAGTAGGCACTCTAGATAGTGCATTACTTTGATCTCTTGGTTCAACATCTTATTTTTTGTCCCCCACTTCCTACTAAGGCTGTTTTAAATAGCTAGTGATGGTACAGGTGTTGCTGTTTTCAGTTCTGTGACTGAAATTTGCCTATTTCTGGGCAGGTGGTACAGTACCATTCCAGGTGTCATGTTTGGGTGTTAATCACAATCTTTTTTTTTTTTTAATTAAAAAAATATATCTTTTGCATTGTAAGAGGAAAGAAGAAAATAGACTGTATTACCAGGGGGTTTATTGTAATTTGGAGGTGGGGTCTGATTAGGAAAGTGTAGAAGTGTAGGTCTGTTTATCTTTTTGGAGTTGCAGGAATTGTGACTCCTGTTGCAGCCAACATGCTTTTGCCTGTGCTCTGGCTCAAGGTATTTCTAGGTGTGATCTGTAGCCAGATGAGAATAATATTGTACTGTTTGACTGAACAAGGGCTGCAGTGAGGAAAACATTCTCACACTATGGAAAGGCAGTGGTCACAGGTGACGCTGCTGAAATGCTAGCAGCTAAATAAATGGCACACCAAGTTGTTCCTAGTGTAACAGTAAAACAAAACAAAACAAAAAAACCCCAACAACAACAAAAGACTTAGCCCTGGCTGATTGGCCTAAAAATAAAGGTGAAAACCTCAAAGTAAAGGTGAAATAAAGTGCTATTAATTTTTTTAACTGAGCAACTTGTTATTTATTACAGAAAAAAATAATTTATCTTTTATTGAAACATCCGCTCTGGATTCAACAAATGTAGAAGAAGCCTTCAAGAACATCCTTACAGGTATGGTTTATTATGGATTCAGAGGACCTCCTGAGGTAGTGGATCATCTTCATGGGCATGTTTTGCAGTTATCTAGAATGTTTTGGAAATGAATGTTGGGAATGATGGTTAGTTTGCAAGCCTTCTAATCTTGCCTTTGTGTTCTGCCTCCCACCCCACGCATACCTTTCTGCCCAAGAATCTGGAGGTTTCTAGTCTCCTGATGTTCCATGAATTCAAGCTATTGCAATAGCACTGTTGTAAAGGCACTAGTAGTTCTGTGCCTGCACAAAATTTAGGCAGCGAAGCCACAGGCATGCTAGGAAATTAAAAGTTGCAGTGTGTTCTCTTGCACCAAAGCAGACTGGTACATAGTATTTTTGTCCAGACTACTAAACTCTTGTTCTCAGATGATGGCAAGGGTTGTAGGTGACTATGCACCAACAGCATAGCTGCATGCAGACTGCCTTCTGGGAATGTCCCTGAAGAGTCCCAGGAATTGTCTAAGAATGTGATAGTGGTCAGAGCCAAAATGAGGCCACAGCTTATGACTTCCACTGCCCAAGAATGTTCCTCAGCACGTGTAACTGCTGTAGATGTGGCTGAGTGCACAGTAGCTAGTACTGAGTGCTAATCCTTGGAAGCAGAGTCCTGGGAAGTATGGTGCTGTCACACCCAAGGCTGTCTGAAGGAAACCATCATGGGCCTGCAGGACTGCTGAATTGGAGCTGACAAACTCTGATGAACTTGAACGACTCTGTCTTCCACTCCGTGTTCTGCATGTTTGATGTTTCAAAGCATAGTCTTCCACTCCTAAAATGAAGTAATTGCTAATTGGCAAAGAACCCTTAAAAATCATACCTAAATAGGAAGAGGGCTATCAAACAGGTATTGGATTACTGTTCTACCTCTGGCTGCCCCATCAGATCTGAATCTTGTCCTAAAGAGGAGAAAACACCATATAATTTGTTAGGGTATTTGTTCCATCTCTTGAAAAGCTCTTTAAGATCCATAACGTGAACAGTTGGCAGGATCCAATTCCTGACTGTTGCTTACCATAGCTGAATTCTAGACGGATAAACTGTTTCTATAGTCTTACCCCTGTACACTGTTTTGTGAAGTTGTGCCTGATTTACATGTCCCGCAACATCTCAAGATGAGCATTTTCTGAGCTTTGTTGTGACCAGATACTGATTTCAGTCAGATGAGAATGAGCCTTTGTTCTGGTTCTGCTTGATTATCAGGAAGTGTCTGGTGTATGTTGCTTACTGAATGCTGACCGAAGAACTGGCTTTGTATTATTGTTTCTTGATTATGTATGCATGAGCCTATTACTAGGAAAAAAGCTGAGTTTTAATATGGTGAATTCTGTAAGGCAGACTCTTTTAGGTTTCTTTTGCAGAGGTGTGCAGGGAAGCAGTAAGAACTGTTGGGATCACTAGATCTGGTGCTGGCCAAATCTGTTGGTACCAGAAATGTGTTGCAATTAAAGGAAGATGACCAAGAAGAGGCAGGCAGGAGAAAAACGGTAGCCAAGCTGCTTCTATAAGTAAAAAGACTGACAGACTAGGAATGGGTTATATTTGCTGCCCAGCAAGATTTGCGTTAAGTTACTAGAGCTACTGGTGAAGCAACTGGAGAACATTGCTGTTGAGACAAAGCCATGGAGAAGACCGCCTGCTGCCTGAGCTGGGACTGTCTCTTGTGCCGGGCAGCCTTATAGCAGATTCACTGCTTATCTGTGACACTTGGCTGGATCTGAGGCAACTTGCCTGGCACTTTGAGATGGTATCCATGGTTTTAGTGCTCTGAGCGTAGTTCAGCGGTCACCATCCATCCTGTCTTCCCTTGCAGTGTTGTCCTGAGACTGACCCTAGGTAGAGAAGATGGCCTATGGTTGCTCTAGGAGAGAGCCCCAATACAGTGTGCTGTAACAGATAAGGTACTTAGGGAGCCAGAACTGGAGCTGAGGTCAGGCATGGGCAAACTGAACTCAAATCACTATCTCTTAGCAGTGTCCTGTGCTCCCAAAAGTGTTGAGATTGTCCAGTTCAGGTACAGTGGGGATGTGACTGGTAAGACTGAGTAGTCCTGAAAAGCCTATTCCTAAAGTGGTTACGTGGGGGACAATTATCCTTCTAAGGGAGAAGAAGAAACCTGAGAAAAATATGCTGTGTAGAGCAGTGAGTTGGGAGCAGCTGCAGGAGACTTGGAGGAGGGAAGAGGGTGGGAGAAGCAGGACAGGAGTTTCCTTACTGGCCACCAGTTCGAGCGATCACTAAAGACTGGGAAAAAAAACCCCAAACCAAACAGATGCTACCCTAAAGAAAAAGAGGGCTTGGCAATGACTCTGAACAGCTAGTATTAAAATATATCACTGAGCGTGAAAGAAGGGGGATGTGACAATCTCTGTACAGCTCTCCTCATGCCTTTCAGCAGAAAGAGCTGAAGGTAGCCAGTGGCAATGAGATCAGTCTTGGGTTAAAGGTTTCAATTTTAAACAATGTAAATATGTGCAGCTTCTTTAAAATAAATAAATAAAACCCACATAGTGCCCCATGATTTTTTTATCCTTATTAAAGATTTTGGGTGTTGCTGTTTTGAGGCTGTGGCTGTATGAATGTGACCGTAATATTTACCGCAGACTTCCAGGGAGGTACTTGCCCTTTTCCTGTCTCACAATGGAGGGAAGTTGGAACAAGGGCTTATAGTCAGTGACATAAGTAATTTAAAAACCTTTCAACTTAAATTATTTCTACTAACTATGCAGTTGAAATGGTTTGTTTCTGAAAGCTTTTAACTTGGCAGTCTCTCTTCAGCAGTTACAGCCTTGTGGATCTGTGTGCTTTCAGGAATAAATTAATTTGAGTCAAATAAATTAATTCTCTCAGGAAAAGTATTTTCAGATCAATGTGGGGCTTTATGGAGCCATGTGGCTTTTTACTGTCATAGGTGAGAGAACTCATTTGTAGCAGAGAGGAGTAGGCATTTCTGTCATTTGGTAGTAGCAGCTTGCCAGAAGCTAGTGTGAAATAGATACCGTCATTGCTGCTGCACAATGATGTTTTGCAAGCATCCTGTTGATTGGTGTTTCTAGATTACGTTGCCCTTTTCTTTAATCAAAAATATGATTCCCTATTTCAGAAATGAGCATTCCTGTTCCTTTCTCATTTAAAAAGCCTTTTAATAAGGCTCCGTGTTCATGGAGTTGTTGAAAAAGAACATGATAGGAAGCGCTGTTGTGGAAGACAGTAGGGAATCTTGTCTTAATAACTTTTTCAGACAGAGTTGGCATATCCATTACAGAGCTGGAAAGCCAGCCAGATGTTACATGCCACAGCTGGTCAGACTAGATTCCCTTTCACAGCTCTCAGGTTAAAATCTTCTCATTCTTGGGTTCTAGCATCTTCTTTGACAGCTTGCTCTGACATGTGCATGTGCTCCATTGGAGGTAATGTCTTTCTGGGCTCTAACAAATCTGTTCTCATTTCAGAAATCTACCGCATTGTTTCACAGAAGCAGATTGCAGATCGGTCTGCACACGATGAGTCTCCTGGCAACAATGTAGTTGACATCAGTGTCCCACCAACCACCGATGGACAGAAATCCAACAAACTCCAGTGCTGTCAGAACCTGTGACCTCCTGTAGATGACTCTTGTGCCCTTCACTTCGTCTGTGCTTCATTTAGAAACTTGTGTGCACTTCTTATCTCCTGTGATTCAGTGACACCCTCTTCCCTCCTTTACCCCATTCCCAAGTCCCCTCTTTCACCTTAGAGCTTTAATTGTAGGGCTAACATTCTCCTCCCTCTGAAATACCCTTCAATGTGGTGACTTTTGGGCTTGAAATGTAGGCACTGATCTGATAGACATGTTTGTGTTGGAACACCTGCTGCTGGATATTATCCCATGAAACACTCTCCTCAAATGGTTTTGGGGTTTTTTTGGTTTTTTTTCTTCTGGGAGAGAAACCATGGGGACTTGACTATAACTATATTGAAGAAATAACTACATTTAGGTGACAAGGCTTTTTCCTCCCATAGTCAGATTTTTTTTTTCTTGTGTTTCTGTAAACATGGGGGAGAAATTAAAAGAAAATAGCTATCCTACCAAATGCTCTGTTTTCTGTCCTGATAAAGTCTCACAGTGAGGTTTTTAGTGGCTGCACACAGGTAAGAAAGCTGTTGAAAATAACATTACTTAGTATGTAATTACCCCTAATACAGTTAGTCTAGCTGTGTAGTTTACTGTTTCCTGCTTGGGAAATCTTTCCCTATTGTTTTATTTGGGAACAATGAAGTATGTCTGCATTGCTTTCTCTGCCACCATGAATGCCTGTGCTGCTTGTGCAGGCTTTATGAAGTGGCTTAATATTTATTCATGGCTTATGTTAATCAGTTAACATTATTGTACAGTAAGTGCCAGCATATTGATTTCAGAAACCTTTTGCAACCTGTACAAGTAGGCTTATTTTGTACTGTAGATCAGTGTCTGAAAGCAGGATCTTCTATAGTCCCAGCATTTTTTTGCATGCTGCTTTTTCTCTAGATCTTTCCTACCCCTGTTTGAGTGAGTGAAGCAATATTTTCATGTCATGTATATACCTGCACTTGTAAGGGTTTTGGTTGTTGTAGAGAAACACAATACTTTATACATTTTGTAAAACTTCTGCATCTTGAACTTTCTCTTCATGATCTTTCACTATTGACCTTGTGCATAATCTTCTTGACCTCTACTAAAATGCGTAATATTAAGATTTCACGTAATAACTACTAACCTGTTGTTTTCCTCTTATTCTGTTTTACTGAATTGCAGACTGTAATTCTCAAATGATTGTACTTCACCTGATGTAACAAATTTGTCATCAGCAGGGCTAACTACTATAATACTTTGTTTTGGTGAATGGGAAGAATGTTATCACAACATGTGTAGTCAGTCTCTTGCTAGCTTGTGAAAATCTTCTATGATGGCTTTTCATCATTCACTAGCTCTTACACACTTGCATCCCCTCTGGTATATGCTGAATGTTATGGTGAGGCAAATATGGGGTGAAACGATCTAAAGGAAGAGTTGGAGACCATCTGCTGCTCTCTGAAGGCTAGTGAAGCAATTTGCAGTGAATTTTTGCTCCGTGTTCTGAGACTGTACGTCACTTGATGAATCCTACCTGCGTATTAGTGAGTTGATTTTTCTTTTCTGATACAAAGCAAATATGAAACTGTGAATTGTGCTTGAAGGGGAAATCTGACATTCCAGTCTCAACTGTTCTGTCTGGTTATGTAATAAAATTAAGGGCGGTTAACTCTGATGGCTTTTCTTTTATAAGATTTGCAGACCAATGCCTTTAATTTTGTACTGTATGCACCTAGAGGGCTGCAGTTCACAGCAAAGGGTGCACATGGTGCCTAGCACTTCCATTTTTCAACTTTGTTTAGAGGATACATTCAAGGTGAAGGGGTGTATGGTTGCAGCCTAGTCCCATTGAATCAGGATATAGATTCCTCTTTAGGCATCACAGTGCTTTGTCCTAAGGGTGTCCCAGGTCAGAAAGCACTTTCAACACATGGTATTTACTTCAACAGCATCCTCTGAGAGGAGGTGCAGCCAGTGGGAACTGGAGTAGTGTCCTTTTTGGTGGTCCTAGACCAGAATGTGATGTGCAGTCAGTATTTAGAAGGCTGGCAGATGAGCACACCATCAGAGAGAATGGAAAATTCTGAGATACTGAAAGTATTTCATTCAAGAACAGGTAGACACTAGTGGAGCTGGGCTCCTTAATTTTTGAACAAAACTTTTTATAAAGAAACAAGTTGAATAGCATGAGGAAGAATCATGCTGTTAAGAAGACTTACTAGTTCAGGGTGATGTATTAATGTGTTTACTCTGCAAATCCTGTACTTAACATGAAGTTTCTAGAATCAGTCTGGCCTGGTATAAGAAGCTGAGAAGCAGTTTAGTCACTTCCTTGTCTCTTAAAAGAGATTTTCTTTAGTCTTTGACTTTGTGGAATGCTCTGAACTTTGCCTCTGAGTCCCAACAAAAGGTTCATGTCTAGGGCTTAAGTGCTGTTAAATTATATGGGTATTGAAGAGACCTTGTACCACTTCATTGTGTGTTGACCAAAACCCCCTCAGAGCAGGTGGATCTTGGACCCACGCTGTTCATGCCAGGGCGATTGGGTTGTTTTGGAGACCTGTTGTGTTACGTGGAAAGGCCTACTGCCTTTTGCTGCAGGACTGTTTGGTATACCCAAGACATGGGAAGCATGTGTGTGCTTGCACATACATAGCTTATGTGAGCACTGTAAACTAAGTGGTGGTTTTATCTGCTGTGGTCACTCAGTTTATTAGACTAGGTATTGACTCTTGCCCAGTTTGCTGTGCTGCTCTCCAGGCAGTTAGAGACGCAGCCCTTCTGTGGGTTTGAGACGCTCTTGCCTAGACTAAGCACAGGGCCATTAGTGCCAATAGGAGAAGGACAGTGCACCAGTTCTGCCTGGTAGAACCATCTTCCTGTGCATAGACAGGGGAAAATGCTTTTGATCTTGAGTACTCTGGTGTCCTGCTGAAAGCATTATGCACTCCTCAGAAACTATACCTACAGCCCAACCCACTGTTGGTGATGGCTATGGAAATTGTAGAGGGGAAGACTTGGAGGAATCCTGAGGAAGTTTGAACTGTTGAAGAGCTGTCTGACATTCAAAGAAGCTCTCCAATAGGCCAGACTCCTTAACCATGCTTTCCTGATGTGAAAAGAACAGTTAAATGTAACCTCACCTGGACAGCTTCATACTGCAACTTCACTGGCTCTGTGTCTCTCAGTATTGCTGTCAGGAAAATAGAAAAGGTTCCAGCTGTCTTCCATCTGCTATAAGAGGTTTGAGTGCAGAATTTGGCTTATGTAAAACTCCTGATGACAGGAATGCTGCCTGTGAAAGAAGGAACATGTGCTATGCTTGCCTTACTTGGGTGTTGAGGATGACTTTCACTTAACTATTGAAAAATAACACTAAAAAGCACTGGGTGCTTACCGCCCAGTGTCAGTAATACAAACCTCAGTTGAAGGCTCCTGCTGATATTTAGAACAGGTCCTCCAATGCAGTATTAGACAGGAGTCTTTTCTGCTAACTACTCTGTTTATTATGGGGAGAGTAAAGGCCAAAATTCACACATAAAAATGATTTGGTGGTGAGCACACAAACAGGTAATTGGTAGAATAAATTCATTGAGTAGACTGCCTCAATCTAACAACTTTTCTTCCTGTTGAGTCAGATGCTTACAGACTAGGGGAGTTAAGGTCTGGGATCCCTACTGAAAGTTTGTCTACAGCCTGCACAGGACAAGATAGTTTGATTCATGGGAATGTTTTAAAGCTCTGTACTTGTAAAAATCCAGCTGATGAGTGACTGCCTGCTACTTTGTTAAAAATTTTTGTGTGTGCTGCAGAGACCATCAAAATTTGGTAGAAGGAAAAGGCACTATGATCCCTTCTTCCCCCTGTGGCTGCTTCTCAGCACTTCTAGCAGGTTAGAAGCAGTAGAAAGACTGCTGCATCCTGGAGATCCCCCCTGTTGGGGTGCTGTTCTGTTAGATCACTTGTAATGACCCCGCAGTCTGTGGAAAGGCTGGTAATGGGGTATTCTTGTGCGAACAGAAGAGAGCTCTCTCAGCTGGACGTGCCAGGATGGTAAGGATTGGTCTGTGCCTTTATTTGAGTAGGTCACTTACCAAAGCTGCTTGGAAAAATGTACAGTAGGTATTTTTGCTTCCTGATGCTTTGATTCCTGCATGCTGTACTGCTCCAGAAGTTGTGGATGTGATCTGTCTGTGGGCTGTTAATGATTGAGTCTTACCTGCGCTTGGTGATTGTTTCCCTTCCAAGCATGAAGGAAGAACTTGCTTAGAGGTTCTGGACTCTGTAGAAGAAAAAAGATCCTAATGAAGTGACTCAGTTGCTTAGGGAGGCTTTTTTCCTTCATAAAAATCTAGGGAAAACAGTATTAAAGTTAGGGGCCTGAATTTCAAATAAGAAAAGAAAAACCAGACAATTAAGAGGTGAAGACTAACTGTCCTTCAAGTAGAATACAGTGAGTCAGGGCTGAGGTTGGATTCTTTTGACTTGCAGACTCTTAATAGAGTCTTAATAGATAATACAGCTTGAACAGTGATTAATGGAATGTTTCCATGAAATGAGTATCTCCAGGGCTGCACTGTTTCAATAAATAACAGTAATTCTTATTTTAAACTGGTCAGATAATGCACGGTAGTGTTGTCTATTAGGCTTTGTAGGCTATAAATAGCACTGGACCTTTATGCAACCCAGAAGAGAGGTTCCTTTCATTTACTTTTATTCCTGGTTCCTGTGTTAAGTGCAATTCACTTTGTAAATATACACATCACTTGATTTTTGTGCATGGTTATGATGTATTGTGGATATAAAGATTGCCAAATCATACCGTGTGTGTAAAGTTCTGTTCCAGGCACAGCTGCAGAATAAGGTGGGAACATAATTTTGGACCTGGTACCTGGCTGGCTCCAAAGCCCAAGCGCTGTGGTTGATACTAGCATGGGTACCCCTGCCATGGCCAAGGGCGTGCACATTTGGGGCTGTGCCCCTGCAGGGAGCAGCAGTCCAGAGCCGGGAGTTAATTCCCCTCGGTATCCACTACCCCCGGGAGCAGATGTTCTTGAGAAGGCTCTTGCCATCGCTTCAGGACACTGTGTTAGTCCTTGGAGGGGTTCCCGGTGCCCTCTCGCACCCGGCCTGGCAGCGCACGGCCCCGTGTCCTGGTGCTCCTCCACGGAGGGACGGAGGAGGCCGGTTGCCTGCTGTTCCAGAAACAACTACTCCGAGTAAGGCGGGTGTGAGGCCGGCCGAGACCTGAGGCGCAGGACTGCGGCGGAGGAGGGAGGCCTGAGGCCGCGCCGGATCCTCCGGGGGGCGGGTCCCTTCCAGCGGCGGCCCGAGGGGAGGAGGCACCGCCGCGTCGCCGGTCGTCTCCCCGCTCGCTCCCCTCCGGCCTCCCGAAGCCTCGGGTAGGGGCGAGG
>NW_010972512.1:537496-582674 GCF_000737465.1 Haliaeetus leucocephalus
GGGGCCCGGGAGCCCTGACAGCCCTCCCGGTCCCCCAGCCCCCGTTTTGGCGGGGGGGGGGTGAGGGGAGGGAGTCCCCGCCGCGGGGAGTGTCCTCAGCGCCCCGGTGTCCGGTAGCGTCCCGCCGCCCGTGCTCGGGTGCCGGAGCCGTGGCTTGGGCCGCGCTGCGCCGCGGGGTCTCGGGGAGGATGGCTGACCCGGCCGCGCTCTCCGCGGCCGCCCTCCCGGCTGCGGCGCGGCCTTTCCCGCAGGAGCAGCTGGCGCCGGCCCCGGGCAGCCGTGCGAGCCAGCTGCCCCCCGGGCTACCGGGCTCTTTTATCGAGCTCTCGCCTCCAGCGCGGTGTCCCGAGCGAGGCCGTGAGCCGGCCGTGCGGTGCCTCCGCCGCCCGCTGAAGGCAAGAGCTGCGGCCCCTTCCTGCGGGCCTGCGGCTCTTCCCGGCGGAGGACGGGGAGGGGGCTGACATCCATCCCCTGCGTGGAAAAGCTGGGGGTGTTGCGTAGAAGCTTAACCTGGGAGGAGAATGTTGTAGGCCCGGAGGTCTGGAGCAGCAGCTTTCCATACCTGTTCGTCAGACTTCATTGCCACGGCTATAAGTAGTTACTAGGAAAAGATGTCCACTTGCAAAGGCTCCTATGCCTGTTTTTTCTCCTCTTTTGGAGTGTTACTGGCTGTTGTTCTAATGCATATTTTTGACCTACTGAGCACTGTGTGGCATGACAGGGAATGCACTGTCTTGTAGAGCTTGTGACAGAGATTCCCCAAGAGAATGAATTCAGTGTCACGGCAGAACTGAAGAACTTGCTACAGTTGTGTGTTGGAGGACCAGATGGCTTCCTCTGTGGCATAAGCTTAGATTTTGTGATTGACTTTTCTTAAACTGGGACCTATAAATCTCTCCATCTCATTTAAAGCAGTTTTCTTGAGACAACTTAACTACTAGCAACAGAGGCCAAAACTCCTCGTTTATGGGATTTGTCTGAGGGACGACCCTGTGGCTAAACGTAGGGTGACGCACCTGCATCTGACCCCCTAAACGTAGGGTGACGCATCGGTGCTATATGGTGTTACTGCCTTGATGAGAGTTCAGGCCGTTGTGTGACTTGCTGTCTCGGAGGAAGCTGTGCAGAGCTCAGATTTTACAAGCAGACAGGTGGGGTGTCTCTCAAGTCAGGGCTGATGACTAACTGGAAATGTCAGGGTTAACTAGAGCAGCTCTGGCTTTTCATCAGGTTTGTTTGTATTCAGCACACCTTCCCTGCAGTGTCTGGGGATAAGGCTGTCCTGCCCTGATGTGTGTCTGAGAAGAACCGTCAGTGAGATGTGCTTCTCATCCTACCCTGTGCCCTTTATTTGCTCATACTCAAGGGATTGTTTGTATTCCCCTCTCAACCATTCCTGTTACCAGCCCTCATTTTCATTGGGACTCTCATTCCCTTGCTCCACTCTCCTTCCAGCAAGCATTTATCTCTGTGTCTTTCCCTTCCAATACAGTTTCTAGCACTTTCTCGAACTTTTTCCAGGTTCTTGTCAAGAATGCCTGTGATGCGGCTGCGGTAGGTCAGCTCCGATGGCCATGGCCAGTCCCCTTTATCCACCCTGCTCATAGGGACATACAACCCTGCTCAGTTGCCAAGCTCGCACATGCACAGAATAATCCTTTTAACAGCTGGATGTTAGCCTTGTCTTTCCAAGGCTTAAGTGTTTGAATACTTTTTTGCATCTCCAAAGGACTGTGGAGACAGCTGCAGGGGAGAGTGTTTGGAGGGCTAGAAGAGCCCTGGTTTTCCAGGTGCATTTGAAACTGTGATGGTATGTCACCCTTTGGAAACAGGCTTGAAGGGAAAGGAGCTGAGACTGGAAAATGCCTTTCTCGCATGCACTGTAACAGTGAATTTAGTAACTCCGGTTGAGGACACAAGGTCTAACTACCCCCAAGCATGCACTGTGGAGCATTACAGGCAGCCTCCATCAGTAAGAAAGTCTTAACTTTGCCAGGAGTGGACCAGGTGGCACAGGAAACAGCCAAGTGTGGGCTTAATGTGTATACCATGGACATTAAATACCAGCTGTAAAACCTGGGCTGTCTGTGTGTGGTTAGCTAATTAACACCACTGGCAGTCTTTAAGTGGAAACAGGAAAAAAAAAAAAGCATTGGAACTAACAGTTTCTTGTTTCTGATGTGTTTGCCCTTTTTTTGCTGTGGAATTGCACTGAGGCTGCAGAGTGAGGTCACCCCATGCTGGATGCCAAGGAGACCATGCAGATGAGCTGTATTACAAATGTACTAATTGTAAACAGCTTCCGACAGAGTTCTTGCCTTAATAGATGCTGGAAGAGGGGCTTTCCCATTCTAGGTTACTGATGCTGGCCTGTATCAAGCAATTGCAGGACACACTGTTTCCCTGGGAGGAAGTTACCATAGATTCCTTGAAACAGAATGACCAAAATCAACCCCAAATGCATCCAGCGCAAGTTGGGCAAGTTGAGGCTGGATATGAGCTCTGAGACTTTGTTAGTCCTGAGGGACTGCTGCAGGTCCTCAGGATGCAACTTTGTAATAGTTCTGCAGGCAGAGATACAAAGTAAAATGTGCATTTAGGGGCTTTTTTCACTATTGTTTAAAATATCTTGGCTTTTTACACTAAAAAACACAGAACTTCTTCTTAGAAGGTGAAGGGAGGAATCAGGCATCCTGAACTATAAACTACAGGATGAGTTTATTTTTCCTCCACTTGAGTCAGCTTTGGATATTTGGAAATTTCGGAGTTTCCGTTTTCTAAACAGTTGGGTTTTTTTTTTTTTTCTCCTCCAGATTAAAGTTCATAACTGGTGTGTCTTTTCTGCCCCCCAGTCTTATTTACTCTGGTTAACTCATGCTTCTGTATGCTCTTAGCTCAAAGCCTTCCCATGAGAGAGAAGTGATCACCGTTTACTTACGTTTGTCCCCTTGAAGACACACTAACCACTTCTAAGTTTGTAAGAAATGGGCCCACAGTCTCTGTGATGTAAAAGACAAGTCATATGAAAAATAAAGCCATGGGTCACTTGTGTGTGAAGGAAATGAGCACAGCACCAAATGAATGTGATGGGTAGGCAAGCAGTTTTCATGAAATTTGTGTAAAACAGTTTTCTCTGGTGCTAAAACGATGGATTCATCTGTGCTGAGGCATAGTTTGTGGCTTATTGAGACAGTTAATGTCATGCACGTGAATAGCAGGTTGTCCAGCTCTCCAAGTCTGGTCTCGTTCTCTTCCCAGCTCCGACTGCAGCAGTGCCGTTCCCCGGGGAGGATGCAATCACGCTTGCTCTGTCATCTTTATGCCGTGTTTGCCGTAGTTAGACCAGGTCAGCTCTAGCTCATCAGCATAGCAGCAACAAATGCAGCTCTACTGGGAGACGTGGTTACCCACTTGCTGAGTGTTTGGGAGGGCGCTCAGCTCTTTATCCTGCTGTGTAAAAGCGGGGAAGTCGCTACTGGGCTTCTTATGGTTTTGGCCACCTTTCCTGGTGGTGGAATATGTCTCTCTCTAGCTGTGACAGTTACAGGTTGTGAGAGCTCTGAGCACTGATGGGAAAATGCAGAATGGGAAAACCGTGAAGGCATGGACTGACAAAGTGTCTTGGGGCAGGGACTGAACACTTCATATCCTCTAGTAAAGTGAATAGCCTGACAGGAGCTGTACTGACCTGCAGCTCTTCCTACCTGTCAGCTGTCCAAATGCATTCCTTGCCCCAGACCTCTCTAGGATGAGCAGTGTTACAGTTTGGAATCTGCGATTTGTTCCCATTTTCAATCAAAATAGGCATCTGTAAGTTGGTGGTTTTTTTTTCTTCCGGATTTTACGTAGCAATTCTAACTAAACTCTTCAATTCCTGATATAACACAAGATGATTATGTGTGGTTAACCTCAAGGGCAGGCACGCTGTAACTGCTCTTGCAGTTTTAATCAGTTGTCATGAAGTCAGTGATAGACTGAAGGAAACACTCTCCTGCTGTTCCCGAAATGAGGGAACGAGGGGGCAAGGAGCAGTACTGGCTTGGCAAATATAAGTACAAACAAATCAAACCTAGTTTCTAAAGCACTCCTCTGCAAATAGGGAAATGCACCAAGCTCTTGCAGTCTTAGCTTTACACCTATTTCTTTGTTTGAAGCTTTGAGAGCTTTAGTCCTGTTTCAGCTGAAAGCTGTTTGGGTTTAGATTTGAGAGTGGTGGGAGGGGAAAAAGTAAACTACAATTTTGGACTGCTCTCAACTTTTATTTCCTCCCAGTTTTTCTTGTACTTCCCTGTAGACAAATCAGTTGGGGCCTGTGTCTCCAGAAGAACTAGAAATGCAGCCTAAGCAAAACATTGCAAACTTAATAGGGGGAGAGAGAGGGAAACTGGGATTTTGCAGCACTGATATAAATTGTGAAGTTTCACTTCAGGATCGAGGAGGAAATTTGTAGTGGTAAGGAGTGGGCAGAAGGGAGATACTGGTGAAATCAGCTAGGGTCAGCTAATCCTCTTTGGCTGACCATGGAGAAAGAGGATGCTCTCAGCTGGTGCCTGCTTTGGAGCTCTTCAGATGCAGATGGGTAGTGGGGTTGAAGGCTGTGGTGGTGCCTTTGCTGTAAAGGTCTTTGAAAACTGAGTCTGCTAGAGAGATTTGTACAGTGAAATAGCTAGGTTGAAAAACATAAATAGGCAGTTAAATTCCAGTTCAAATATCTGTTTGAAGATCAGCGTGCTGCCTTGTTTCGAGTGGCCGTTGCATGCCGGCTGTGCGCTGCTCTGAGCAGTTGGAGCGAGCAGGGCTGCTGTGTGCTGGCAGGCAGTTTGTTCCAGCTCCAGTTTGTCTCCAAGAAGAGCGTTATTATTTGTGTAATGGTATAAATGGTGCTTTATAAACCAAGGAGGAAAACAGTGAGGAGAATGCAAGTTCTTCCTGGCATGGGATTCCCGATCCTGAATCAATGTTTTGCATCCTTCTGAGTAATGCCCTTTGAGGGACTGACCTGTCCAATGTTGTGTGGGCGCTTCTGTGTTAATCTGGTGCATGTGTTACTGCTACACTAAAATTGTTTTTTTTTTCTGATGTATTACCCAGAGCTGGAAAATCCATTTGTTCTGAATAAACTGAAGCTGCCTGGCATAGGACTGGGGAGCCCTTGAGCTTTGGCATTGCTGCAGATGCTGCCTCTCTTTAAAGGGGAGCTCTCTGAAGCGATAGGGCTAGGAAGCAGAAGTATTCTTGCGTTGTTGCTGCTGTTATTTCAGTAGAGGACACATGGTCTGGTGCCTTCAGGAGGCAGCACTGCTAGGCGGGAGCAGGGCAGGGATGTGCCTGTGGGTGGTGGGACAGTTGTTTTCTCCACTGATGGGTAGCACTTCTGCAAGCATTGATTTGTGGGCATGATAACTGATTTTTTTTTTTTTCCCCTGGTTCATGACTTCAATAAAACTTTCAAGTCTTACTAATACACCTCTCTTTCCCTGCAGAGAGTGGTAAAATGCAGAGGGAGGTGGGCACAAGGTCTATGCAGTTGCATTACATAGTGAGTTGTGCTGCTGTTCACCTCTAAAAGCTGATGTCTTCTGAATGCTCAGAGGAGCACCAGGTGTTTCTCATGTCCCAGCTGGTTTTCAGTTGTTTCCTTATGAAACTTGTTATTAAGATGGCTGAATGGCTGATTTTTGGTTGGAGATACCCTCTGCAAAGAATTTTCTTCCAATGTTGCAATTTGTTTTTCCAGATGTTGGTAATTAAAGTGTAGTAAACTTTCCTTTCAGATGGTCTCATGGCAGATAACAAGTCGCAGAAGATCTGAGATAACTGTTCATTTTGGCACTCCAGCTGTAACCCATGGCTTGGTCTTTCCCAAGTACAAGCTTACAGCAAGGAAAAAAAAAATCATTCTTTAGGCTTCTCATTTTTATACTGATCTTTTTCTTAACATGTAAACTTGAACCTTTTTTCTTTTTGAATATTGAGTAACATATTGTTATACATTAGGCAACACTCTTCTAAAATAAAGTTTGACTGAAAACCAAGGGGGTGAACAACATGATAGGTACCCTGAAATCTGGGGTAACGGGAGCCCTGCTGTGTTGCAGTTCTGCTGTGTTCACACGAGGCCCATCCCTAATGGACTCGTTTGAAAATTAGGGCTCACTCCAGGTGGGAGCCCACTGAGAACCACAGGGTATGTGCCACATGGGTTTGATCTTTGCCAGATGGTAGTTTGCCAGTGCTGCAAGACATGGTGAAGAAGTGCAGCTACTGCACAGGTTGATCAAATATGCTGAAAGTTTTGGAGAGGAGGGATGTGTGTGGATGCAGGCTTTGGAAAACAACCATATATTGAACACGAAGGCTCACTGCAATATTTTTTTTACCAACAGGGAATAGAAGTCAGATCCTGGCAATGTGTCCGTTTGGAAAAAAATGAATAAGTCACGTTCTGTGGAAGACTGTCTCTTCATCTCTGTCTGGAAAACAAACTCATTTGCCATCAAACCATAGTCTAAATAACCAAGACTTCAGAGAGTTTCTAGAATATGCCTAAATAGTGGCTTGGTCTAGAGAAGTTTTGATCATTTGTCCTCAGCAGGAGCTCGGTAAGTGAAGGCTTGCATTGCTATTTCACTGCTGCTGAGTTGTGTTATTGGAATAGTTGAGAGGCAGCTGAGTTGAGTTCCTGGCAGTGGTAGATAATGTACAAATATGACAAAATCAGGAGTCCAAAAAGGCCGCTTCCTAGAAATGTCTAACCACCTCCTGGGTGTTACATGGTTAAACTTGGAGTATCTTGTGAATGTTTGAAATTCAGCTTTAGGGATGAGACAGGTAAGCCTCTGTGGACAGCAGTGGTGCTTCACAGTATCTCAGCCTGTATGTTTTGCTGTTAAAGGAGTAGGAGGAGGTTCCTGGTGTGAAGCTTTATTAGAAGGTTCACAAGCTCCCAGGATGTTGACCTTTGTTTTTTTTTTTTTTTTTTCCTAGCATTTTGGGGTTTGTTTTGTTTTGAGCCTGGTGCCAGGTCTGTCCAATTCACAGCGTTGCTCCACTGGCACTGTCTAAAGAGCAAGTTAATGCTGAAGTTTTTACAGCACCTTCTTTAGCTATGATTGTCAACCAAACGTTGCAGGCAAGGCAGGAAATTGAGAAGCTCCTGGGGAGTGATATGCTTTCCTGTGTCTTACCTGCCAAATTTTAAAATGCTTTAAAAGCTGTTGTGTGGCATCAGATCTTACTTGGAATATTGGGGTATATGTCATAAAATGCTGCGCCACTTTTCTCACTAGACAGGGCTCATTGCACCCTAACTTGTAGGACCGTTGCATTCAGATGACTGCTGAGCATATGACTCGCAAGATTTCTTCCCAAGTCCTGGGCGATGCAAGAGTTGCAGTGAGGTCTCATAGCAGAATTCCCCGCTCTGTGCCTGAGGGCACATCTTGTGAAGCTTTAGAGTTGTCTTCATCTGATGGGTCAAGTGTGGGCACATCTGTTGCTGGCTTTTCGGGTACTTCTAGGGTGTTATGATGTACTTTTTTTTTTTTTTAAGAACGAAATAATGCTGCAGTCTTCAACCCTCAGCAGGGAGTATGTTTAAACAAACAAAACTGAAAAACAAAGCCCTGCCGCAGTTTGGGACTAGTTCTTGGGTTTTTTTGTTGTTTTCTTTAGATTAAACCACTTATGCAACCTTTTAACAGTAGCAGGGAGCACTTCAGGCCACTCATCACATCCCACCCATGCGTATCTTTGGTGGCAGTATGTGGGGGTATGTAATCAGTGTGGGCGTGAGGGTCTGGAGGCCAGAGCTTGCCCTCCGTGATGTGTAGGGGGGTGTACCCTGCAAGTTGCCCAGAGCACGGAGGCTACAGGTGTATCAGTTAGGAACTGCAGCCACCCAGAGTAGCCAGAGCTGGGTGCTGAAAACCATGTTGCAGGCCTGGGATTGGACTTGGGCTGTGGAAAGATGTGCATTAGCTGGATGAGACAGGGTGTGTGGGAGCAGGTGCTTAGTTGTGGTGAAGGAAGCAATTCTTTGTACTTGTCTCCCTCAAGAAGTTTGTGTTCGGATGATCTTAGGGCCCCAGGATTTGGGAAATCCAGCTTTCATGGTGAAAAGGAAAGCATTGATGTTTGGAAATGCCCTTTAGCAACTAAAAACCTTCGGTTCACTGATGACATTTGCAGGATCATATGATAAGAAGACTCAGTGTCTGCATACCCAAGTTAGCTAAAATGGATTTGGAAAGCAGACTGGGTAGCCTTGCTCCTGGAGGTTAAATGTCAGCTTGTGTGAGTCCCAGTCGGAGCTTTGGTGATCTGCACACAGTGAGTGGGTTACTAGCTGAATTAGAAAAAAAAAAAAGGTACTTATGTACAGATGGGTGGGTTATGTTGGCTATATAACTTGGTTATCTCCTGGCAGCACGGTAGTGAGGTGCCAGGTCTTGGTTACGGTAATCAGGGAAATGTGTTGCTCAGTGAGAGCAACAGACTTAGCTGCTGACAGCCTTGCCAGGAGGTGGAGTTTTTTTTCTTGGTGGAGATGTTCCAGGGAAGCTAATCTGTACAGAAGCTGGTGCGTACGAGCTGCACCTGAACAAGGTGGAGCTGGTTCTAGTTCCAGTTTGCTCTGGATCTTGTCAAAGCCTCGTAATTGCTCCAAGGGTTTACACCAGTTGAGGTGTTCATCATGTAGACAGGCCACAAGCAGCCCAGAGGAGCCATGACCTGCACCTAACAATTGCCCTTTACTGTGATCATTTGGCCTTAGCCTTTCCTGTTATTGTCTTTTTCATCTTGACTGCGGCTTTTCTCTTTGTGGCTTTGATCAAGGTATTCATCTGGCCTGCTATGACTTCCCTGTCTGGGAGAAATAACTGTCTTGTCCAGCTGCAAAGTCTAAATATGCAGAACAGAGCTGGGGGACCCTTTAGGTCCTTGTCTTCTGCTTGTTCCTGCTGGGCATGTCTTCTGAATGGAAAGCAGTGGTCCAGCCTGATCTCTGCAGTCTTGAGCTGTTCAGTCATTTGAGGGAGTTTTGAAACCCCTGTTGCCCTTTGGATGATATAAACTGGATCACATATCTTGTTGCAATGCCTGAAGACTGACAAGGGTTTTTAAACAAACTGACAAGGGTTTTTAACAGACTGACAAGCAAATTTTGCTGGCGTGTTTTGCATAAGCCGCATAGTAGGCAGGATCCTGCACCAGCACCGTGGTCTCTGCTTTGGAGCAGTGAAGAAGCACTAGCTGCTCTTTGAGGAACCGGCTCATCTTGCTGCACGTGTTTGAGTTTTGGAGTCCTAGTGCATAACTTGTTCTTCTGAGCCAACTTTCCACAAACAGGGTTTGTTTTTCTTCAATTTGAGTAATCTCTACAAACTCAGCCCTTTATATTCTGGATCTGCTCAGAAGCTGAGGATACAAAATGTTGCTGAGAAGAGACTTCTGATTTATTTGCTCATGTCTAACTGTTGCAGCAGAGGGGATATTGATAATAAACTTAATGTCTCTGAGACTTTTTTTTTTAATGAGAACAAGAAATGTATCGCTAAGGAATAGGCTCAGAAATCACAGCTGCCCAGAAAAAAAACCAGTGTGTGGTTCAAACCAGCTGTTTGGGTCTTGATTCTGACTCCCAGTTTTTGGTGTTTCTGCTGTAACATTGGGTTTGGGTTCGATGAGCTGTTGACAGTTGTAAGAGAAGGCTGTGTGTTGATGAGCTGAGCCTTTAGGGAGCCAGGAAAGGGACTGGCTTGGCTGTACACTGTGGTTCATGTTCAGCTGGGTATGAAATTGGAACTGGAGTGCACTGCAGATGTTATCTTTGGATTTTGGTTACTTCCTCACTAACTATATCCATGAAATTCTTGCTGCTTTTCCTTTGTATTTGCTGAATGGCATGAGTCAGATATTAAAGCAGTGACTTCAGGTTCCACCCTGGGATGGACCCCGACAAGGAAGCGCCAAATAACTTGTAATAGAATACCGCGCGTTTCCTGATGGACGGCAGGGTGGCGATTCCCTTTCAGCCCTGAATAGGGCTGCCAGGGCAAGGACGCAGTGCTGCCTGTATCTGTCAGATGTGGAGCACGAAGAGCCTCGGTATAAATACTCCCAGGACACAGGGAGTGAGGGCAGTTTTATTCCAATACGCAAAATGGACCTTTTTCCTCTGGACTTAAAAATAAACAACATTTTGGCTGAACAAATGGAACCGACCTTTTTATTAAAAGCATGTATCTTCTCATGCCTGGTTCAGTAAGAGGCTTTTAAAGCTGAAAGAACTCCTTAACTTGCAAACCAGCTGACTTAAGTCATTCCAATAGCATTTATCATCTTACTTTTTGCTCCTTAAAGTTGGAGAGCTTGTAGCCTTTTTTTTTTTTAAAAAAAAAAAAAAAGGAGACCAATAAGAAAAGTGGCTCTAACCCTGTGTGCTCTTTGCACAGGTGGAGAGACTGAGTCAAGGCAATGCTGGGTCTGTTAAGTTCATTTTTAAGTTGATTGAAAGATTCCCATTTGTTTCAGTGTGGATTGACTAGCCCACAAGCTCAAGCCTATTCCTCTTCATATGCAGAAGAAGGATTACAGATAGTAAGCAAGAGCAGCTTTAATAAAGAGATTAGATACTTTTCTACTAGAAATTAGAAAATATTCTGTAACTTGAGGGAATGCTACCAAAGTTGGTGTCTGGTAATGAGACACCAGTGAAATGCTCTCTCCCTCTTGGAACACATTCACCACGAAGGGAGCCGTCCTGACAGATGAAGCCCTTGGTTGTGTAAGAGTTGTTTAATTTCCAAGACATGAAAGAACACTTGTGCTTACCCAAATCAGTGTTTTCAGGGCTTCAACGATCACGTTCTTGTACTGGCTTTTTGTTTTCTTCCTCTGTAGTCTGGCCAAGCCTCCAACCAGGAACAAGCCCTTATTTTCTTTAGCTATTTTAGTTTGATTTAGGCTTAGCTGAACCTGACGAAACTGCAGTTTCATGGGAATGTTTGACTCCTGTTGTGCACAGAGATCTCGAAACAAAAAAGCATTTCCTTGGATGCGATGGCGAAGGTTTGTTTGCCTGCTTCTACCTCCAGGAGATGGAGATTGATGATTCCACACACTCCCCACTCCCCTCCCCCCCAAATTAAACAAACCTAATTCTTTTCATATTTCTTTGGTAAGTTTGGGGGTTGAGGTTATTTTTGTTTGGTTTTGTTGTTTGGGGGGGGGTTTGCCCCCCAGACCTTTTATCTTTTTCATTGCTTTCATTTGAACTTCTTTTATGGGTTTGTTTCTCTCTTGAAATCCAGCCACCAGGATGAGACACCATTCCAGCTATGATCCCAGAAGCACTGGTGCACAGGGATTACTGTGCATGCCTTACATAAGGCAGTCCTGTTTACAGACGTGAGGATTTTAGTCTTTACCAGCAGTATGATTTTTTTGGCTTCTGTTCAGCTTGTGACTAATTGTAACCCCAGATCTTTATTTCTGCACAGCTGCCTCTTAGGGACCAGGCTAAAGGAGACTGGAGAAAATGGGATTTTTCTGAATCTGCAAAGCATGCCTGTCTTTGGGGTTGAGATAACCCCTGCCAGGGAGGAACATGGCTGTTGCTGGCAGCTTGGGCAAGCTGCTGCCTTCCCTCAAAGGCAGTGAGCTCTCCCGTCTGCACGTGGCTCATCTGAGCCAGCTCCTGGTTTGTCACACTGGGCTTTTTCTCTGCATCTTCTCCCCGATTCTTGCATTTGCTGCTTGTTCTTTGTGCATTCCTTGCTGGGTAAACTGCAGAAGTACCAAAACCATGATGGTGTGCTTTGCTGTTTGCACATGGCTGTATAAAAGTCATGAGTGGTCTGAACCGTTGAGAGGGAAAGGAGGAAAACCGGCCTGCTGCTGTTTCTGTGGAGCTCTGGGAGAATTTTCAGTGCTTGTGCGTGGTTAATACCCGCATGTTCACTGCTGGGACACACCACGTGGGATGTGGAAACGGAAGGGCATGCATTTCTGTAAAGAAATAAAAAAAGGGAAAATCAAAGGTGGGGTGGATGGTGAGCCTTCTGAGTTTGGTGGACAGGCTTTAAAGGGCTCAGAAAGCACCTGAATGCAGCTGAGAGAAGGGCTTCCCTGAATGGAGCCACGCAAAGTGGTTTAAGTGCCATGTTCAGGTGAAACTTGGCAACTTCTACAGAGGGTATGAACATAGGTTTTCAGGAAAGTTTTAGCCAGAATGACACAGGCCCATGGGGCTTCTGGTTGCTTTCCCCATCTCTGTGTTGGCACATTGGGTTTGAAAGGCTTCATCAGGTTAAAGGGTGGGTACCAGAAATTCTCTCTGGGAAAGGCAAATTTGCAATTCTGACACTAAGTTATGTAAGTAGGACACTTGGAGCCTTAATTTTATGGTAAGGCAGCCTCACAAAGCCTATTAAAAGGGACAGAAGTCTAGCAAAACCCGTGGTTGTTGGGGCCCCGGGGCGCTGCCAGCCCTAGGGGCTGGAGGAGGGTGGCAAAGGGGGGACCTGCACCCTGGCCTGGTGGTCCATGGTACCGGGCTCTCACCGCGGTGCCTATCCTGCAGGTCTCCGTGCCGGTCCCTGGGGCAGAGGGGCCTGGAGCTGCCATGACGACAGGCGACTGCTGCCACCTCCCCGGCTCCCTGTGCGACTGCCCGGGAAGTGCTGCCCTCTCCAAGTCGGTGGAGGACTCCGACATCGGTCGCCCACAGTATGTCACGCAGGTCACCGCCAAGGATGGACGGCTCCTCTCGACGGTGATCAAGGCGCTGGGCGCACAGAGGTAAGGCTGCCTCAGGGAAGGGGCTTGGGATGACTGCACCTGGGCTTTTTTTTGCCCTTTTTTTGTGGCTCTAGGGGTAGAAGGAGACAACAAAGTCTTGTTTGTGAAGGAGTTTGCCAGGGCACTGATAGCGAGTGCAAATCCTCATTAGCCAGATGCTTCCCAGGCCTGCGCTCTCTTTGCGGGAGCTCACACTGGTCGCATGTGCTGGTGGATTGGGACTTGTGTGTTCATCAAAACTCCCCAGGTCTGCGGCTGCTCCAGCATGCGATGACACAGGTGGCCTCTCGCTGTGTGCCTCTGCCAAGTCCTTGCTGAGCAGCAGTGAAGGTGGGACGCTATGTTAGCAAGGGCTGCTGTTCATGGAGGTGATTAAGGGCTGAAAATGGAGCACAGCCCCTGTTCCAAGATATGGTCATGGAGTAAAGGCGTGGTGTCGATTTGCAGCCCCCAGGGAGAGGAGGGTGTTTGTGTTGCAGGAACTGCAGTGTCCAGCTATTGCTAGAGGGGATGTGTGGCAGCTTCACTTGCTCACTCTTACTGATGTGGCTTCTCATCATATGTTTTGAGCAGCTTCCAGAGCAGAGGACACTTGGCAGCATCGTTCAGTCCAGCTAGTGAGACTGGTCACATTTTGTGTTCAAATCCTGTCTGAACAGCTGTTATTTTTTCAATGTATTTGACCAAACGTTGATGAGGTGTTAAAGTGGTGACTGCAAATGCGAGGGAGGAAAGCTAGATGAGAACTGAGGCAAATGTAATTGCTGTATCTAGCAAACCTGGAGCAGGTCAATAAAAATGCAAAGGGAACTGAGCTTGTTCTCTGACAACCGATAGGCTGGGCGAGAAGTTGTGTGACCCCTTAAAACTTGTGGAGGTGTAAAAATTGGCTGGGGAGACTGCCTGGGATTACACGTTAAAAAAAAAAAAACCAACAGGATTCCTCATGTGTCTTCATGGGACACCAGTTCGTTCATTTTGGTGATGGTGGGTTTCATTCTCTTCCTTGTCACCAGCACTTAGCAAACCAAAGCCAGGGGCAGTGTGACTGTACCGAAAGGTTAAATTAGTGATATGGTCTCTACAGCCTGCTGGAAAACTGTGTTTGAGGGTGTATCATGTGGAGTGTGACCGGGCCCCCTCCCCCTCTGGATAGGAAGGAAGGAAAATGGAGGCCGATAAGACTTTTTTTTTTTTTCTCTCGCACTGTCAGCAAATTTTTATCCTTCTGGATTGTTTATTGGTAGCCAAGGTTATATTAATGCACTGGAAATATGAAACTTCTCAAACAGGAAGAGAACGGATGAAATATCTTACAGATGCTTTTCTTAGGAAATAACAGATGCATGAGAGCACTGGAGGCTTGGGGTTTTTTCAGTCTGTTCCTGTCACTAAGGCTGTGTGAGTAGACTGTAATTTTGTTGTTCTGATACAGCACTGAGCTTTATGGCAATAAAGGTTACAGAATGATCAAATAATTCAGATTGGAAGGGAATTATGGAGGACATCTGGTCCAGCCTCCTTTCAGAGCAAGGCCAGCTTCCAAGATGGATCAGACTGCTCAGAGCCTTGTCCGATGCAGTTTTCAGTATCTCTGAGGATGGAGTTTCCACCACCTCTTCAAACGCCTGTTGCAGGGATTGTCGTGGCTGAAGAATAAAAGGCACATGAAAATGAGGAGAGAGCAAGGGTCAGTGGTTAACCAGTGATGTTTGGCAGAGAGAAGGGGATGGTGCAGTGGGTTTACATTGCTTCACAGCCCTAAATATGATTAAAAAGTCCAATTGGGATGATACCTGCTAAGCATTGAGTTGGGAGTGGTAGAGATCTCCTGTAGTGCACCAGGAGAGGAGTATTGCTTCTCCTTTAGTGAGCTGATGTGCACTTTTTCTTGCTGGCTCTTCTCTTCCCTTCATGTCCCACCAACGTTTTTCCTCAGTATGCTCCTTTTCCTTGCACTGTGTTTCCTTGTCTTGCTCTTGCTTTCTGTTTTGTCTGGTTGTGCAAACTAATGGAAGTAGCGCTACTAGTTTTGAAGATTGCAAATTGCTTCTTCTGACTGTTGTGTTGCAATCCCACAAACTTCTTTTGCAGTCAGGTGTTGGGTTTTTTTTAAAGTCATAATAGCAGTGGAGGATGAAGTGTGAGATGGGATCAGTGTGGCTTTTGTACTGTCAGCAATATGTGGAAAAAGGTGATAGCTGATAAAGCTCACCTGGATTTCAAGAGGACACATGCAATAGGGTCTTTGAAATAAAGATGTTCCTTTCTCATCCTTCCTCCCACCCCCAAATCTGTGCATCTATGAATGTAAGAGAACGGTTGTTGTGTGAAAGAAATGGCTGGTTGGAAGGTGGGAAAGGAGTGAGATACTAGTGAGTGGC
This sequence comes from Haliaeetus leucocephalus, assembly GCF_000737465.1. Taxonomy (NCBI): domain Eukaryota; kingdom Metazoa; phylum Chordata; class Aves; order Accipitriformes; family Accipitridae; genus Haliaeetus; species Haliaeetus leucocephalus. The sequence goes on from NW_010972512.1 coordinate 552,685, forward strand.
TTGTTTTCATGCTCCAGGGAGGGTAGCCCTGTACTGGGCCTCTGCTGTCCAGCATTTTATTCCTAAATGATCTTGATGAACAGTGAATGCTGAAGAGATGTACTGAATTGCTGAGAATAGCGAACTTTGGTGTCTAGAGCCATTTGAGGTTTCCCAGGGAGCCCAAGACATCCTCATTATGGAGCTGGCAGATGTGGCACAGGGCTTCTAGGAAGCCTGTGCCTTCGGATGCCAGCTGGGATGCCCTTGGACCTAAAATGGCACTAGATGCCTGAGTTTAGGGAACTGAATGCTATTGGAAATGACTGCAGGCTGAAATAATGGTTGCAGTTCAGCATGCAGTGATGCAGATGAAGAACAACAGTCTGGGATTTATGTATGTGTTTGTGGGTTTGGAGGAAGTCGATCTTGGGCATGTGACAGTTATGTGCAACAGTGACCGAAAGGCAAATAAGGTGCTAAGGCTTGGGAAAGCAATGAAGAACAGAACACAGTCACTGCAAAAATCCCTGGTGTGCCCACATCTTGAAAACTGTAGCTCTGGTCTCTGCAGCTCTAAAAAGATGTTTTAGAAATGCAAGAGGTAGAAGGAAGGGTAGAGAAGGTGATGTGTTTCTAAGGCATGACTGAATAGGCCAGGACTCTTCTGCTTGTGAAAGAGGTGACTGAGCAGGCTATGATGGAGGTCTGAGGTCTGTAAATTGGGGGTGTGTGGAAAACATTGTCTTTTACAGGACAGGAATTAGGGGATAGTACACAAAACAACCAAATGAGAGGTTTCAAGTGAAAAGGACTTGGTTCTCTGTGCAGCTAGAGGAAGTCCTTGCTACAGGAGGACACTGGTTGCTCTGAGTTTACATAGGTGCAAAGACAATGACTTTAGTCTGTGATGAAAATCTGCACGAGTATCATCTGATACACCTGAGCTAAGTTTCTGGGTGCTGGAGCAGTAGCACTAATAGTCCACAGTCAGTGGTGCTAGTTAGAGGTGTGAGGGAACACCTTGGGAGCAAATGGGTGGTTTGAGTGTCATCAGCAGTGCAGGCCTCCTGTGGGGGAGGTTTCAAGTGTCTCTGAAAGTGTTTGATACTTCCCTTGATAAGCATCTCTGGTTCTGTGAGGTCCCAAGAGAGCAGATCTTGAGCATGATCAAAGAGATTTGATTCTGTAGTTGAAACTTCTAGCCAAGGAGGGGGTGAGAAGTGGTTGTTGTTGAAGCACCAAGGCATTTCTGCAGCCAGTTAAAGGCCCAAACGCTGCAGAACAGTTCTCTGTATGGCAGTGTGGAGATGGGATGCTGAGTTACTGCACTGTGATGGGCAGAGGGTTTGTATGTCAAGAGCTTAGTCTGGGTGACTGCTTGCCATGAAATATGTTGTGTCCTTGGAGAGCTGAGCTTCCAGAGTCAATGTAGTTGTGTCTTTAGATATCGCTGTTCCTTATGCAGTTACTGCTAAACCCATGATGCAGAGGAGAGATGGGGTGAGAGTGGATAGGTGATCTGATAAATGCAACATGATTGCAAACCTCTTGAGTGGCTCCAGGTGGCTGGGGGCATGCTGTGACTAGCGTGGATCATCCAGCTTTGCTTTGGGCTTCTGGATTTGCATCAGTGCTTCAGGGTTGGTTTTGAGTCTGGTGTCAGCCTCTCTGCCTGCTGTGAGCAGAGCTGGAGACTGTGGGACACGTGTGCTGCGGTCCCTTCTGTGGCCAGCTGAGCTGGCCCCGCTGACGTGCCAGCTTCTCATGGGGGTTGTGGTGCTCATCAACACAACTTCCAGATTTTACTGACCTAAAATGTCCCAGGCACCTCCACGCTCCCCTGAGACTGGTTTCTTGCTGTAGCCGGCTGCTTTAGAGAGTTGCAGCACGCCTGGTGTGCTCTGCCACGTGCTGCCTGCTGTGTTTGCACCATTCTGGGGCTTGGTGGGATCGGACCCCATTCTCTGATGTGGCTGTATCGTTCTGCCTGCTCTGACAGTGATTTCATTCTGTTTGTCTGCCTCTTTAGTGACGGTCCCATCTGTCGAATCTGTCATGAAGGTGGAAGTGGGGAGGGACTGCTTTCCCCGTGTGACTGCACAGGAACACTGGGCACCGTGCACAAGAGCTGCCTGGAAAAATGGTTATCCTCCTCCAACACAAGTTACTGTGAGCTCTGCCACACAGAATTTGTTGTAGAGAGAAGACCGAGACCTTTGACAGAGGTACCACTTTCTTCCTGCTTCATTTTTATTTCCTTACCATTTGAGAGAAAATGACTGATTTGCCCTACTGTCCTTGTGGTTCTTGCTGTCTCCTCCTCCTTGCAGTACCTTAGCACTCACAAAGAACAATTTGTTTAGAAAGATTAAGTCTCTTATCAGACCAAGTGACATAGTTGCAAGAATGCAGTAGCGATGTTTGGGGCAACTCTTACCTGTGAACCCCACACATGCTACCTACCAGTGGCAGGCTGTAGGACTATGGAAAACATGGCATTTGTAGATACACTTTAATGCCTGAGCATTGAAACGCAGAGGTCACCACACCACTGACTGAAATATGAAGTTCTCAGAAATATTCTTTTTTCCTGTTAATTTTAATCTTACTTTACAGTGTTGCATTAGTGCAGCTCTTGCGTGTGACTTCCTTGTCATGTTCTGCTCTGAAAAGTGAGATGTGGCGATTGTTGGTACTGTTCATAAAAGACATGTCCTCCCTTGACTTATATCAATGCGTGCTTCAGAGCCTTTGGGTCTTGCTCCTTCCTGCTGAGCTGTGGTGCCCTCCTGCTGCCCTGTGTTCCACCCAGCAGAAGGAGAAAGCAGGACAAGTCTCAGCCAGTCCTGATGTTCCTCTTTGCATTGACCTTAGGGGGGCCACGTTCCAGACAGGTCCATCAGCCTCCCAGAGTTGGAAGGTACAATCCAGGCTCTGGTTGGTGGGTTGTTTTTTTGTTTTGTTTTGGTTTTTTATCACAAGGCTCTCTTCATTCCCCTGTTTAGGCGGTCTGCTGTGCTCACATTTCAGATGTCCTTTGGCCCCCGAAGTTTCTAGCAGCTGCCTGTAATGAAGCCCTTTACATGTGGGGAACAAGGGCAGCTTGGACCAGGCCATCTTCTGACCTCAGAGTTCACGTGCACATCCCCAAAGAGGAATAAGTAAATCAGTGAGTTACAGTACAAAAGGCTGTAACGGTTTGTATTAGAAGATGGTTTAATCTGTCTAAACATGAGAGTTGTGTTGGCAGGTGAGCAGGCAATGTTGATATGCCTACCGTTTCTGACGGTGCTGCAGGACCATGTAGGAGGGTGTTGCTGGCACACCTGAGGTCTAACCTGGAAGATCAAAGCAAGGTCCTGCAGCCCTTGCTGCCCGCACCCCGTTCAGATCCCATTTGCTGCCTGTGAAACTGCAGGCAGGCTCTTCCCTTGTCAGTTTGCTGCTAGGTTGGGCTTGGGTGTTCATTCAACACAATGTGCAACTGCAGAGAAGCATCAGTCTGTGGGTGGGGATTTACAGTTAACAATTTTGGGAGCCCTTCAGTCCTGCAGCCATCAGCAATGACAGAATTGGCAAAGGGTCATTGGGAGATGCCACTGCAAATACTTCACTCTTTGCGTGCACCCTGTCCCTGCAGCGTTTTTCATCACATGCCTCCCTAGCTGTGTTTGGACTACAGCACATAGCTCTGTTTTTTGTTTCAGAGGTTACTTTTCCTGTTGATAGCATTTCAAACCAATGCAAAGCAGTGCTCCTGGTGCTGCACTGTCATCAGTGAGGCTGCAGGAGAAGGTTTGTGAGCTGATTCTTAACAAGAGTCCTGTCACCTGCCAGCTTTTGGAGGTTGTTTGGTACCTGCTACCAAAAGTGTATGTGTGGGGAGGCAGGGGTTAATTCTGCTTTGTAACTGTGACTGCTCTTGTCCACTCTGTCCTTCCCCTTGCTCCATCTGTTAGATTAAAACTGAGTCACAATTGGAATTTTAAGTTGTTTTTCCCATCTCTGTTTCCATTTCCATCAATTCTAGAGGTTATTTCCTTTCCCTTCCCATCTCCCTCTGGAAACCATACCTGCCCCCTCTTCCTTCCTGCAGTCCCAGCTCTCCTTCCCACACTCCCATCTCCTCTGGGTGCCCAGCGAGCCTTGGAGGGGAAAAGAGTCCCCCAACTGGGGAAGCATTCAAACTTCAGTTTGCAAAATTGATACTCAGTTTTAATGATTGTTTAATTTATAACTGACTGTCAGTGACTTGATGGCCCTAGACAGGAGAAGGCTTTAGACTACAGCACTAAACCAAACCATGTATTTAGCAAAGCAATTTGTAAAAAAGCACTACATCAGTGGTTAGTGCTGTCTGAGTCTTAGCGCTTTTCTCCCAGCTGCTAAAACATGTAAAATGGCTCTTTGACCAAAAACTCTCAAATGGTTGCTTCAGAGGTTGAAAACCACTGCTTTAAAACATTTGGGAAGGGCTGTATCTTGGCTTTGAGGACATACTGCAGGCAAGCTCAGTGACAGTGAGTTTGTTAGGGCTTATGCGGGCCAAAATTTTGAGTGCGGGTTTCAGATGTTTTAGCTTAAGAGCTAGTAAAGTATTCATGCCCAGAAACAAACATGTGGAAGTGCGTTTAGCCATAGTTCACAGATGCTGTAGCACCTCGTAACAAGTACAGGCTTAGAAAACTGCATACTTGAATAAAAGCTCAAAGACCAGTGTATATTGGAGGGGTTTCTCCTCTGACACTGATGTCTGTGCCTCCAGCAGGCAAGAGGAGCTTGCTGGGACAGTGCAACAGGAAAGTCAAGGGTCTTCTGTCTGCCTTCTTGCCTGTACTCCAAGGTGGATGAGTGAGCAGCCTGGGACAATCAAATTTTAATTCCTGTTGAAATCTGTGAAGAGCCCTTCTGAACTGGAGCCTGTAAGGGTGTGGTGACCACCAAGCAATCTGAGTGTTGAGAGGTGATGCGTGGGCAGCATTTAATGAGCCTCAAATGCAAGAGAAACACCACTGTGTTTTCAGAAAGGAGGAGACCCCTCAAACCGTTACCAATAGGTGTCAAAGGCTTTGGGACACGAATTATTTGTTACTTTTCATGTCTGGGGACTGCCTTTGAGCACAGTGAAGGGGATGATCTGCCCTGTTCTGGTGTCTCCTGTGTCTGCTAGGGGAACAGCTTGCATAAAGTGCCATCAACACTGTCTGAGTTTGGAGGCTGGTAAGCACTTGATGAAAAGTCCCCAGTTAGCCAGTGAGAGTGATCCCTGCTGTAGAATCTAACATGCAGCTCGCCATCATCATGCAGCCCTAGAGCAATTCCTTTGCCTGCAGTTCATTGGCAGCAAGCTTTTTCCCGGGCTGTAGCCTGGTTTAATAAATTCCTTGGCAGCAGCCTGCTCTTGCTCTTTCCCAGGGGCCAGCAGCACTTCCCCATCACACAGTGGAGTGCTGTGAGTCTGACACAAGCTGCACTGAGCAGCGTGTGGGCTGTGGCTGAGGCATGCAGGTGTGCCGGGTGTCCATACAACGTGGTTCAGCTGATCAGCATGTGCGCTGCATACCTGGCGTGTCACGAGTGGAGGGCTCCTGCTAGAGTGAAGTGGCTCACCTGGCTGGAAAGGCCACCTGTTTTTGTTGTACTACTTCCACCACGCTGTAAAATGTTCTGGTCCCTGCCTGGAGTCTGCGGAAAATGTCCTGGACTTCAGTTTCTCGTTTTCCTTGGGAGTTGTTACAACTGCTCTGAGCATCTGCACTACTGAAATCTGTGCTCATTGGAAGTAGTGACAATGAGTGTGCTTCACCATGTGATGTTTGTTTGGGCTTTTTGTTCACTTAGAGGCCAATTTACAGAACTTGGGCCACTTTCAAAAGCGCGCCTGCTGTTAGCAGAGGCTCTGCCCTTAGTGCAGAGCTCTTCTGAAAGAGCTGATAACCACCTTGCCAGCTTGCTGGAACTTTCCATTAATATCCTCTGTCTGCAGTCTGGTGTAATCTCATCCCCACACCAGATTGGGCCAAAACTCTTCACTAAATACTTTTGGGAAGTGTCATCTCCAAGTTGCTCATCTGTTTCTGAGAAGGCGGCTAGGGAAAGAGGCTGCTTAGTCATTTAAAAATGACACAGTTCCCTCAGCTGCCTTATCTGAGAGATTCTCCACTCCTTTGTTGCGGGGAGGGGTGGGGAACATTTTGAAATTTTCGGGGAAGTGATGCTCATGTGCGAGTGTGCTGTTTAGTAGCTCTGATAAAAAAAATCTGCTGTTCACCAAGTAAAACTAGGAAGTCAAAATAGAAATTAGTGAGTAGAGGAGGATAAATGGGTTAGAGACTAGGACTGGGAACAATGCGGGAGCATACTTTATGGCAGTGGTGTTGATGAAAGGGTCTGTCCCAGGTGTGAAAGGCTATCCAGGCATCGTAGCTCTCTTCTGCTGTCACGTGGCCACCGTGAAACCCACAAGAGAATTAGGTGACATGCTACCTGCTGATGTTGGTCCTCACAGGAGAAAGCAGCTAGCTTTTGCTGTTCGCTCTGCTGTGTCCAACGTTTCCAGCCTGGGGAGACTTAGAGCTGCTCGTAGTGGCTGTGGTGGTCACTGGTCAGCACTGCTGATCTTTGTGGGAATGGGCCATCAGCCCCACAGAAGAACTAGCTCTGTCTGTGTTTGAAGAGCTTTCATAAGGAGAGAGGCTGAGAGGTGACTGTGGACTGGAGGAGGCGTTTTGGCGAGTGCTGTTGGGAAGCTACATGGTCGAGTTGAAATGCTTCTGCGGAAGCTGCAGAAAGTTCTTGGAAGTCAGGAAATGCCACAACCAAAATTGCCTTAGTTTTTACTTCAGTCCTCTTGTAGATCTGCATTACAGTGTGGTCTTTACATGGTCACAGACTGTGTCTTCCAGGATCCGTGCACGGGTGAAAGATGCCTGCTAGCTAACTTCGTTTATCCTGCTGTGTTGTGTGGCTATGTGCTCTTTTGTATCCCCATTCACAAGACAAAATTAATTCATTTCCCCGTGGGCTTCTCTGGGTTACTTATTGTTGTGATATCTGAGCACTTCACAAACAGTAATTTAATTTTGCAGCCTCCTTTAGGGAGGGAAGACAGCAACCTTGTTCAGCATGGATTAAAGAGAATTTTTTAATAGAATTGGATTTTTATTTTCTTCAAGCAGCCATTTATTTATGTTGTGGTCTGTGCAATGTAAAAATAGTAACAGTGTTTGCTGCCAGTGTGCCTGATCTCTGAACCCAGAGTGGGGGACTCGCCTGAGCCCGGAGCCAGCTCTGGCAGCCATGGGCTGGCCCACGGGTGCAGGGAGGATATCTCCTGCAGTTCAGCCTAGCTCAGTTATTTTTTAACTAAGAAGCTGGTTGAAAGCTGAAAAAACCACAAAAGACTGTTGTTAACTGTTAGGCTGTGAGGTTGATGGGCTGAGTACTTTTTTGGGAGCATGCTTTGAACCACTGCAGGTGAAGATGGAGAGTTGAACTGCGGTCCCAGGTGCCTGGGGAGGGTCTGTAGCCACGGGTGTGGGATGCCGCCATGCCGGTGCCTGTGCTGTGAAAGGAAAGAGTGGCTTCTGTTTGGCTCTCTGAAATGGTCTCCAGTGCAAAAGGGTTGTGGAGTGGGGCTCTCAAGTGAGGAGCATGTCCCCAGCAGAGAACGAGGTGGCCAAGCCTTGGAGAGGGATGGTTTTCTGGTACTTGACTTTCCTACATCAATGTTAGTTTAATGGGCATCCATATGTTTACGGGGAAGTGATCCGAATCCATGAGACTCTAGCCAGCATGGCTGGCGTAGTCAAAAAGTGCAAAATATGTTTGTGTTACCTACTGCTGAAGTTTTCCAGGTATTTAGATGAAATGTTCAAACCAAAAGTTGCAGTGCATACAGCTTTCCTGGAACAGGTAGTTTCTTCTTTTTTCCAACAATGTAAAGCACAGAGAATGCACAGTTACTGCCTAGGATTCATCTTGAGGAAACATCAGTATCTTCGTTGTCAGAGCATTGTAGAAGAACAAGCTCCTTTGCAAACGAAGCATTGCTTCAGTCTAGACAGCTCTTACTCCCAGGCCATGGATGGTCACACAGTTCTCTAGGCAGAGTTGGGTTTATTTGCCCTAAATTTTTACACCTCAGATTAGCCTCAGCCAAACCTTGTTCTTTAGAGCCCTATAGACTATGGAGAGAAGGAAATGCCTCTTGTGATCAATTAATTCCTGCCTCCTTAGAAACCTAAGTTAGGATGGGTTAGCTTGTCTGAAGGTGCCTGCCTTTTTCTGACTCTAGCAGAACCAAGGTAAGTGCTGTTACAGACAGCTCGTTGTATGAGTCTAAATATCCACCCCCCCGCTTAGTGTTCTCCCTTCCATGTAAATTTCTTTCTTTGGTATGAAGCTAAATCCATCACAAACCTATTTTCTCTTACAAAGTGCTCTCCTCACTGAAGATGCTTTGTCCTCTAGGATTTCAGGCAGAGCTGCATGGATTGAGATATTTGGTACTGTATTGGATGTATTGTGTATTTCTAGAAAGCATTATCAAGGGTGATGCTGTGACTTTGTTTCTACAGCCATAAGGAAGTGTGGTCCTTCTGCACAGCTCCTGGTCTTCTCCCTGCCTGCAGCCCACTGCCCACAAAGTGAGGTGGGAGCATGGGTCGGTCCGTGTTTTGTGTACCTGAGCACACTCCTGCCCATTTGCCCTCTCTGCTTTCCCAGGTTACCAGCAAAAGTATTTCCTTTCCACGGCTGCCTTGTTTTGTGTATTTTGCTGTGGCACTGACCCTCTCATTTTTCATTTCATTGACCTCTTGTAAAGGGTTTTAACTTTAACCTATTGTTAATTTTGTCCCCTCTGAGTGTTTCTAAATGGGCTTAAGAAAAACAACACCTCCGGCTTCCAGAGACTCCTGTTTCAGGCCATCTGCCCATGCTGCGAGTCAGCTTTGGTTTCCCATCTCCTTTGGCCCACGCTGCCTACTCGTCCTGGCGCAATCCTGGTGTTGGGCAATCAGTGCCACGGGTCTGTGCTGAACAGCCGAAGTCTCTGTGTGGAAATGTCCCGGGCTGGCAGCTCGGGCAGACGGCTGAGCAGCAGCTGTTTAATCCCAGCAAAATGTCAGTCTATGTTAAAGAGGAAGGATGTATTTTTGTCCACACATCATGTAAATCCTGGGGAGAGGAACCTAGGGGTTACCGGCCTTAGATCTGAGAGTGGGCATGAATTTCTGGTGCTGCGGCCAAGGCTCTGGCTTTGCTAAAATTACCAGGCTGTGGAAAGCCAATGTCTCCTGGTGGTAAAAGCTAATGAGTGTTATGCATGACTTGTTCATAATGCTTCTCTAAGCATTTAATACCTTTGCTAAAGCAAAACTCATTTGAGACAGCTCACTAATTCCAAAAGAGATTTCTCTGGTGAATCAGCCACCACTGGAACAGTTTAGCCACACCCTTTGTTCCCATATTTCTGTCCTTGCAAGCAGGTCTCATGATGGAGCCCCAAGAAGATTCTGCTTCCATGTCTTCAGTGCTGGTGCTTTCCTTCAATATGTGTGTTAACATGCTTTATTTAGAAAAGGCAGCTTTAGTAATATCTGTGTGTGCCTGTGCCTCTGCAAAACAGCTCCTTCCAAGGGTATTATGCAGTACAGGAGAGACTGCCATTTTTTTGTTCCTACTGTTTCTCTTTGTGTTTTATTATGCAGTTTTGATTAAAAGATGCTTATTTTTCACTGACTGCTAATGCTTATTGTTCACTTAAGCTGGATATTTTATATAGGTCAGTGGATTTTTTCTTTTTTTTTTTTTTTTTTGGTCTCATAAGGGAAGTGCGGCTTCCAAACACAACTGTCGCCTGCAACAAAGCATGTTTGAAATTCTCAGAGGTTTGTTTGGCTGTTTGGGTCACACTGGAGTATGGGACACCTCCCGTAGGTCTGCCATGTACTGTCTTTCTGCTCCATCTCACTAGTCTCTCGTACCTCTGTAGCTGTGGGAGGTGCTGCTAGGATGTCTGCGGTACAAGCAAAGTGAGGTTTGCAGGGAGTAATAGTGGTATTCTTATTAATTCTGCTTATGTTACTAGGAAAAGAAATTTTGCCTCTGGGTGCAGCACCCAGTGCAGCGATCACTGGCCCCCTTCCAGTTCAGAGAACTGAGATGTGATGTAAACTCTCCCCCACCCTTCCTCCAGCATTATCTTTGTTGCAGACAGACTTTTTTCTGTGCTTTCCTTGAACTCTTCTGCTGAACTCACTGCACCGTTCTCTGTCTCATCTGTGCTCTTCTACCCCCTTCCTCAGCTTGTCTCCCTCCTTTCTCAGTGCAGGCCTATGTTAGACTCCTGTATCTAGTGAAAAACTAATCACTTTTGGCTCCTGCTGAGTCCCATTCCTCTCTCATCTTTTCCTTTCTCTCTTTACTTGCATTTGCTGTCTGGAGATGCTCTTCTCGGATCCCACCCTAGATCCTCTTGGTATTTTTCTGTGCAGTCCCTGGCACTGCTCTGCAAAGCTGGAATGGCCTCTTTGGGGACAAAACTAGAAACACTTCATCCCTGCTCTCTTGGCACTTATCAGCGCTAGTCCCTTTCTTACACGTCCATCTTCACCACTTTGTCCAGCCCTGTCTGTACCCTGAGGATCTAGAGGACCTGCTACCAGTGGGGTTTCTCTGAGGTGCAGCTGCCATGATGTCATATTTGTGCATGTTGTGGCACGGCATTTCCCGTGGTGACACCAGCCACAGAAACACCTGCTGGTGTGTAGGAAAGTGTCCTGGTGACCTGCAGCACTGCTTGGGTCAGTTCTTCTCCTGTCCACCATTTCTGGTGCTCCTGCAGCTCTTGTTTTCCTTGGGTCAGCCCAGTGCCCTGTTCTTTGTGGTGGCTGGAGCCAGGCTGAGTGCATTGGAAAGGCTCTCATGCCTGTTCAAGGAGAGATTCAGCTTGTTGAGGTTTGTGGAGCATTGAGGGCAGCCAGTTGTGCCATGGGGAAAGGAGGATGAGGAGGGACCACTTTGCTCTGAACTGCTCTGCTTGCAGGGCTAGGCGTGTTTCTGGGTTTTGGCTTCCTGAAGTCTGGGTACCCCATCAGAAAACATCCCTCCCCACCTTGGTAAAGGAAACAGGACCATCCTGCTGGGGCTGCCCGTGGAGCTCAGTGGCCTGCAAGGAGGTTTTGGTGGGTGCCCAGAGAAGAGGTGTGATGGTCCCTCTTCTGAAGCTGTGTTTTTTGACTCAACGTGTTTCTCAGGGCAGGGACAGGGCTAATCGTGCTGCTGTGAATCAAGGTCATGTTTTCCTTTCTGGCTTACGTAGCCAGGCACCAGGTCAGCAGTGAAAGGAAAATCAACAGGCGTCTGAGCAGCCACATGCTAACTTTGGTGGACAGAAAGGACACAGGATGTTTTGTAACACAGCTGATAGTCCTGTTGCTGCTGTGGCTTGCATCATACTGTAGCTGTGAAGCACATGGGGAGCTTTGTGGCAGGGTCAGCTGGTGAGATTGGCAGGTCATGCTGGTCCTGAATGGTGCTCACGAGAGTGGGTGGTCCAGCTGGGAGAGACCCGAGCACGTGCTGGCTGGAGACTGCTGGTTCTGTACTGTGCTGATCCTGCTTAGCATGGGACTGCCATCAGCTGGCACGAGAATGCTGCATGCAATGTGTTTTATGAAAGGGGCTAATAGCTCACAGCTATGTACATTTTGCCACACAAGATGAGCAAGCTGTAAAAGTCAATGAAAGCTTATTCTAAAACACCCATTTATAATGCCCCAGAAAGACTGTAAGGTGCTGAGCATTGCTGGGACGATCCCTCATCAGTCAATTCCCCTTGGTCCCAAGTGGCAGAATGCAGCCCAACTCTGAGACATGCGGAGTAGCAGGTGCTCGCATGGACTGTCTGGGAGACTGCTCTGTTGTACTTTGAGCTCTGTTCTTGGCTTCTAGGGGAGCTGATGATGTCCTGGTGCCTTTTTCTGCATGCCTTCCTCCTGCCTTCTGTCACCTGGGCTCACCCTAGTTTTATGGGCACTACAACATCCAAAGATCAGATACTCATCATCCCATAGGCCTGCCGTGGGTCCAAGAAATGAGCTCCCTTCCACAGCCCTGCTGATCCCAGTAGAAAGAACATCTGGGAAAGCCTCAGGATCATGCTGGAGGACAAAGAAATATGATTGTACCTGGAATAACTTCTTGTTGCACAAGCAGAGGGAGGTTGTTTCCAGTAGGGTGGTCTGAGACCCAACTCATAGCCGAAGTGGGCAGCAAGCAGCCAGTTCTACCTTTTTCCCTTTAGTCTCACATGTGACTGCAGCATGGAAGCAATTGGTTTTGGACTTGGCCTGGAAGAAGACCAAGTTGTGCTTTTGTTGCTTTCCCATGTTTACTTGATAGTTTTCCCTACAAAAATTGTTTAATCTGACTGACCACTTTTTGGATTGTTTGCAAGGTTTATTTTAAGTCCCGTATATGCAGTGATGTGCTGCTGTGCCAGAAACACTGCGCCCTTAGGGTGGCTTATTGTATTCTTTTTTTTACTGTGTCAGTGCCTATTGGCAAACTAAATCAACTGCTTCAAAGGGAAATTAATTTGCTTCCTGCCTTTACATGTTTGGCTCCCATCTTAGGGAGGAAGAAGGAGTTTCAAAGGTCACAAGTAATATAAATAGAGTAAGATGCAGTAAAATACCTATCTGTCTTCAGTCCCAGAGATTCTTACTGTATGAGGGTCAAAAGTGACCCAAGATGTCCTCTTACAGGGGATGGGGTGCTCTGGGATTTCTGCTAGAGGGTTGTTGGTCCAGCCGGGGTAATTCAGCATTTACCTGAGGCAGCACTGTGCTGGTTGGAGTGGAGAAAGCTAGGCACATGGCAAGGGATTCGAATGATGGGGCTTCCAATGCACTGTTTGTAGGAGCAGCTTTACTGTGTAGATGAGCTGCCATCCACCCTCGCTTCCTCTTACGGTTGCTCAGGACTGCGTGTGTGGTCCTTATCTTCCCCACACAGCTCATCACCACTAATCTCCTCTGCAGAGCCACACAAGGGGTGACTTGCACGTCTGCCTCCCTTCTCCTAGCTTCTCCTGGCCAAACCACAGTTGTGGCTGCTCTGAAATTTCCTTCTGACTGTCTGGCCATCAAGTCGTGCTCAGAATGGCTTTAAAATGCTTCTAACTTGCCCTCTGTTATTGCAGGACTGTTGCTCTGTCCCCAGATCTGTCTTGTGCTCTTCAGCTCCCAGCTTGCTCTCTAGCTTCAGTTGTTCTTGCTCTGCTTGGGTCTTTCAGACGCTTCAAGTCACTTCTCTAAAATATCTTGCTTATCAGTCCTCCCACCCAAAATTCCTGGCCAGGCTCTTATCTGTTGCTGCAGCATCCTCTTCTCCGTTCTTGGCCAGCTCGGTGTCCCATCACAGGTAACTGCAGACCATGCTGCTGCTGTGGCTCTGACCACGTTGCTGTTCCTTGCCCAGATTTGCCACCTCCCCTTTCTCTTTCCCATTTCAACAAAAGTTGTCTGTGCTTCTCACCCTGTCCTCACCCCTCTGCTGTGTCTCGCTGTACATCCCTCACATTAGACACTCTCTGTAGTTAAATCTGCACTAATATGTGTGCACCCTTCCATGTTCCCCTTCTGGGCCAGCACTTTCTGCTTGTCTTTCTGGCCAGCCATGTCCTCAGGCTACCTACCAGTGCTCTGTTTTGACCCATGTAGTCTCGTTAAGTTCTTGCATACCTGCCACCACCCCTTCTGTATTGCTATTTAAACTGTGGTTTCCCCTGTAGGGAAGGAGATTTGTGTGCGTAGTTCTCAGACGGGTCCCTTTTCATGCTGCCTGTTCAAAAGTGGGCACCCTATTCCAAGTCTGGCAGTAGGACATGCCTGCCTGGCCCTGGCTGCCTTGGGGATATTCCCTTCCCTGCTCTGACAGTGCCTTTTCAATCATGTTCTCCAATTTTTTTTTTTTTTTTTTTTTTTTGAGGAAAAAAAAGTCCTAAATGAGACCAGTCATCCTTGTGCAGGAAAGGAGGAAGGATCCAGCAGCCCAGCGTACAGAACCACTAGTAAAAATGTGGTGTAACAACTCTGGGTATTGGTAGGAACCACAGCTGCTTGCTGTTCTAAAAAAGGAAAGGAAAGGCTGAAAATAGCATAATCCCAGGAAAAGTAGAACAATTGCTGTTGTCAAAGTATCTAAAATGAACCCACACTGGAAGCAAGTTGGGACTCCTGAAAGTAGTGAACATTTAGAGATTGCCTGTTGAAGGAAATCTGCCTGCAACACAGCTGCGTTCATTCTGTAACCTGCTAATTTTTGAGAGCTGCAAGATGGAAGTGCTTGCAAAGCCTCTTGGTAACACAGAGCAAAGTGCAGTAACCTCCACTGTGACAGATCACTTACTGCCTGGGAGGCAAGAAAGCAAGCCTGAAAATGGGAAGGACTACACTAGAATTGGCTCTGTCCTGGTCCTGGTAGATCTCTTCTGTGTGTAACGTGGTGGCCAGTGGCTGGCCACCAGCAGTGGAAAGGTCTTTGGGATTTTGTGGTCATGAAGGTGGAGTTTTCAGCAGCTGTCTCTGTATGATCAGGCCTCATCCCTTCATGGTCACTTGTGATCCACTGAGATCTGGGAGAGAGCGATGGGGGATCTTCCTCCAGCCAGCCGAGTTCTGTGTCTCTCTTCACCTGGCAGCTGTGCTGCTTTCTCTTTAGAAACGGTCAAAGGTTTTCTCTGTGAGAAAGATGCGGATTTGGGCGCAGGTTGTTCTGTAAAAGAAAATGGGTTTGTGTTACCTTCCTCTGCCAGGGCCAGCCCAACAGCATGGCCCCTTGGCTGCTGTCATGCTTTGTCCACTCAGGTGCAAAACTTCCTGCTAGTTACTCACTTTCTTTTTTCTCTTCTTTCTTTTTTTTTTTTTTTTTTTCCCCCCACCAGTCTTGGTTTCCTAGTTGCTGAAGTGATATGCTTTCTTCCTCTCTGTCATCATCTCAGTGAAAATACTGGGTGCATGGATGTTTGCATTTCCCACTGATGGCCCTGGATTGCCACAGCTTGCTCAAGCGCCAAGGACAGTGCCCATACCCTTGAGAGCATTCCTTCTCCAGAGCTGTCTTGCACAGTCTCTCAGGTGGACCTGGGTGTTTCAGATTTGATTTAAATCAGGAGCGAAACTCTAAAATGCCACGATTCTCCAAAAGGAACCAGAGGCCTGATTTGGGACAGTTGCCCTTATGGCTTGGCCTGGCCACAGACCCTAATGCCCCAGTTTCCCATAGCCTCTACACCAGTTGCAGATATGTTTCTGTTGAAGCTCAATCCAAGACCTGTCAGACCTTTACTAAGCCAGGCTTTACTGAACCGGCCTTCCTCTGGCTGCTAGCTGCTGCCTGCTTCTTGCTACTCCAGCGAAGAGCCCAGGCAGCTCCTGTATTTACTACTGCCTTGCCCTGCACATATTCTTCAGCTGTCTCTTCCCTTTCCCTTTTTGGTTGTTGAAAATATACTTGATACTCTCTAGCTCTATTTTTGTGAAGGTTTATGTGAGTTAAGTATATGCACCAGGTACGTATAGACTGCAGAGAGCATGTGAGAGCTTCCCGGCATAGCAGTCCTGTTTTGCTAGCATGCTGTGTGCTCTGTGTGCTGCTGACTAATGCCCTTTTTCCCTTCCTTCTGGCAGTGGCTGAAGGATCCTGGTCCCCGCAATGAGAAGAGGACCCTTTTCTGTGACATGGTGTGTTTCCTGTTCATTACTCCCCTGGCGGCAATCTCTGGCTGGTTGTGTCTGCGCGGAGCCCAGGATCATTTGCAGTTCAACAGCCGACTGGAGGCCATTGGACTCATAGCACTAACTATAGCACTTTTCACAATCTACGTCCTTTGGACGCTGGTAAGTGTCTGCTGCCCAGGCCCTTGTTTCTGTTCAAAAGGGGGATCGAAGTACTGGCTTGCACGGCATCAGTGCAGCCAGCCGTTTCTTACTCCCCTTGTGCGAAAACCTAGGGCTCTTTCTCTTGAACATCCATTTAATTATCTTCTAATGGGAGCTGCTAAAGTTGTTGCTGAGAATGAGAAACCACATCCTGATCATCTACTCTCCAGACTGACATGGGAGCTGTGTTCCCTGGGGTATCATGTACCTGGGCGCAGACATGCCCAAGTGTGGCTGGAGTTGGGTGGGAAGGTCTGGTGCTGGTGGCAGGCAGTGTTCCAGGTGTTGTGCGTGTTCCTATTTTGGGGAAGAAACACAAACTTCATACCCAGATGGTTTAGGGGAAAAATAAAATCTGGAAAATATTTGACCCCTAAATAATCTGCCCTCATGTCCCTCCATGCTTTGTGCTGCCCAGCACAGGTTGGCCATGCCTGAAGGAGGTGCAGACTGGCCATTGGCAGTCTCTGTGGCCCACAACTAAACAAAGTCCTACACAGTATTTTTAAGATGTCAGCAGCACAGAAGGATGTGCGCAAGGAACACTGCGGCCCTGGGGAGACCTCTGACTTCTCTCGCATGCTGGGCTTTTGGACTCGAGCCCTGAGCCAAGACTGGGTAGCCAGCCTGTCCTGACCCACTGCTGTGCCTTTACAGCTGTGCTGCTGGGTTGGAGGCCCTGGGGATTACTGGGAACCTGCACTTGACCCTGTCTGGGTGTTGAACTGATCTGTGCTGGGAAAAAGCTTCCTGCAGATGCCCCACTTTGCATCTTTTTGGACATGCTGAATTAGGCAGCTGGGAGCTTGCAGCTTGGGGTGAGTCCCGAAGAGCAGGAAAGCAAATGTGAATTTGCTATGTTAGCACATCTGTGAGTGCTCCCAGCTGAGAGCCCAGAGGAGCAGCTGGACTGGGGGGCAGCTCCCTGCCCTGCTGTTCCCTGAGCCCTTGGGGCTCCCAGGCCGGGGACTTCCCATTCAGTTTCCCATCCCGCTGTTTCCCATTCAGTTCTTTTGTGTTGTGTTGCTGGGTGGGTTTCTGGGTTTGGATCTTCATTTCAGCTCTCCTATTCAAAGCCCTGTTTGTGTGTGCTCATGCCCTGTCGATACCCTTTTCCAGCTGCTTGCTGGGAGGCACCATTTTGGGAAGGGAAGAAGTGCAGTTACTGGAGGAGAAATAGTGGGACCCCAAAAAGCTGGCAGTTCTGCAGGCAGTGGAAATGCCACAGCTCATTTCCCTGCCATCTCATGCTTTGATCTCTCAGAGTAACAGCTTTCTCTGGGGTTAGGACATTCTTTGCAACTCTCCCACACAGATGCAGGTGCCAGTGGAGGGTGAGCTGGTGCTGCAGCCTTTGCTCTGGGTGGGTGCAGCAGTGCCTGATCTGTGTTTCTGTCAAAATATGCAGCAATTGCAGTGCACCAGCAGCTCTTGAGGAAAGTCTCCACTGCTGCATGTATGTGCTGCATAAGGTTGATTTCTGGAGAAAGCCAAGCTAAAATTGGAAACCTTAAGAGGAAGTGCTTCCATCTTCTCTGTCCCAGGACTGGTCTGAAGGAGCTGGAAATCTGGAGGAAATGGAAGAATGGGGGGTTTTTTGTGAAATAATGAGTCCTGACTAAAGTGGCTCCAGTTCTGCTGTGCTTCACATTTCCTTGAACAGAGAAGGGCATTAAGTGAAGCCCCTTTATTCACATTTACCGTATTCAACTGCAATTCCGTGCAGCCATGGGCTGTGCAGCACAAAGGGCTGTTACATGGGTGGGTGGTGATGGCTGTAATCAGTGTGAGGATTGCGAGAGAAGCCATGGCCAAGGTTGCAGCTCCTTCCTGTGGAGCTTTCCTTGAGGTTTGCACCATTACCTCCCCATTCATATGCTGTATCTGAAGACTGTGAGATGCATTTGCTTCTTTTTTATCAGCAAACAACCTTATTCCCACAGTTGTCCCTCTAGAACAGGAAAAAGGGGAGTGCACAGATCAATGAGCTAATTATCTCAATGCCATGGCACAGTTCTCATAGCAGATGTCTGAGACCTATCCAAAAGTGATAGGAATACTGACTTTTCCTTGTCAGATACGCTTCTTGGTACTTCCTGCTTGCCAGCTAAATGTTTCCTGTACTTGTACAAAGTATGAAAGCTTGGTTTTGATGAGTCACTGACTGGATTCATTATTTAATTTTCTTACTCACAATTTCTAGCAAAATAAATAGGAAGGAAATATATGCTGGTTTTACTCCTTCCTCAAGAAATTCTAGAAGAGTTTAATTTCAAAGCTAAGGAATCAGCAAGAGCTGTGAGAAAATCTGTAGTTGTGTTCATGATTGCAAAAGAACACAGCAAGGAGTCCAGCCTGCTGGGGAAGCACAGCTTGAAGCTCCCCCTTCCAGGTCTGCTCTGAAACTGCAGGGCCAGCTCATGCCTCTGCTTAGGTCCCCTCCAGCCTTTGCATCCTCTCCTGTCTTCCTCCGGGTGGACAAGTCTCCCAGGCTACAGTGTTGTCAGAAAAAATTAGTCCAACCTATGTCCTGTTGTTGCAGACCAAGGAAAGAAGGCTTTTTCAAAGGGCAGAGAAGATCCACCAGGATCTGTGAGATGGGAGGAGGCTGGTTGGATTCAGCCATTTGAGGCTGGTCCTGTTGAGAACCCCTCGTTCTGCCCAGCCAAGGCACTCACTTCAGCCCGTGGCTAGAGTGAAAGGGCAAGTTGTGATTCCTCCCTGCCACATCTCACTGGCCTGGTACCCAAACCCAGCTGAGCCAACTCTGTCCCTCTGTCCTGGTGCTGCCCAGAAAGCCCCTTTGGCTGTGCCATGCTCAGCCTGGTGTTACCAGAAATTAATTGATTCCTCGTCAAAGGCTTGAGACGTGGAGTGCCCCAAACCATTTCAGGATCAGTGCTGTCTCCCTTGTCCGGGGGGTGCTGGTGGCTTGAGAAGGAATATGCAGAAAGCATGCAGATGGTGGATGGGTGGCTGCATCTCACTTGGCCCTCTACGGTCTTCGGCACTTGTGACGGGGGTTTGGTAACCAGACCAATGCATTATTGCCCACCAGGTTTCGTTCCGCTACCACTGCCAGCTGTACTCGGAGTGGCGAAGGACCAACCAGAAAGTCCGCTTGATGATCCCAGCCTCACGGAGCCCTCACCCTGTGCCCCACTCCCTCCTCTCCGCCAAGCTCATGAAGAAGACCGCGGATGAAACCACTGTCTGAGCCGTCCCTTGGCCGCTGCGCCACATGGCTGCTGGGGTGAGGGCAGCCCTTCGCGGCTGGCAGAAGCAAAGAAGGTTGGGTGTCCCCTCATGCGCAGGAAACATGGCAACTGTGGAGGCACTAGAAAACAATTGTCCCACCTGAAGGGACTTTGCAGTCAGCATGTACTTTATACTATGGCAAACAGACAGATAATCAATGTCTGTCATGTGAAATGGCCCAAAAGAGCCAGATGGCAGAATACGCCTGTCTGCAGGGACACTTTCCTATAACTAAATACCATATGTGGAAAATATCTCCCTCTCTCTATATATAATATTATTTTTTAATGGCCATGCATATTGTGTTTCAGTCCTTTTGTGTTGATGTTCTAAGCTTCAGTATAGAAGCTGGCAGCCTGATCTCATTCAGAGGTTAAATCTATGCCTTTTCTCCAAATGAGCATATAAAGAACACTTTTCATCGACCGTTCTTGAAAGTCCCCTTCTCCTTTGCACTAAATTGGTTTTTGATAATACTGCAGCAGCCTTTCCCATTACTCTTTGGTCTCTTTCGTGGTGTTTCTGTCCTTTCTAGAAAGTTGTGTGTTTTTAATAATTATTATAATCCCAGAAGGAGTAAAATGATGTGATACTGAATGGAGACATTTTGTATTGTAAAGTACTGTAATTTTGAGAATTTCAAAATAAGTTTCAAAATGAGAAAATCTTTTCCTGGGCAGACGTGATCTCACAAAATGCTTTCCTTGCAGATCCTGGCTCATCCCCAGGACTCAGATGCACTCAGCTCTTGGTATGTCTGGCAAAGGTAGATGGAGGATCTGAGGGCGGGAAGTGATGGCTCGTACTAGCTAAACCCACCATTGCCTTTTGCTTTTAAAAGATTCAGAAAGGAGCTTTCCTGACCCCAAAAGGTGAGAGTTGGAGTCTCTGTTTGCTGATGTCCTTTCACCATCTTGAGGCTGGACCTCTTGTAGTATCAGTTACACACATACCTTATGGGACAGGCCGTGCTCTGCAGCTGCTGGGCAGGACATAGGTGGTCTCGGCTGTTCTCTGTGTGCTTTATTTGCACATTCCTGGGCAGCAGCTGGCGGAGCTGCTGTGATTTGGTTCATCTGAAAGTGCTGCGTGCCTGTTATATCACCTCTAGTGAAACACCCCAAGTTCGCTGGTTCACAGAGAACAGGCTCCGAGTCCCTTATCCTGCGGGGCCAACATTCCTCCTCTTCCTTCATCCACCTGCTTTTCCAGCACACCCAGCTAATGAGCTCCTCTGTCTTGGAGCGCCCAATCTGCCAAGGGTATCCCTGAGTTTGGCTTTAGTCCTTGCCTCTCTACTGCCTCCCCACCCTGCCAGATGATGCCTGTGCTTGGGGCTGTGCTTTCTTGAGCCCCATGAGTGGGGCAGGCCATAAGGATGCTGGTGTTGGTGCTGCCCTGCTGGGTGCTCCAGCGGTGTGTGTGGCTGCTTGGCGTGACCCTTGGCTCTCACTCCTGCAATGGTGAGGGTAGATAGCAGGGAGGAGGCAGGCTCCAGGTTGCCTGAGTCCTTGCAGTGGGTGGTGGTATCACACACTATGTCCCTCCACTTCTTTGCTGAACCCAAGTGGATCAGTCCAGTGCTCCGCTAGATCGAGACCTGCAATTTCTTGAATTCAAAGCACCGCGTGCCATTCTTCCTTCTCTCTAGCTGCAAAGCAGGATGCTTTTCCTTATGTGTTCCCTGTTCCTTGACCCTAGGCTGGAAGTAGCTGGTGGCATGAGCAGCAGGGGCCAGTGTCCTATCTCTCCCAATAGGATTGCTCCAGCCCTGTGGCCTGGTTTGCGTTTGCTCTTCTCCTCCATCTCCTGTCTCGGATTTCTCACGCAACTCGATGATATCCCAGCACATCTTGCAGCAGCCTGTCTCTGCCCAGCTGTGAGCCCCTGTGGGCTGGTCCAAGCTGGTCTCTGTTCTGAGCATGAGGGTCTCGTTTGATCACGGGGTGAATATCTTCTACATAGCCAGGCTGTGCTCCTCTGCTCCCTTCCTGCCAGCTTCCCTGCTTGTCTCTTCCCTTCTGCCACGTACCCATGGGCACCTTCCCTTTTCCCTGTTGTGCAGGGATGACTTGTCCCCAGGTGCTCCTGGAGGCTTGTAGTGCAGAGAGGCCTCTTCAGCCTAGCTGCAGTTACGGTCCCTGCACAGCAGCATCCTGCTTCAAATCAGCTTGTGCAGTGGAGCTCCCATGCAGGCGCTGCCTCCCTCCACACACCCCTTCCCTTGGCAGTGAGTGCTGCACCACTGCTCTGTGCCTTGTCCTGGGTACGCCTTTCTTCAGCCCTTCCCCAACAAACCTTGTATCACCAGGACATTCCCAGTGAAGAAAAATTTGGGGATTTGGTTTAACCTTCCCAGCCCTGGCTGCCTCCTAGGAGCTTGGTCTTGCACTGTGTCTAGTTCTGGCAGGTAACGAAGGATGTGCACTCCCGCACCACGTTCCCCTAGTAAGGACTTAATGGAGCCAGTGTTTTGGTTAGGAAACCCACTGTTGATCCAAATATGCAACTGTGAAAGCCAGAAGTCCCTGGCTGGGGGCAACTGGGGCCCGGCCCTGTGCTGCTGCGCAGCCATGGCTTCACTCTCAGCTTCGTTGTCTTTATCGTAGTTGCCAATAATTGGAGTTGTCGCATGTGCCCCTGCAAAACCCAATAGCAACTCTTTGAGTTTTCTCCTCCTTCCCAGAGGAGATGTTCAGCTCATGGATGTAGGAAATCAGTGTCTCTGACCCGCCACGTTCCAGTGTCATGGGGAAACGGGCTGTGCAATTATGTAAATAAAAGTGAGACAAACTTGGGCTGTTGTGTTGTTACTGGAGATGGGAGGGCCTGAAGAGGCCAGGCTACCTCCTTGATAGTGAGCTGTGGCAATGCCTCCGGGTGCTGTGTCTGAGGCTGCAGCGTGCGAGAGCTGCCGGTGGCTGGAGGGGCTGATCCACGCTCCTGGGACACACTGCACAGCTGGTGTGGAGAGCCGTCGGGGCCAGCATCGTGGTAGGGGCTGCAATGTGGTGTGGAGCAGGATGCCTGCCCAGGGCTGGATCTGGCACCTCGGGGCAGAGACCCAGGTACCCATCGGTCCCTTTTCCATGGTGTGATGAGGAGCCTCAACACCTCCTGTGGTCCCAGCCCTGCCCTTAGCCCCTGGCCATGGGGTGGGCATTGGACCTGTACTGCAGAGCCTGGTTAGAAAGGCTGCGCTGCTTTTGAAGAGGCAGGGGGGGATGGAAATTGTTAAGCTGCATGTTAAAAGTGCCATTCAAGACACTGCAAAAACAATGTTGGAACGTGTTTCCAAGGCCCTGGACAAGGCCTTAGCCTTGGGCAAGACCTTGGATGAGACCCATGTTTCCTGGACAAGCTGGTAAATCAAGAGGGCTCTGGGCTTGTTTATATTAAAAAAAAAAAAAAGCTTTAAAAGAGAATGCTATGTTCCTACAGAGAAGGCTCACCCCAGTCCTTTAAAATAAAACTGTGCTGCAACACAGCAATCTGCCCAGGATGAGAAGAAAAAGCAGCAGCAGCAGCCAGAACAGTGTAAAAGAAACAGAAAACCCAGAGAAAGAGGGCTCGCCATTAGAAAAGGAGATACGTTTTAACAGGGACCGCTTTCATTCACGGCTGCTCAGAAGAACATACTGGATCTGAGCAGGATTTGTTTGAAGCATCTCTGACACAGACCAGTGTTGAGAAAAAACCTCATTATTGAGGTGCCTCCGCTGCCTGTCGCCGCAGCCTTTTCTACCGGCAACAGGGAGGCTCACGTAGGTCTGATCAACACCCTGCTCTACCTTTGCTGCCAGGACAGACCCCACCTTGGTGCCGACGGGACCGTGGGCTTCGTGAGTTACCCGCTGCCCTCCGTGTCCAGCCACCGGCCGATGAGGCAGCGCATTGACTGCTGGCCCCATGCCTTCGCTTGGTCACAGCCGTGATGTGCTGTCCACGCAGGCCCTGGCTATGGGACAAAAACTCCTGGCTCAGCTTGTTTCCCTGAAACATGCTCCTTAGAGGCTTTTCAAGGACTTCTGCGTTCCTGAAGGCTTCCTACCCGCAGCAGCACCAGAATGTGGAGATATCTCTTGCACAAGGAGAGAACTGAATTTAAACTCCCACAAGTCTTCACGGTGCAATACTACATGAAATTGTTGTGTTTCTCACCAAAATGTTGTAATTGTGCAACTCAGCTGCCAAAGAATTGATTTTTTTGGGGGGGGGTGGGCACAGCAAAAAAGAACCCATTAAACCTTTTCTCACCCTCCAAAACACAAAATTCCAGTGAAGAGGATCCAGGGCACCAATCTGTTGAGAAACCCAGCTTTCCTCCTGTCTCACCCTGCCTGTGTCAGGGTGACTAAGCTGGCTTTCAGAAAGCAGTTTCCTCTTCTTGGTTGAGGTAGGTGTTCCTCACCACACAGGACAAGTCCTCTGGGGTGTTTCCCATGACAAGGAGGGTGCTCTGTGCTTCAGAGAGGCCCCTCACATTTCAGGATTGGTTTGGGGACTCTGCAGGTATGTGCTCATGGCTGGGATCTCTCCACAGGACCTGGGGCTCCGGGTACCAGCCAGCTGGTCGGCACACAACTTGGAGGCCTCCTTGGCTCTTCTCTACAGAGATGTGAGGACCAGACCCCGTGGCTAGAATGGCATTAAAAGAAAAACTGGGCTAAGCTATGCATGTTTTCAACATCTGAGATTTACTCTCAGATTCCAGAAACCCCAGCAATGAGGAATTGCAATTATTTTGCACAGGCTAAATGAGAAGAACAAGTTTTTCCATCTTATTCCAAGCCAGTATCAAACTAAGAGATAGTCTTTATATTTCAGGACCACATGTGCTTCTCAGTTTCTTAAAGAGAGAAGGACAACAGGTGAGAGGGAACCCCCCCCCCTTGAAATAGGGCACAATCTCCAGCTGCAATGTTACCTACCACCTCCATATAATCTTACGGAAATAGAAATGCCCAAGTCTGCTTATTTCTGGGGTGTTTCTGCCCTGGACCCTCTTGGATAAAAAACCCAAACCAAATAAGCAGAGGTGTCGTGGCTGGCAGCAAACAGACTCCCCTTCCTAAAAGTCGCAAGCAGCTTCACTGTCAGGAGCAGCCCCTGCCATCTGATGTGTCGCTACTTCATTTTTAAGAGCTTTCTCTCCTAAACTAGGCAGACACAGACTACAAACCTGTCACCTTCAGTTCCAGCTGGGCATCTTCGTTTCTGATGCCGCTTCAAACCAAGCAGGTGAAGTCCCTCATCAGAGGGTCGGATGGCAGAACGTCTGGAACCCGCACGGCCCTGCTGGATGCGACGCCTCAGCAGCTCCGTTCTGCCACGGCAGCCTGGCGTCGGCTCCCCATCCCCTCACGGTAGCCACGCTTGAGTGGCGAGTGTGGCATCTGGAGCCAGGTCACCTCCAAGGGCCAAGCACTCGTCCCCAAGGAAAGGCAGCAGGGCCGCACTCCCCCCAGCAGTGAGGACTGGGGGGATCACATCCCGGCACTGCCAACCCAGCTGGGGAGCGGGACCAGAGGGGACTCACAGAAGCAAGGAGGCACTGGCCACGATGGGTTCAAGAGGGCCCGGCAGCGAAGTCCCTCACTGAGGGAGCCTGTGCCACCTCCTGCAGCATCTCGGCAGAGTTTTGCTCCTTTGTGGTTGTCCAGGGACACAACAGGGCTCTGGCCTCCACACCATTATGGATTAATACAAAGAACTCAATGTCTGACACAGAAAATATTGGCTGGGGGTGACGCTGGGAGAGTTTTGCTCATGCACCTGGCCTGCCTTTAATGGAGAGGTGACAAACACTTTCAGTGAAGGGCTTTGGGCTCATTAATTCACTCACCCACCTGGTCTGCTGGGAGACCAGCGCATGTAGACAAGTGGCCCATGCATCTGCATGGCAGGGGAAGGAGCAGATGAAAGAGGCAAGGAAATCTGTTTAAATATCTTTAAATCCCTACAAAATGGCTATCAATGACATGCATGCTAATTCATGCAAATGCTCTCAGCACTGGTGATACTTAAAGGCATTCAACCAGCTGCCTGAGCTCAAAATAAATGGGGGAATGGGGGAGTGGAACAGCACACCCAAAAGCAGTAATCCTGGGGTTAATCTGGGCTGGGAGCACGAGGGGAAATGTTGCTGAAAGATGCAGCTGATCTGAAATGAGCTGCAAGTATCATGGTGGAGAGTCCTATCCCTCTGGCTTGCAAGCGTGCAACATCATGAAGTACATAATGAAGCAACAGAAAAATGAAAGAAACTTTGTCTTTGCAACTGCATGACCTACAAAGGAGGAAAAGGCAAGGAGGGGAAAAACCAAACTACTGTGGGCAATGCAGAGGTAGGAGGAACAGGAAAAAGGGAAGCTGGTCTGTGGAAGGGGGGTTTGGAGAGTGTTAGCTGGGTGACCGTTGGAGAAAAATCCTGCTAAGGACAGCAGGGCTCCTTCTGGGTTAAAGTCATCCAGATCTAAACACCAGACCCCCCTTTAATTTAAATAAGGGCGGGATGGAAGGAGAGTTGGGGGTCTGTCTTCCTCTGGCTGTGCTGTGCCACCTGAGGTCCCGCAGCTGGAGGTGTCCCAGAGCCACCGGGGGGACCTGCAGCTGCCTGTGGGTCCCACAGCCACCGGGGTCTCATCCCAGCAGCCATGCTTGCTCTGTTCCCAAAAGCAAAACACCCCGAGCACCTCTGCCCAGCATCCCTGCTGTGCCCGGCCATGGCGGCAGCCGAGGAGCTCCGGGAGGAGGCGACTTGCTCCATTTGCCTGGATTTTTCCTGCGCTCCGGTGATGCTAGACTGCAGGCAGAACTTGTGCCAGGGCTGCATCGCCCTGAGCTGGGCCCGGGCCACCATTCCCTCCTGTCCCCAGCGCCGGGAGACCTTCCCTGGCCGCACGCTCTGGCCCAGTTGGCCGCTGGGCAACACCACGGAGAGGCTGGAGTGGCTGGGCCAGCCCAAGGGGGGACAAGGGGAGGCTGCTGGGACACGTCCATGCACCTTTCTTGACCGTTGCTTCATGTTGGTGAGGGAAGGCTGCCTTCTCCACTTTAATTACCTCTTTTACCGAGGCACTTTGTCATGACGTGCGAGGGCTGGGGGTTACTCTGTGTGCAGTCCCTGTGCTGCATAGCTTTTTATCTGCTCACAGCTTTCTAAGGCATTCTTTGCTAATGCAATGTTTTTATATACCTGTCTGAAAGCTTTCTAGTCTGTGGTTTGCAAAAGACCACACTCTCTGCAAGGAGTCAAAGCTGTAGCTACACCCTCTATGCTTTTTGTTTGTTTGTTTTTTAACCGCTGTCTTCCTGTTGCTGCCCATGCCTTGACATAACATTTATCAAGTTTTCCTAAGGGTAATGGGAGTCTGTCCTCTGTATTGTGTTGTGCAGGTTACATACATGATGTATGATAATTTCCTGCCCTTGTGGCCTCTCCAGTGTCCCTTGGCATGTTGCTGCCTGCCAGACCAGGGTGCTGATAGTGGTTGTAATCAGGCTTTAATATTATTTTGATTTTTGGCATCTGACTTCACAGGGATTCTCTCCAGGTACCTGGGTTGTGGTTCCACTCCAGCTGCCAGTGCTGAGCTCCTCACTCACATCACTCACACCGGTCCCACCCAGTAGCTGCTTTTGGGGACACGCACCCTTCCAGACACAGTGGCTGGTGTTCAGGACCCCCGCCTGCTGTAGGAGCTGCTCTGAGACCCCACTGACTCCAGGACCTGAGACCACAGCCCCCGGGTGCCTGCACACCCCATCTGATTGCAGTAGCTGCCACCAAATCCACTGGCACTGGTCCCTCCAGTAGCTGGCACTTAGTCCTTGCAGCACTCACACCCACGGGATACAGAGTGAGATCACACTGATAGTTGAGAAAGGATTTAATGAGAAGGTAGGACAGACTGCAGTGATCAGGTGCAGGGCTGGGTCAGACAAGCGCACTGACCAGCTCCGTTTTACCCAGGACCAGTGCCTTTTATACCCCTTGCTGCCTATTCCTCCTTGGTTTCTCCGCAGTCCCCTTCCCCTGCATGTTCCCTCACCACTTTTCACAGTCCTACCAAGCCCTGCGAGCATCCCGGACTCACAGCTCCAGAGGCTGACCCTGTGCCAGAGGCTGCTTACGTCCAACCCAGGGAACGGACTATTTTATGGACACAAAGCATACATGTGGGCGGTGGGGAGCTCCAAAAGGGTGTCCCTCCTTCCAGGAGGAAATACAGTCACAGCTGGAGAGCCTCAGGAGAGAGAAAGGAGAACTGGAGAAACGGGAAAGGAAGGAGCGATGGATCTGTCAGGACTGTCTGGTAGGTGCACAGTGCTACTGGGAAGAACTTCATTTAGGGAGGGTGAAGAAAAGTCGATTCTTGGCCTTTGTTGTTGGGCGAGTGAATTGTTGTGTCCAGCTGTTGGTGCATGATAAGCACCCTGGGAATCACAGTCATGCTCCACCCCAGAAAGTAAAAGCCGTGGATGCTTTTAATTGCTGCCTGTCCCTTTCTGTGGTCCCGCCCTCCCTTGAGAGAATTGTTTCTGCTTGTAAAAGAAAAAGTGAAGGTGGAAAGGCAGAAGATCGGGTCTGAATTTAAGCAGCTGCGACAGTACATGGAGGAACAAGAGTGCCTGCTGCTGGCTGGGTTGGGAGAGCTGGAGAAGCAGATTGAAACAAGATTGAAAGAAAATGCTGCTAAATCCTCCAAGAAGGTTATTTATCTGGATGGCCTGATCAAGGAGAAGGAGTGCCAGCAATCAGGACACAAGTCCCTGCAGGTGTCTTGGCAAACAGCACAAGGCACCAGCAAATCAGAAACATGCAACAGGCTAATCTTACCTTGATTATCTTACTTATTAATCTCTACCTTGCTGCTGTGTCCATTCACTGTGTAAGGGGAACGTGAGGAATGTGTGTGCAGGATAAGTAGCACTGAGCTGCTTGTCTCTCCCGTCTAGGACGCTGGTGACGTTTTGAGCAGGTATGTGCTGCTTTCTCCCTTAAATCACTGCTGCTGTGGGGATGCAAAGATTTCCGCTCCAGAACAAAGCTGGATACCTCAAATACCAGGGATGCCCCACTGATGTTCATGTTTCATTTTTCCAGAGGCTGATGAACCAGTATGACTCTACCAGGAAGGTCTATCCCTGGGGAAACAGTCAAGGACATGTCACTTCTAAGGTCTCTGATCGCAAGCCTGGTTGGCTTCTCCACTGACTGATGTGTAGTGACACTAAGGCATAGAGACTAGGGCATAGTGCCTTTGGCTCACAGCTTCTGCACTTTGTTGTGATGCAAGTTTGCTCTGAAAGGACAGGGTGACTGGGGGCACCAGGGCCATCACTTATAATAGAAATTTAATTGCAGTTAGAGCATCGGGACTGAGTAGTTACCTAGCCAATGAGACCTGCTGTCTCTTCTTGTTGATGCTGTGTGTAAAAAACAATAAATAAAATAAAATTAGAATGAACTTTCTGGAGAGTATAGATTCAGCTGGAAAGTGGCCTCTAGCAACTGGCACTAACAGGAGGCTGAGTTAAAGGAGGGATAGAAATGCTGTGGCTTGTAAGACTCAAGGTGTGAGAGGGCAAAACTCCAGCAAAAGGAGTGGAAAACTTTAGAGGTTTACATCTTCTTCAGCCAAAGAATTAATACTAAGAATTTGCTGAAGTTTAGGAAGAGTCTGTAGGAATTGCTGGTTTGAGTCTTGCTGATTTGTAGAACTGCCAGGACTTGTGGTATTGCATGGTAGAAGCGAAAAATACGAATAACCAAAGTTATATAAATAACCAAAGTTCAAATGCTGGTCAAACAAATGTGAAACTAAATCCCATCCCACAAGACCTTGCTGACAGATAAGAAGGGCTTTAAACACGTTGGCTCTATCTCCTGTTGAAAAACCTGACCTGTGAAAGGGAGATTGGGGGCTGGAGTGGAAGGGGAAGGATTCAAAGAATCATGAAGAAAAACGATGCTACAAACACAAATTCTGCTTAGGATGTTTAATACAACCTCTGGAAAAGGAGAGTTGTGAAAAAGCAACTGTGATAACTTGCTTAAGGGTGAAGCCCACCCCTTCTCTTTGCCCTGTGCCCAGAAGCCCATGGTGACCTGCTGGGTTTGATTCCAGCTCTTCACAGACCCGTACCCAGCTGCCTTTGTGCTTCAGCTGTGGGATCTTGCCTTTCTCCCAGTGTGCTCATGAAAATGCAGAGCCACAGCCCCAGCAAGGCAAGCTCTCCCTCCTCCTGCGTGGGCACGATGTCAGCTTTGGCACCAGCAGCTGAGGACGTGCTGGTACCAAGATGGAGGCAGCCATTTGGAGACCTCGTCTATTCCCACCAGGATTTGCCCCTCTTCTGTGCTCTGCCAAGAGCATGAGTTGCCCCTGCTTTTGGGATTAGCTGCTTGGATGGTCCCCTGGGTTGCTTTGCTGGATTGCTGGTCTCACAGATGTGCAGAGCCCAGGTGTGATGGGATGTCACCTGTCCCCATACCGTGCCAGAGAGGTTGGTGAGCCCATCCCCTAGTGCCAGGGCAGGATATCTGTGCCTGACCCAGTGCTGCGACTCTTTCCAGCTACTGGAGGAGACCAGTGCTGCTGCCTGTGCCCAGCTGTCACCACAAAGGTGACAACTGAGTAGGGTCTAGCCAGCAATATGGCTGGAGAAGAAATCTAGACTGGACCCAGGCAATGTTCCCCTTTGCCTATGTTCACCTTTTCTTCTGCTAAGAGCAGGAGTTAGCAGGAGAGGACAAAACAAGGTCCCTGGGATTGGGGACCCCCACACACCATT
>NW_010972512.1:582743-583014 GCF_000737465.1 Haliaeetus leucocephalus
GGAAGGCATGTCCTATAAGGAGTGGCTAAGGATTTGAGGCCTGTCTAGCTTGGAGAAAAGGAGGCTGAGGGGGGACCTCGTTGCTCTCTACAGCTCCCTGAGGAGGGGACGTGGAGAGGGAGGTGCTGGTCTCTTCTCCCTGGGATCCAGTGATAGGACACATGGGAATGATTCAAAGCTGTGTCAGGGGAGGTTCAGACCTGACATCAGGAAGCATTTCTTTACCAAGAGTGTGGTCAAACACTGGAACAGGCTTCCTAGAGAGGTGGTC
>NW_010972512.1:583651-668268 GCF_000737465.1 Haliaeetus leucocephalus
TGAGGTGGTGGGGATGAAGGAGCCTCTTTGGCGGTGTCCATCTCCAAGACCTGACAGTCCTCCCACTTGGTGGCCAGAGGAACCATGTGAGGAGAGGCTGGCAGGACGCAGGACCCTCCCAGTTCCCAGCACCAAGCCCCAAGACGATGGTGTTTGCCTTTCCAGTCTCCCCTCCTGCTACCCACGCTCCCTCCGCGTCAAGGACACAGCTTGAGCCACGAGTCCATCCCCACCCAGAGCCATGGGCATAGCCTCTCCCCAGGACATGAAGCCAGGCAGAAAGCAAAGATTGGGGCTTTGTTTTCAGCATCAGCAAATGCCACCTGCCTGTCTGTGAAGTCCAGGCAGACCTGGATGGCCCTGGGGAGACAGGCAAGGTGCAGGGGGGTCCAGTCAGGATCAGTGAAAGCATGGTATTGTCCAAACCACTGCCCCACGGCCCAGATCCCCTCCTGGGGGGTAAAACTGAGGACCCCTTTCCTCCTGACAGACTCCTGGGCCACCCCCACAGCCCACCAGTCCCCTGCCTTGGCCACCTCCACCTCCCAGCAGTGCCTCCCTGCAGTGAAGCCCTGGCTGCCCAGCACACACGGCTCCGTGTCGAACCGCTCGGGGTTGTCGGGCAGCGAAGACCACTCATCCCCCCGTCCCACGCCTCGCTGGTCGCCAGCCAGGATGAGGAAGGGGTTGGCGGTGTCTGGGTCCAGGGTCACGTCGGCTGGGGACAGAGGAGGAGAAGCTGCTCAGGACAGGCAGCCCCAGGGGTGCATCGGGGCTGCATCCACCCCAGCAAGAGAAGGGAGAGGGCAATTTCCTTTCCCCTGCCCAGAGATGTCCAGGGTGGGGTGGGAAACCCCCTCTTGCTGGACTGCCCCAGACTCAGAGCCGCCCTGATCCTGCCCCTGCTCCTCATCCAGGAGCTTCCATGCGATCCCTGGCCAAGGAGACTTCAGTTTCCTGGAGGAGGATGCACCTGAGTGGATGGGTGCACATCTGCTGTGCAGACACCTGCACCTGAGCTTGGGTGTCTCTAGTGCTGCCAGAACAAAACAGGCACGTCTGGGCACAAACCAGTGCAGACCGCTGTAGATGATACCCCAGGACCAATGACCCATGGCCCCAGATTCCTGTTTCTTTCTGTGGGCAATGGAGGGAGCCAAGGATGGCAGCTCAGGTGTCTCTGGTGTTGGTGGTGTGGTCTACAGATAAGCACGAGGAATTCAGCTGGGGGTGTTGCAGCCACCAAGTCTCAACCCCATGACAAGCCTAGGCTGGGACAAGCCCCGGGTGCTTTGACCCTAAATAGCTCTTCCACAGCAGAAGCAGGATGCATTTTTTCTCCTCAACAGAGGACAGTTCCCCCTCCTTTTCCCTGCTGAAAACCCACCTCTTCCACTCATCTCTTCCACCTCATTGGCCAGGGTCTCACTCTCTTCTCTCTCCATCCTGGATACCAGCACATCTGCAGAAAATCAGCAGGTGGGGAGGCAGGATTCCCTGTTGAAAGTGGAAATTACAAGATTCAGAGACTGCCTAAAGATGACAAAGAAGCAGAAGGATTGATGGAGAAGTCACAGCATTCAGGCACTTTTTAGACAGCCAGCACTCACCTGCAGGCTGGCTCCAGGAAAGGAGGTTTTGGATGGGTCTGAAGGTCTTCAGACTGCTCTCCACTCCCCTGATCTCCTCAGCAGCTCATGGCTGGAGGGGGCTTGAAAAGCATTTCCAGCTTGTTCGAGTGCACAGATCAAGGTCCAGAGGGGCTGGAGTGGTCTGGAGAGCACAGCTGGGAGTCCAGCACCTTCACCTCACTGGGGGGGATCACACCACTGGAGCTGCCACCTTCCCTCCTCTTGGCAACAGTCTCCCGTGCCCTGAAGCTGCTGGCGGGCGTGTGACCTCATCTAACACTTGAATTTGGGAGTTCCCTCTCAACGTTCCTGCAGTGCCTCTGTCCTGTTTGTATCACGGGATCTGTCGCGTCTCCCCTCCCTTCGGCCAGCTGCAGGTAGGTGATAAGAGCCTGCTGCACCGCTGGAAAAGGCTCTGTTTTCCTGTAGCTTAAAGCCCTTCTAGGTCAGTGGCACCATGTGCATCTCCAGCCCAGTGGGATGTCATTTGGGGACACCAGCTACAGACCAGTGGCTGCGCTCTGGGTGTCCAGGCTGCGTATTGTGATGAGGGAAGAGGTCTGGCTCCTTACAGGCACTGCTTGCCCAGACTTGTCACGCTGCCAATGGGTTTCAGGGTGGAGATGTTTGCAGGGCACGTGTTGCCTCGATTGCTCAACTGGTAAATGGGGGACAGCAGGTGCTGGGCTTTGCATCCCACCTCTTTGTTCTCTAGGCAGCTTTTCATGTGCCCAGGGGTGATGGCCTCACCCCTGCTCTTAGGGAACTTGGGAGGCGGCACCCACTCTGCTTTGTCAGATCACTCTGAAAGCCACCAGTCGAGCACAAAGCAAAGCAGAGTGTGAGGGCACCTGCTGCCAGGTGGCTCTGCTGCCTGGCGCTGGGACAGGGGCCTGGGAAGGCACGGCTGGGGACAGACTGGCTCAGCAGGGACTACTCAGTCAGGGACCACCGTCGCATGGTGGCACGGGCATGGCACAGTGGGGGCTGCTGCTCGCATCCAGTATACGCAAGCAGCTGCTGCTGAACCTCCTGTCTCAGGGTCGACCAGTGACGAAGTTATCCCAGACACACACACACACAGAGCCGGTCGAACAGCACCCACCTGCAGGACCCACATTACCCACCAGCACAGGCAGCCACGTCCCCCGGGCTGGCAGAGGCAGGAGGTCACTAGTGCAGGCACACACGCGACACTCTCTGCGTTTATGTGCACATTTGCAGATCCCTCAAGCAGAAGCACGGCCCCTCTGTCTGCCCAGCACCCTGCCCAGACCCCGGCCCTCTCGCCTTCCCCACGGGTCCTCAGCTCGCCAGCTGGTCCAGCTTGATGCTTGCCGCAAACACGCAGCACTCACACACTCAGCCCACAGGCACCCCACATTCGGGGGCCTCCCAGACACCAGCGTGGACCTTCCGCCTGCCTGATACCCCTGCCTGGACCTGGGGACTCCGACTCGCCAGCCAGCCAAGCGCACTGACTGGCTCCGTTTTACCCGCAACTGGTCCCTTTTACACCCCTTTCTGTCTGTCCCCCACCTTGTCCTCCCTGATTCCCTTCCACCGCACGTGCCTTTAGCTGTTCACATACTTCCACTGACACCCCCCAGTATCTGGGATCCCCGGCTTTGCATCCTTACAGTCGCAAAAGCCGGGCTGGCCCCTTTCTGAAGTGATGCCTGCAGATTTGTCATAGCCCAGCGATATTATGAGTGATGAGGTTGGTTTATTACACTTATCTCCGCTATCATTTGTTGGCCAGGTCTGTGTCTCTGTACGCTTCATTCATCATCTCCCTCTTTTCCTTGTCATCCCTTTTAGCAAGGTCCCTGATCGGGTCCCTTTACCTGAGCAGATGCTCTCACCTCCCGCGTGCGCCCGCGCTCCTGGCTGGGGACGGGAGGTTGCTGGACCTGGCTGGGCTGAGCGCCCTGCGGGGCTGCCTTCGCAACACATCTCAGGGCAGCATCTTTCCCTGAACAAATCATCCTCAATGGCCTCACCTTTTGGCCGGGGCAGGAATTACTTTTAAGCAATTGTTAAGCTAGTGCTGGGCTTTGCTCCCACCCCGGCACTGCCTCTGGGTGCGAATCCCAGCTCAGTCACCCTCCTCCTTTCCACTCCCTCCGGGAAGGGAACGTGCAAACTGCTGCCAGTTTCCAATCCCTCCCAAGTCCAGGGAGAGCTGTGGGAGGAGGCTGCGATCTGCAGCCATGGAGGGGGTCTGTGGCAGGGCCGTGCCTGTCGATGTTGTCAGAAAAGCATTTCTGGAGCAAAAGCATTGCTGAAAAAAACCCAAATGACTCGGTGACTTTCATTTTTGAGTGGAGGCAGCGGAGGAGGAAACAGTTGGCAGGCTGGGATGCAGAGTGACTTCTTTGTTTCATTTTTGAACACGGAAATGGATAGCTCGCATTGGGGTGGCCCCTCTGGATGCAGTACATGATGGCCGAGCAACCGCTGCCCCAGCCCTGAGCCCACGAGTTCGGAGCCTCCAGGTATGTGGCATCTCTCGGAATGCTGCGGATTGAAATCGCTTTCTGCCATCTGCCAAAATTGGTCATAGTTTTCACTTCTTGTTAACAAAGCCGGGACCAAGTCAGCGAGTGATAAGAGGATTTGGGGTGGGGTTCAGAGAAGGACCAAGTCCCATCTTGGCTGGGTGTTGAATCACTGTTTTGATTATTTTGCTTTCCCTGGTCTGAGACCTCTTCCCACCCTCAGTGTGGTGGCAGGGGATGAGCTATTAACTGAGTCCTGAATTTGTCCCAGAGGAGAAGCACACAGCCCCAGCTCCACATGTATTTGGTCTGGGTTTCTCCTTCTCATCCTGTGCCTTACCATCTCTTTCTTATGGCTGGATAAGAAAAGCAAGGGCTCCATATTAAAACAACTGCCACTTTTTCATAGAATTAGAGGAGATGTTGCAGCTTGTCCTTTGTTTCCCCATTGGAAACTCCTACAACTTTTTATACCAGTTGGGTACTTCATATGTAAAGCAGCAAGCAAAGTCTTCCAAGCATCAGCAAAGGCTGATGATGGAAAATTGATTTCAACCTTCAGCATCTGTCGCTGTTCCCTAGACATCATAAAAAGGAGCTACAATCTGCAATAAACCCCTTTAAAAGTGAATTCTGCCCTTTTTTTTTTTATTCCCTTGTTTCTCCTCCCTTTTGCCCTTTCCCTCTCCTTCCCCATCTCCAGGTTGTGCTCCAGTGAAGAGGATGCTCTCCAGTTTCCACCTCCACTGCTCTCTGCTGGCTTTTATCATCTATGGTTTAGTTTTCCAAGTTCACGAGCTGCAGTCAGGTAGGGACTCCCCCTGGTTCTTGCTGATCCCTGTGGCGTTGCTTCCAGCCTGAGTATCTTCCCGACTGCCAGTGCAGCAACTCCCCGTGAAGGGCAGAGCACAGAGCAGGGTCAGGCCCTTTGCCATAAACCTTGTCCACTTCTGAGAGCGCCAACATCCCTCTGGATCCTGGTTTATTCCTCTGGCCATGTCAGGACAGGCATTCACACAACCTCGCTGAACTCAGATGGAGATTAGATGATGCTGATGAGTTGATTATGGTTTGCTGCTGTTTCTCTCCCTGCTTTCCCTGTTTGCAGCACATTTCCAGCATGTCATCTCTTTACTGGGCTGTGTCCAGGGTGCACTGGACCCTTTGCAGAACCAATTCAAAAAAGGGAAAAAACAATGAAAAAATATCTTAAAAAATATTCTGCCCTCTTTTTCTGTTAGATTGCTGACCTGAAGCAGCTTCTTCAGGGCAGCCCTGGCCAAAAAAAAGTTGACTTTCTTGTTTTTCCCCTCAACCAGAAACCACTTTCTCTGTGAGTTGAGTGGCCAGCTTATTAATAAGCCTTTTTTTTTAAATTTCCAAAGGTGCCCAGAGCACCTGAGATGTTTTTATTTTCTCTCGTAATAGGCGTGAATAGCTGAGGATATTCGAGTTTTATTTGTACCCAAGTTGTCTGCTTTCTCCAGCCAACCACCCAGAAACTTTCCAGCCCCTTCCTTCATTCCTTATCCTGCTTTCTCCCACCCTGAGCAGCATGGGCAGCACTTGTCCCCTTGAGAACAAATAATCTTTTAGGAATTTGAAGAACTTTCACGGTAGCGCAGGACAGGGAAGCAGAGGAACGGGTGGTAGCCTGGCTCCAGCCTACTCACCATGCTGCGTGGCAGGGGTCCCTCTCCCAGCCCTCCCCTCAATGCCTCGTCTCCCCCGGCACGGTGACGCTGCCAATGTGACGGCGTGGCACGGCAGCACGCGAACCGCACGGAGCAGCATCCGCTGGCTTTCCGAGCTCAGTCGCTGCAGCAAACTCATGGTTATTTCTTTTCCCCTGGGGGTTTCTCCCAGCTCTGCTCAATGTGACAGGACCCCCTGGCCCCATCACCGTGGCCATGGGTGAGGATGTGGTGTTGCCCTGCCGCTTCTCCCCAGAGCAGAGGGCGCAGGACACGGAGGTGATCTGGTTTCGGGAACACTTCTCGCCCTTTGTGCATCGCTACAAGGGGGGCCAGGACCAGTATGGGGAGCAGATGCTTCAATACCAAGGGCGCACCGAGCTGCTGAAGGACGGCCTCGCCAAGGGCAGCGTGGACTTGAAAATTTTCCGTGTCCAACTGTCTGACAGAGGGAATTACACCTGCTTTATTCACCGTGACTTGGATTACGATGAGGCTGTGGTGGAGCTGAAGGTGACAGGTCTGTAGTCCATGTCCCTGGTACCTCTATTTTACTTGCTTGTAGCCAGTGCTTTTCTTCCCTGTCCTTCTTCCCAGAAGCAATTTCAGATGGTTGCTTTGGAAATAGGGTTTTATTAAGTGCCGTGGTTGAAAATACTAAGAATGTCTCAGAGAGGTAAAAATCCCTACAGAGCAGCTGTAAGGAGCTCATGAGATATGCTACCTACTTCAGAAGTGTTCTTGATATTGTTTTCTTCATATAACTGGGTGTAAGAAAAAAATTTGTCATTGGGTAATAAAGTAAGAATGTCTTGGTTCGTGCTTCCATATTTTAATATCCAGGTCTGCAGATTATTTTGCCGCAGTAGTAGCCTCCAGAGCAGATCTTTGAGTTATGTGAAAAAGACTGCAAGAAATGTCCTGACTCCAGGTGACACTCATCTTAAAAAAAACCCTGGGATTTGTCTATGTTGAAGTTTAGCTCTTCTCGCCATCGAAAGGAACAGCCAGCCCACCTTATTCCCCCAGTATCCTGTGGGATCACCCAGGGGTCTCTCTTTTCCCGCAGCCAGCGGCTCTGCCCCGCTCATCACGCTGGAGCGCTACCAGGACGGGGGAATCTGGGTGACCTGTCGCTCAGCCGGCTGGTACCCGCAGCCCCAGGTGCTGTGGCAAGATCCCCATGGGCGGCATCTCCCATCCCTCTCAGAAAACGTTACCCAGGATAAGAGCGGACTCTTTGCAGCAGAAAGCAGCATAATCCTCACCAGGGGCACGAACCAGAAACTCTCCTGCTCGGTTCGACATGTCCTGCACAGTCAAGAACAGGGATCAGCTTTTTACATATCAGGTGAGCAGAGGACGAGGGCATCACCCTGTTAATGTTCCCAGTGGAGCTGCACTTGGAAAGTGCCGCTGGCAGAAAATCTCAGGTGCGTTTTGCAGGCTGTGTCTTCAGTGCATCAGGTGTATTTTGCACGCTGCGTGTACAAACAGCTGCGGCTTTTGGCAGCATTTGTGCAGGTGTGCGGCCAAAATTCACCAGTTTTGTCTTGAAGTGTGGGTTTAGGGGGGAAAAAAGACAACCCTCATTGTAGCAGAGTTTCTGTAGGCACCTGGGTTAAATACAAACATTCGTAACACTGGAACCAAACAAAAAAGGAGAAACCAACCCGTGCCCTTAGTCTCACCTGCTGTGAAATCCTGTTCTACC
Organism: Haliaeetus leucocephalus; assembly: GCF_000737465.1. NCBI lineage: Eukaryota > Metazoa > Chordata > Aves > Accipitriformes > Accipitridae > Haliaeetus > Haliaeetus leucocephalus. The sequence continues at coordinate 591,192 of NW_010972512.1, forward strand.
AGTTCGGTATGAGAAATAAATTGTTGTGTCTCATATTAGCATCTGCATATATTGAATATATTTGGGTTTTTTTCCTTATCACACAGAAAAGCTCCTTTCTTACTGGAAGATTGATTTGGGGCAGGGAATATATCAGAACAGAGATGCAATGGTGAACTGGACTAACCATACACCAAACGGCACCCCAGTATCACGTGCTTTTCATCTGCATCCTGTTCCTTTTTTAGTTTGGGAATGAACAATTTTGGGAGACTTTATTTCCCTGGGGGGGGTCCATACCTTTCTTCTGGTGATACTGCTCTGCACTGGAGTGTTGTTTTTGATGCATATGTTACCCTGTTTCTGATCCTATGTTGCCTAATGAAATAATAGAATATTTTTTTCCAAAGGAGAAGAAATCATGATTTAACTAGAAATAATTTAGTTAGAAATCCATTTTCCCTTTAAAAATCCCCCACAATGTAGACAGACAAAACCTCATCCTCAGACAAGTGCTAAATTGCCAAAATGTGTTTTGTTTTTTTTAATATTATTTTTTGTCGGTTTGTGGAGTACAGTCAGGAGCTGATTTTTACCCTAGCTCGGATTCAGACCTGCTTGGGATGAGCTTGCATGAAATAGAAATAATCTACTTCCCATTGCTACTTGCAAAGTAACCTAACCCCTTTGGGGATTTTATATTTCAGATCCCTTTTTCCAGAACGCCCATCCTTGGATGACTGCCGTGTGTGTGGTCCTGGTTGCTGTGGTCGTACTCCTTATTATTGCTGCTTATCTATTTAAAATTAAAGGTATCATCCTGGTGTGGTGTTTGGGGAAGGGGGCAGGGCAGCTGTCCTATTCATCTGCCTCTGGTTTTGACAGACAAGTGGGTTTGAGAAATGCCTGGATGGTCCCAGAGTCTTGTCTCAGTGTCTTGGACACACGTACAGTGCCAGGGAACTTAAAGACCCAGGGATTTAATTTCTGGCAAGAAAAGAAAGGTTGTTTCTCCAACAAAAAGGGTAGCCAAGAAGGAAGTGGGCATAAAAGCAGCATGAGCCAGCCGTTCCTCTGCCCCAGCCGGGGGTGGATTCTGCCCACAGAAATGGAGCAATAATTTGCCTGGCCCTGCAAAAAAACCCTGGCACTTCTGGGGGCCTGGCAGGGCTTCCTTTCCTTCTGGAAGACCCCTCTGGGTGTAAATAATACAGAGGAATAAAGGAAACTGAAATCCTCTATCCTTACCAAAAGGAGATGGAGCCAGAGGGTTGTACAGGCACTGCAGCACTTCCAGACCTTATGGCCTTTCTGCAAGGGGCTGTAACTCCTGGTGTGGTTTAATCAGTGCTCTTTGGAAGGGATGATTTTAAAAAGTATTTACATTTCTTTCTTTCCTTCATAGGAAAGCATGAGCAAAAAATAGGTAAGCTTTTCTTTCCATTTTTCAGAAATTGGAGAATTCCCTCAAATGGAAGAATTCATGGGGCATGTTTCTCGGGGATGTGGGGGAGGGAAATGGTTTGGCTAGCAGCTACAGGAAATTGTGAAATTAATTTATGAAATGATGAATTTATGAAATGATGTTGTAATTTTAAGGAAAACCATTGAATAACCAAAGAAAGCGTGAACAGATGTTCTACCAACAGTGAACTTTGCTTTTCAAAGGGTTGTCAAGGTTCTTCCCAAAGCTGGAGGAAGCTTTGAGGTAGCATATTTCATTTTGCACAGGCCTCACCTTTGTCTCAGCACTAAAAAAACACAGGGACAGGAAAGGTTAGGTAGCATTGAAGGTGAGATTTAACCCCATGGTGCTCCTTTGTTGATGCAAACCTGCCCCTTCATCTTCACCTGCCCTTGCTCAGGTCTCCAGCAAGGCAGCGCTGGCCTCTGCCCAAGGTGGGTTCGGGGCGGGGGGCAAGATTTCCAAAAGTCTTGAGAAGAAAGGTCTTGAGGAGCTCCTGGGCTGAAGCTTTTCCATCATAAGCAATTTCAGCCTCCTCCCCACCCCAACAAGTGTCTCAGGGGAAAAGGAATCAGCTTTGGTGGTGATGCTCTGTTCTGGTTTTGCTTTTCAGCGATGCAAGCGGCAGCACTGCGTAAGTCTCACTCCCTGTCTTCCCAGTGAAATCTTCTGTAAAACTTTCAGACTTTTTTATTCATCCTCTCATTCTGTCTCATTCTGTCTTTTCAGGCAGGTACTTTACTTCCCCCTCCCCTAATAATGTGAAAATTTGCTCTGAAAAGTCATTAGGGTTTTTTCCCTGAGTGGCTGTCAATGCTTTTTAACACTCTCATTTTAATATAAGTAGTGAAATAGTACTGAAAAGTTATTGGTTTTTAGGGGAAGATTACAGAAACCTAAGCTGTTGAGAATTTTCTTATAAAAATGTAGTTTGATTACCAAGAAATTAAAAAAAAAAAACAAAACACTTGAAGAGGGCATATATTTTTATTTATTTGTTCACTAGCTTGTAGCTCATAGAATTGCCAAGTAATAGTCCTTTGGCTATTAAAAATGAGCTTTTGCTAAATTGGTGCCAATGCAGAGGGAAATAAATGATGGGGAAAATAAATGCAGGTCAGCTCACTCAGGAGTCATGAGCATCCTTGCAGTCAGAGTGTAAATCAGCAGATCTGCCCCCTTCATCACAGCCACTCCTCACCTGTGTGGTCATTTAGCTGGGGTCTCAGGGAAGGGACGCTGTCAAATAGTAACTCACGTGTGTTTCTGTTTGTTGTTCAGAGGACCGTGATGCAGAAATCGGTGAGTGTCTTACTTCTTCCTTACAAAGGATTTTTTACAGAGTCTGTATGGAGTGGTGGTCTTTTTTTAATTTACACGTACAGTGTGAAGTGAACCAAAAAGTGGTTGGGGGATGGGGGGGAAGGAGAGAGTGAAATAGAGAATCAAAAAATGAAAGATCTTTGAAGATCGTGTCTGGGGCTGGGGATGGGTGGCACAGGCAGGGTGAGAGTGCCCTGGGACAGGGCCCCTTGTAGGCGAGGGTCGTCCCAGAGACCTTTTCCTGCCCCAGATTTGAGCAGGACAACCTGCACCACCACCTGCAGAGTGGAGCTCGAGGCTGGGGGTGGGAGAGGGCTTTGCATTTTCAAGCGTTGGCGGAAGCCTGCCCTCCTGCACGTGCAGGTGGTTATGGGAGAGGTTATATCCAAATCAATATCCCACAACCCATATGTACTGATTTATCTTCTTTTTCAGAGAGACAAGCTGAAGAACTTGGTGAGTATTGTTCTCCTTCCTACAGGGGAGACTTTTCAGTTGGGCCATTTTCTGATCTGGGTTTTGCATGTATGTCCTGGTTTTGGTTTTCCTTTTGGGAAAGGAAGAGGTAGGAAATACTGAACCCATTTCAGAAACGTTATTTTTCTTTGCTCTCTATGCGTTTTTAAGCTATCCCCTGCAATCCTTTTATACTAAGAAGAAAATGCTTTCAGTTTTCAAAGAAAGTACAAACAGGCCATAAATATGTCTGAATCAGGACAGGCAGCATGATTATATTTGTAGAAAATGGATGGAGTCCTTTCATGTAGCTAGACATTGAAGTTTTGAAGCTACACAGTGTGAGATGACTTTCACAAATATAGCAACAATTCAGAAAATGTGCAGCTACACTGGCATATCATTATCCTGAGCTAATCCAGTACAAGTGTGTTCAGATTACTTCTCATCTGTGGTTTTCTTTTTTTTTTTTTAAAGCATGGAGAAAATACGCAGTGCCTATAGAAGAAGGTAACTAAAGTTTGGTCTTTCAAGGTGCTGAATCATCTTCCCTGCCTTAATCTCCCTTCCTGCTAGTTGCCCTCCCTCACACCCCCTGTTCGTTTGGTGCATGCCCCAGTTTTAGGCAAATCTGGAGAGTCCTGGTCCTCAGTGAGCAGTGCTGGTCACATTTTAGAGGCATGGGGACTTCTTCAGCCTGGAGGTCTGCTGACGATCCTCTTCCCTCTCCACTTGATGTCATCCGTCTGCTTCATTTTTTGTTCCTTGCACTAATATTGTTATCTTGTGCAGCTTCCCATGCCGCAGCCTGCCAGTTATTGCTTGCACCCTTTTTCTTCCTTATGCAGTCCCAGCAAAGATCTCTCCTAGGGTGAGCTCTGCCCTGACATGTTGACTCCATCTGTCCTGCAGTGAAGGTGGTTCTGGATCCAGACACAGCCCACTGTGACCTTGTCCTGTCTGACGATTGCAAAAGTGTGAAACGAGAAGACACGCTGCAGGACCTCCCCGACATCCCTGAGAGATTTAACCCGTGGCGCTGTGTGCTGGGCCGTGAAGGCTTCACCTCGGGGAGATACTACTGGGAGGTGGAGGTAGTGGATGGAGGAGGATGGACTGTGGGCGTCTCTCGACAAGATGTGAAAAGGAAGGGCGATATTGAGTTTAAACCTGAGCAGGGCATCTGGGCACTGGGGCAGTGGGCAGGGCACTTCCAAGCTCTCACCTCCCCTAATCGCACTCTCCTTCCTGAAATCCAGACTCCCAAGCGGATCCGGGTCTCTCTGGATTACGAAGAGGGACGGGTTACATTTTTCAGTGTTGATGAGGAGATTCCCATCTTCACATTTCCACTGGCATCATTCGAGGGGATAAGCGTCCACCCTTGGGTCTGGCTGGGTCCTGGGACGTGGCTCAAAATGTGTCCCTGATGAAGGGGAGAGAGTAAGACGAGGCTTTTTTGAGGGGACCTCAGGAGTTCAGACTCACAGAAGGATTTAGTTTGGAAGGAACTTGTGGAGGTTTCTGTTGCAATCAGCTGCTCAGAGCAGGGCTAACCTCAAAGCTGCCTTAGGTGTCTTTGGACCTTGTTCAGCTGAATTGTGTAGGATCTCCAAGGGTGGAGATCTTGTTACCTCTCTGGACCTCTGCCCTGGTCCTGCACCTCCCTCAAGGGGAAGGATTAACCCTTTATGTTTGGTCAGAGTTTCCCCAATTGCAGCTCATGACTGTTGCCTTTCATCCTCGCTTTCTTACCTGTTGAACAACACTTCCACTGAAAAGACACTCCTGCAACAGGGATCACTTTTTAAACCTACAGAATAAAGTTACTTCAGCAGGATTTGTCTGCATTGTGTGTCAGCACCAAATGTCTGTGTCTGAGGCTTTGTCTCCACCTCCTTTTAGCCTGTGGGGAGTTGCAGGCACTTTTGAGAAAATGCTTCACTGCATCCTGCAGGATACAATGAAGGCATGTCAGTGGAATTGGTCCATGGCTTTGCTTGTCCCTGTGCCTGCCTGCAGCACAAGCCCAGGTGACGAGCTCACCTGTGACCTGGAGGCATCTAACATTGTGAGATGGAGCCCATCTTTAGTCAGTCGCTCTAGGGGAGGAAAAGCTGCTTTTGCTTACAGTGCTGAGGAGCCTGGAGCAAGCCTAGAATGTCCCATGAGGGCTGAAATGAAACTGGAGAAACCAAAGGGCATCTCATATTGCGGCATGTTTCCGGGCAATTCCAGATTTTGCTGCAGTGGAAACTGCCACCTGCAAGGGGAGGATAGAAGTATGTGCTTCTGCTGAGGCCAGACATGCTTTCACACCAGATCCTCCGTTCAAGTGATGTCCAGCAAGCACGGACCTTCCCAAGGGAAGGCTTCACCATTACTGCTGAATTCATGGGCTTCTCAGAAATAAGAGGATGCACTTGTGTGTGTGCCAGGGTAGGTCTGTTCATGCTCAGCCCGGGGCAGCTCCATCCTCCCACCATGGAGGAGCCCGAAGAGGGCTTTCACCTTTCTCTCCAGGCCTGCCCAGTCCCCAGGAATAATGCTCCCAGAGGCTGGTGGTCATGTCTTAGCTTTTTTCCTTGCCATGCACAAGCCCACACGATGCAGCAGAAGCCAAATCAGCTGTGAGACCTGCAGTAGCTGAAGGACCCAGTGACAGAGAGTTCCAAAGCCTCCTGTGAACTGTGTCATAAGTCTACAGGGACAGGCAGCATGAGGGTGGCCCTTGCTGCCAGGGCTCTGAAGAGTGGTTCATGTCCCTAAAGAAGGCTGTGGGAAGGTGAAGATACGGACCCTGCTTTCTGCACTGGAGAAGGAGCACCGTGCTCCTCAAGCTGGGGGTGATGAAGTTGCATGTTTCTATGACCCTCGGGCACCATCACCTCATGATCTCCTTCCTATTTCCCAGAGTTACATATGGTGTTGGTGAGGTGCTAAAGGCAGTGGGGAACAGCCTGGATCACTTTGTTCCCTCCAAACACCCACTCGAAACTGTCTGCGGGTGAAATCAAGGTTGGGGCAACAACCTCATGGCAGATCAACCCCTGATGCATGGGAACAGGCTCTGGAACAGGAGAAGAAGTTGATGGGCTGGGCAAAAAGGTGAACCTAGGGCAGAAATTAAAATGTGGACTGCAAATGTGAGGCAAAAGCATCATCGCTAGTAGGATGGCTGATGTAACCCTCATCTCCCTCTTGCCTTCACCTGAGGGAAGCAGGTTCAGCAAGGAGACATCATCCCTGCTCCTTTGCTCTCCCCACCTGGATGGCAGAACCCCAGCATCTCTCCTGGCCTCCTCCTCACTACTCGTAACCAGCCATGAGAAGAGTGTGCCTGCAGATGACTCCTGACCTGTGCACCCCTTTCTGCCGGTACAGCGTGCCTCTTCCCCTTCAGCAAGACATGTCGCAGTGGACTGCTTGGGTCTTCTGCTCTTTCTCCTTGAGGGAGTAAAGCATGTGGGCTGAAGGACCTTTTGAAGGTTCAAAGTGTCCTAGTGCATTCATCCACCTGGAAAAGGGAGACAGAGAGGCAGAAGCCATGATAAGGGCTGTGGGTTGGGAATGCAGGTTCATGGTGTGGAAGACTAACTGGTGATGTCATGGGGGATGCTGTATGTCCAGGGTGAGGGTAAGAGTAGTGCTGTGGAGGAGGGGCAACAACATACAGGCTTAATCCCTGCGATCCTATAAGGTCGTCAAGGTTACATTTGTTCTCTCCCTTCCTATCCCTTGCTTTCTGTTGGAAATTACTTATGCAGAGCCAAAAAATTGTCCCCTAAGTTCTGCTTCTGTTGCTGCCTCCAGTCCTCTTTCTACAAGCTGAACTAAAATGCCCCTACAGCAAGTGGACTGGGGGGGAGGAAGTTTTTCTAAGGGGGCTGGCTGGGCATCGAGCTGCTGGTGGAAGGTGATGAGTGAACGCTTTTGCATCACTATTTTTCTCCCTCTTTCCTTCACTTATTAAACTGTCTTTATCTTGACCCACAAAGGTTTTTTTTCTCACTTTTAGTTTTCCAGTTCTCTCCCCCATACAGCTATAGAGGCAGTGGGTGAATGGCTGGTGGGTGCTTAGCTGCTGGCTGGGGTAGACCCACCACAATCCACAGAATGGAAAACAGTAGAAAACCAGTATGTCCTCTCTTCTGTAGCATCTCCCCTTGCAGCTTTTGGGTGACCCTCCAGCCCTGCAGTCCAAGATGCTCTGCAGTGACCTATGGGCTAGGGAAGTGGAGACAGCTTGGCTGCAGGAACAGACAGCAGGAGGAATTGCAAAACCGAGCTACTTCCTCTGCCTCTAATCTCCTTGCCTGGTCTCTGCTGAGGCTTCTCCCACAAATGTTAAAGCTGCCTCTCAGCTCTCCAGAAGAGCCATCCCCATTTTTCCTGGCAAGCCAGAAAGAAAGGATCCCTCAGCTACACCACAAACAACTAGCTGAGGTAATGTGCAGAAACTGTTTCTCGCTGGTCTGCCAACTAGGCTGCAGTCCCCAGGTTGAGGTGCCTCAAGGATTGAAGCCCAGAGCATGCTGAGAAAGAGCTGCCTTGAAGCAGAGGAAAAGGCAGACATTTGTGTAAGGGACCCTTTTCCCAGGATGTAAAAAGGTGCAGCTTGGGGGGCAAGGGGGCATGCAAGGGCTCCTCCTGGGTGCAACCCTCCCTTGCTTTACTGTGCAGAAACAAGAAATTATGGAGCTGGTCTCTGGTTGAGACTTGTCTAAGGAGACGGTGGTGTGGCAGCACAGTTAAAGCGAGGACTGTGCTGAAGGACAGGAGATGGGTTTGGCTGCTCAGGAAGCCGCAGCTCCCTTCCCACAGCTGTGCGTGCTGATAGAGGGTCTGGGCAGCCCCCCTGCTAGCACTGCCGCCAGAGCAGCGCCTGGTCCTCGGGCAGGAGGGAGGCAAAGAGGCAGGAGAGCAAACGCTGGATGGTCCATGGGTGAGTCCCAGGGAAGCAGTGTCCATCAGGGGCTGGGAACTCGGGGTAGCCACCTCTGTGCATGGGAAGCTCTTTTCACATGACTCGTGCTCCCACTTTGTGAACCCAAATCTAGCAGAGGGTTCAGCTGGTGTTGGTCAGGGAGCCTTTTCCAGCACACGGCTTGTCTGGGCTGGGATGGATGTGGGTATGCAGGAACGTGAACACCACAGAGCCACTGCTTTTGCAGTGGTGAGGGCAGCAATGCCACCCCGGCAGAGGAGGCACCACCATGAGGAGGCGCTTGAATCAGGTTCTCCCTCCCATGGAGGAGGATGAGGTGAGCAAAAGGGCAGAGTTGGTATCTCCTTGCTGAGCCTCCTGCCCTCCAAGGACGAGATGACAGGGTGGGTGCTGGCAGTAGTTGTGGGACTCACATCTCCCTTCCATCCTCCCAGGGAGGAGCTGGGGGGCTCAGAGGGCTCCCAGAGGGTCTGGCGGGGGATGCCAGCTGTTGTGAACGGTGCTTGTGTGGGAAGAAAGGTGACATGCAGGTATGTGCCTGCCTGCACCCACACCTCTTGGCTCTCCCCTCCAAGCCATGCAGGTCCCTGCCCTACTCCTGCTCATCCTCCCGGCCCTGCTGCTCCCAGCTGGCACTACCGACCCAAGCCAGCCCTGCCCGTCAGAGATGAACAGCGTCAAGGACCTCCTGGAGGTGAACTGCACAGGGCAGGGTCTCAGCACGGTGCCCACAGGCCTACCTGAGGACACAGGCATCCTGCTGCTCAATGCCAACCACCTGGTGTCCCTCTCCACCGAGGTCTTCCAGAAGCTCATCAGCCTGCAGGACCTCGACCTGTCCAACAACCGTCTGGTGTCTCTGCACATCAGGCACCCACTGGAGAGCCTGAAGGAGCTGATCCTCTCCCACAATGAGCTGGGGGCCCTGCCTGCCCTGAAGGGCCTGCCCAAGCTCACCCACTTGGCTGTGGCCAACAACAGCCTGGTGACACTGGCCCCGAGGTCTTTCAGCGCTGTGCCACACCTGAAGGACCTGGACCTGCGAGGGAACCAGCTGCGGACGCTGCCCCAGGAGGTCTTTGCGGGGCTGACAGCCCTCGAGGACTTGGACATCTCAGACAACCAACTGGAAGAGCTCCCCAAGGAGCTGCTGCAGGATCTGCAAGCGCTGCAGACCCTCTGGCTCTCAGGCAACCGCCTGCAGACTCTGCCCACTGGCTTCTTCCCCAAGGGGCACTTCTTCATGTATGTCTTCCTCACTGAGAACCCCTGGCACTGTGACTGCAATCTGCGCTACCTGCAAGCCTGGATCCGGGAAAACAGTGGCAGCGTCTATCAGCCGGAGCGGGGCCTGGGGAAGACAAAGGTTGAGGTTGCCCCCAAGAAGGTGGTGTGCCAAAGCCCCGACGAGCATCAGTTCAAGCCTGTCATCAACTTCAAGCACAACTGCCCCAACGTGGGGGATGTGGATGAGGAGGAAGAGGATGACTATGGTGATGAGGAAGAAACAATGGAGAAATCTACCATGGTCACCTTCTCCCCCCCACATCCATCTATCACCAAAGAACAGACTACCATGCCCCATGCTGTTACCTGGCCTCCCCTCGCTACCAGAAGGCCCCCCCTCAGCACCCCTTGTAGCTCCACCCTTGCCCCAAGCACTTCACTTGCGATGCCTGCAAGCACCAGAGCTCCCAGTACCACCATTCCTGCGCCAGCCAGTCCTACCGTCACACCCACGCAGACCCCCAGCACTGCTGCCGTTGTCACTGAAGCCCCCGCCAGCACCCCGCACACTCCCACCACCCTTGTCTCTGCTACCTCACTGCCAACCACTGTGGGCAGCAGACCTCTCAGCACCAGCAGCCATCCCCAAACCACCCTCACCGCCAGCACTACCAACACCCGTGCTACTCCCATAGTGTCCACTGGCATGGTTTTCACCACCTCCACGACAGTACCTTCTACTGCCACACCAGAAGCCTCTTCCACTGTCAGATCTTCATCTCCTCCTCTGATGTCAACCACGCCGGTGCTCTCCACCACCGTGCTTTCCACTCATGCCCCAACGCCGCCAGCAACCCTGGACACCACACGCTTCACCCAGTCTGCACCTCTCCCCTTCTGCCCGTGCTCCATCCCAGGACTGGCCGTACCTGTGCTACGCTCGCGGGTAGGTGGGGAGGGTCCGCAGTGGGGGCAGTGGGTGCTGAGGAACTGCTGCCTATTGCACTGGGTGCTCTACCTGGCCTCCTTGGCTCTGCTGGTCCTAACCGTGCTGGCTCTGGCAGGCTGGCTGGTGTGGATGTGTCTGGTGCGACGGCCCTTCTGGCACAAGTCCCTGCAGACCCAAGAGGTGCAGTATCCACTGAGGAGGTGGAGGGAATCAACAGAAAGCCCTGTGATGTATCTTGAAAGCCCCCTCCGGCGCCCCACGTTCTGTACCATCAAGGAAGTAGAGTTGTGCCCTGAGGTCACTTACTGCACGATTAAAGACCTGGGAATGCAACGCAGTCCTCCTGCAAGTTCCTCCTTCTGCACCACAAAGGAGCTGTGGGTCCACCATAGTCCTCCGAATGCTTCATTCAGGTCTTTCTCCAGGAAACTGAAGGTCACAAACCTCAGATCCCTGAGGTCCCCTTCTGCTTACAGCCTGGACAGGGGTGTCAAGGCCATCGGTGATGTCAGAATGAAATATGCTGGCAACACCTTGTAAATGCTTCTGTATTTTCAGAGAAAGAGATGGAGGGTCGTGGCTCTGCTTCACGTAGCCTTGTTTTACAAGGGAAAGAACTGCTTGCCCAGGGGGAAGCCATCCAGCTCTTTCCTCTAGTATTCTCTCGCACACCCTGAGGTTTCTAGATCTGCAATAATTACTTGCATACTTGGCAGGGGGAGAAGATGTCCTAAACTGGGCAAGTAACAGTGTGGGGCTGCCGCTGCCTGGTTTTGGGGTGAATGTGGGAAATCAGAGCTTACTTTGTACTCTATGTCCCACCCGCTTCTGTTTGAATGATGTACATAAAGTTACGCTATTCTTTCAATTCAGTGCCAGGTTGTTAATCACAGAATAAATATTCTCTTTGCCTGAATTTCAAATGGGTGCTAGTTTCCTTTCATTTGACCTCCCATAGTCCTGGCAGGATACAGTGAATGGCTAAATTGTCTTCAGTACTTGGAACAGTGAAGATAAAGAGGAAAAGTCCACTTATACCCAGCTTCCTGACTTTTGCCCCAAATGTGTAATCTTTCCATGTGGGGTTGAATCACGTGGGAACATCCCACTGCATGTCCCACTGTCATGTAATAAGTTTAAGAAATGGTAGGTGTCGATGCCCCTGCATGACCCATCATGGGATGGCTGGAAATGGGGGAGGAGAGCAGGAGGCTTCAGAGGGCGATGGATGTGACTTGTAAGGGATCACACTAGGACAAAGTATCCAGGGGCTGGCCAAACTTTGTGACCACCTGTGCAGAAGTCACCCAGACATTTTGGGACGTGTGAGAAGGAGACAGAGCTTGTCATTGGCAGGGGGTCAAATGGCAGGCCCTAGCACTGGTGCACAAATGCAGCAACTAGATCATATGAATCACTTCTGCAGTCTCAAATGCTGTTCCAGTTCTCACTGTCCCAAACGTATCATCCAGCTACTGTGGGTTAGCAGGCCTTCTGCCAGATTAATTAATCAATCCACAGAAGGATATGTGTGCCTCTGCTTGGCCAGCTGAGATAAGCATCCTTCTATGCAAATGTGTCTGCTAGTCAAGCTCATGTGTGCTAGTGCATCTGGAGGTATTTAAAAGACATGTAGATGTGGTGCTTAGGGACATGGCTTAGTGGTGGACCAGGCAGTGCTAAGTTAACAGTTGGACTTGATCTTAAAGGTCTTTCCTAACCTAAACAATGCTATGATTCTATGATTCTAACAGGAACAGCCCCAGAGACCCCAGATTTGACCCAGAATCCCTCTGACCAACTCTAGAGATGACTGCAACAGCCCAAGAGAACTCAGATACCCTCAGAGCATCCTAGGGATGCGTGGATGGCCTTAGGGAGACCCCAGTGACCCCAGAGAGCCCTATTACTTCAGTTTGAACTGTTTCTTTACATTGATTTTTTTTTTCCTTTGTCAGATACTGTTACTACATCTTCGGACATTCTTCATCCCCCTCTGGTCTTGTATAGCACATTTAAGGATGCCTTTTCTTGTTTTGTAAGGGTGCTGTTTCTCACATTCTTGTGGGGCAGCATGCATCGGCTCTCACCTCCTCAGAATATTTGAATTCCTTTCGACACTTCTCCCACAATGTCATGGCATCCAACTTAGGCCATCAAGTTCTGAATGGCTGGAGAATTGGACAGGTAAAAAGTGGTGTGAAGGTCAGGACCAGTGGGTAGTGGTTAATGGATCGTACTCTACTTGGCTGATGGTAGCATGTAGAGTGCGACATGGGGCTGTGCTGGAAACTCTTCTGCTTCATGTCTTTATCAATGACTGAGCGTGCTTTTATCGTATTGGCAGATGACACCAGGTTGGAAGGGATCAGTTAGTATGCTTCCAACAGGACTACCATTCAGGGAGCACCATTCACCCTGGAAAATGGGTTGACAGAAACCTGATGAAAGTCAACAAGGAAAAATGCGAAATCCTGTACCCTGGAAGGAAGACCACAACAGTGCTGGTGAGGGGGCAGCCTGGCTGGAGAGTAGAGCTATGGAAAAAGACCTGTATGTCTTGGTCGACAGAAAGGTGACCAAGACCCAGCACTGCACCTTGGCGGCAAAGAGAGTGCAACAGAAGCCTGAGCTGGGTTAACAGGGGCATAGCCAGTAGACCAAGGGAAGTGATTATCTTACTCGGCTCAGCACTCATTAGACCACATCTAAAATACTATTTTGGGGAGCCATGAGAACATGCAACCCTCCCCTGCACATCCCAGGATCCCCAGTTCCTTCCTCAAAGGTACCACTGGTACCCAGTATCTCCCAGGATCCCGATTACCTACACCTCTCCTAGCAATTCCTCCCTAGGATTCTCCCACCTCTCCACACAACAAGCACTCCAGGTCACTCCAGGAAGACAAGACCTCCCAGAACCACCTAGGAACCCCAAAGCCCCCAGGACCCCCCAGTGTCCCCTATCTACCCTGCCACCTACCTCCCCCAACCCTGGCACCCCCAGAACTCTCTTATTTCCTCAGGATCCTCCATGCACCCCAAGATGCCTCTCAATCCTGAGACACAGGCACACCCTCCCCCATGCCCAATGAACACAGGCACCCAGAGCCCCAGTGCCCTCCACCCACCTCCTGGTCCCCACCACCCATCCAGGACACTCAGGCCATTGGTCTCCTGCTCCTTGCAAGAAGCATCTGGATGTCTGGGTTCCCCAGCAGAAACAACAAGACCCAGATGGGCAGTTCAGGAGCCACTTTTATTCAACCCAAGTGTGGGAGGAAATTGGGGGATCCCCAGCTCCCAGTGAAGGGCTCGGGGCAGGGGAGTGAGTATTCCTGGAGGCATGGGATTGCTGTGTGGTGAGTCTTTGTGTCTCATGGGGTCCCTACAGTCTACGGCATGTACCCTGGGGGTGGGGGTTTACCAGAAACCACAGGGGGAACCCATTCTGGGAGAGGATCTGGGAGCAATTTTGTCCCATAGAGGTGCCCATGGATGCTACCTGGGGATCCCAGTATGGGGTGCAGAGCTTGTAAGCCCCCCTAGGTATTATTGGGGGTTTCAGGTGATCTCAAGGGGTCCTCAGTGCAGCTGGGACCACGCAAGGCAGGCGGTACAATGAGGACACAGGCTTGGAGGTCAGTATAGGCATGGGGCAAGGTGCCCCGGGTGATCCAGCGCCGGGTGCCTGGCTGGTAGGCATGGATCAAGTGGGTGTCCTTGTAGGTCTCATGACTGTACCCTCCCAGTATGAGCAGTTCCCCCCCCAGCACAGCTGCGCCCCCAGCTACATGGGCATGGGGCAGGGGGCTGAGGAGGACCCAGATGTCCAGCTTGGGGCTGTAGACCTCAAAGGCCAGCTGGTCCCTGTAGCCAGTCTGCCCGTCCCGCTGGCACAGCCCCCCGGCCACATAGAGCTGCCCACCCGCCTCCTCCATGATGTGGCCAGCTCGTTGGCCATTCATGGGGGCCAGGAGCTTGGCAGGTTCACCCGGGCTGTAGCGCAGCAAGGACGCCTGGCACTGGCAGGCCTCGTCACACCCCCCTGACACGTAGAGGGTACCGTCCAGGGCACACGCCGCGTGCCCACACAGAGCCATTGGCAGGGGCTGGCACCTCCTGCGCAAGGAGAGAGGGGGGGGGTGAAGGGCAGGTTAAGCACGGCTATCCTATGGTGACTGCCTGCCCAGGAGTTCCCCAGTGAGCCATGGCTCCATTGACTGGTCAGCAGGCAACGCTGGCCAACACCCAATGAGCCTCAGTGGGCAGCATCAGCTAACACATAATGGATGCCCAAGGGGCATCACTGTTCAACATTTTGTAGACCCCAAAAGACATCATTGGTCAACCCACAGTGGAGTCCCTCAATGGACAGTATTGGCCAACACCCAACAGCGCACCCAATGAAGACAGCTGGAAAATGTTTAAATGATTTGTCTCATTGGCAAGTGGCCAACAGACCTTCAGTGAATACTATTGCCAAAAACTCATTCACCACCCGATAGGCAACACTGGCCAACACCCAGTGACCCCCAAGGGACATGGTTGCTCAACACCTAGTAGACCTCTCCCAAAGGCCACTGTAGGCCCATTCTCCATTGGAGGATCAGTGACCCAAGGACCACTCAATGGGCACCACTGGCCAACGCAAGGGTCTCCTGGGGCAGGGGAAAGCAGGAGTCTATGTGGAGCAGTCTCACCTCCAGATATCATTGGCCAGGTCATAGCACTCCACAGTGTCTGTGCAGTAGATCTCCCCCGAGCTGCCCCCCAGGGCATAGATGAAATCCCCTAGTGCGACAGCAGCAAAGTAGCTTCGCCCACAGGTCATGCTGGCCAGGCGCTCCCAGGAATCATCCATAGGCTGATACCTGGGTTTGAGAGGAAAAGAGGCAAGAGGCTACCTGTTACCTACAATGCCACGAAGTGATGTGGGGACTGCTAAGGGCAACAACCCACCTACAACCAGCCAATTCCATAAAGCCTTGGAGCCACACGGTCTCCTTGCATGGGAATATCCCCTCCTTCTGGGCAATACCAAACCCATAATGCCCTAAGGCATCTCCAGGTAGGAGCCTCCCTGCCCTACCCCCAAAGAGCCTGTCACATTCCAGAGTGGGAAGGCACCTCCTAGTCCTACACCCAACCAGCCCCAGAATGCCTTGGGCCCACTTGACCAACTGCAATGCTGCAATGCCTTGGGTCCATGGGGCAGCTCTAGCTCCACCAACACCTCCTCTGATCCCACAATGTCCTGGTGCTACATGCAACCACTAGTTCCTCTGTAGCTCTCACCTATAGACACTGGCCAGGGTGTCACGGACCCCGTAGTAGCATTTTCCACCCAAGACGTAGAGGATGTTGCCCACAACAGCTACAGCATGGCGGAAGCGTGGGCCATCAGGAAAGTGTCCCAGTGCCCGCCACTCCACCTGCTTCACCAGACCCACAGCACTGAGGTAGCGGTGAGCAAACCAGAGGTGTCGGCTGGGCTTCCGGGCAGCCAGGTTGGCCGTCAGTTTGTCTCCACCACAAACCACGAGCACCTCTTGCAAGGAACGCACCCGGCATGGCAGCTGCGCCATGGGGGCCAAACTTGCTACCATGAGCTCTCGGAGGACCTTTGGGTCAGCTACCCCTGCAGCCACCGACGGGACCTTCTTCAGCTCCCGGCCGGACATGAGGGCAAAGCGAACAGATGACAGGACTTCCTTGGCTAGATCCTCTTGGCCATTTCCATTGGCCATAAGCCACCGTGATGCTGCTTCCAAGGCCTCCAGTTCATGGAGGACATTGAGACCGTCTGAGCGGAGGAGGCGGATTAGGAGGTGTGCAGGAAGATCCAGGAAGGCCGGTGTGGCCACCACACTGGGGAAGGTGGCCAAGATGTAGTCCTCTGCTACGCGGCCCACCTGGGCCAGCCCGTAAGCCACAGCAAAGGCCAGCACATCCAGGCCAGTTTCTGGGGTCAGGCCACGAGTGAAAACATCCAGGCAGAGGGTGAGGAGCCCCCAGGCCTGGTAGCGCAGGGAGGTCTCGGCTGCCTCCAGGACCGCAGGCCACGGCCCTGCCACCGCCCCCGTGTAGGCGAAGGAGAGGAGGAGGCGAAGCTCGGCTGGGGACAGCCCCGTGGCCAGCGGGGTAGCGGGGTCGTGGGTGGCCTCCCGCATGGGACAAGTGAAGAGGGCCCGGAAGAAGTCACAGGAGCAGCTCAGGGCCAGGCGCTGAACTGGAGGGAAGGAGGAAGAATGGTGGGAGGCAGCAGGGGACCCTTTGCACTGGGCAGCCCCCTGGGAACTCGGGTGTCCTGGCCCCCTCCCACCAAAGCCCCAGCTCTCCCGAGGACACCAGCCCTGTGGGCACCTCTCGCTCCTCATCCGCACCTGGAGCCTCAGCCCCCAGCGTGCCTGGCAGAGGGCCCAGCTGTCCCCTGTCCCCCTCCTCAGCCCCTCCTGGGGGACCCCCCACCCCCGGCTCACCTGGGATGACCTCGTCCCCTGCCCAGAGCTGGAGGTCGCAGCCCAGGCCGCTGGCATGGAGTTGCTCCATGGCTCTTAGTGTCTCCCACTGCTCCTCCAGGGGCTCAGGTCCCCCCTCCTGGGGGTCACTCTCCAGACGCGGGGCACAGGCAGCCACTACCCGGGGGGCCCCGAGGACCCGGGCAGCCTCCTCCACCTCCTTCTCCCGGCCGTGGGGCACAGTTCCCCCATAGGCGAAGGCAAGCACGGCCCGCCAACCCCACAGCGTGGCCCCAGGTGGCAGGGGGAGGCTGGGCGGGGGGCCCTGGCGCAGCTCTCTGGTCCTGCTCTCCAGGAAGCGGAGGAAGAAGGAGCTGATGGAGGCCAGGACCACGGCATGGGCCATGTCGCCCTCCGGGCCCACGGCCACGTCCACCAGCAGTCCCGCGGTGCGGAGGTGGTCGGCCGTGGCCAGGAAGTGTCTGGCATGGGCCCCATCCCGCAGGCTCCACTGGGCTGGGGCTGGCCCCTCTGCAACCCACATCTTGCCTGTGGAACACAGAGTGGGGGGGTCAGGGTGCCGTCCCCACAGCCAGAGCCTCTGGCCCATGGAAGAAGTCCTGGCTGGGGACACGGGGTCTTGCTGCTGGCACTGCCCATAGTGAAAGCCACTGGATCCATCACCAAAGTCCCCCATCTGCCTCATTGCTGAACCCTCAGGATGAAGCCACTGACCCACAGCCAACGCCGCTGCCCCACAGCTCAGTCCACTGTCAATGATCAAACCCTCTGTCCTATAGCAGAAGCCACCAAGCCCTTCCCTAACCATTGCCCCATAGTCGAAACTACTGGTGCTCCAACAGCGGCAGAGCCACTTGGCACCTGGCATGGCTCCCCAGCAAAGCCACCTGTGCCACCCGTTTGGTGCTTGGCAGCGTCTGCTGTGCGCTCCCTGTCGCATGTCGCGCTGCCTATTGCATGTCGCAATGCATTGCACTGCGAGTTGTGTCTGACGTTGTGCTCCCTCTTGCACCGCTTACTGCCAGGGTGTGCTGATCCTCGCGTGGCATGCTGCGTCACACCGCAGTGCGCTGCACGCTGTTGCCCCCCCCTCCCCGTCACGAGTGGCACCTCACGTGTCGCTTGCTGTGTTTGCACGGTGTTGCGTGTCCTCGCTCAAGCCGCGCGTTTTGCAGCCCAGCGTTGTGCTTGCTGTATGCCGTGTCCTGCATTGCTGCGTGCTGTGCCGTGCCATGCACTCATCCCCCCTTACCGCCTGCTGCCGCTCCGGGAAGCTCCTGTGACCCCAGAGGCATGTGCCCGGGTAATTATAGCCCAGACAGGGCACGTGGCCTCGGCCGAGAGCTGGGAGAGGTGCAGGCAGAGGGAGGTCCAAGGCGCCGGAGTCCCAGGACAGGGCAGCAGGGACACTCGAGTCCCCTGAGGACAGGCAGCGGGGTGGGTGGAAGCTGCCGAGAGTTTTTTCCCTCTCTTGGGCAGCAGGAAGGTGCAGGCAGGGCTGTAAACCCCGGGTTTTACCCCGGGCAGGCCCTGTTAGCGGTCTCTGGCTCATCAGCCCCCTCCTAAACCTTGCTCACCACCAGAGCCCAGGGTGAAGCAGGGCCCCCTCAAAAGTCCTTGAGTGGGGGAGAAACAACCCCCCTGCTCCCCCAGCACCACGGGTGGTGACACATCCACCAGTACCGGTTGTGCTCCTGAACTGGAGCCCAGCCCCACTGGCCCCCACACTGAAGAGCCGGGGCTCCCCCAGCTCTGGTGCCAGGGAGCACATGGGGACATCAGCCCCTTGGTCCACCCTGGCCCAGCCCCAAGCACCCCCAGGACCATGCTGCACCCTCCAGGACCCCCACGTGCCCACAGAGAGCACATACCAGGGAGAAGCACAGCCTGCCATGGCTGTGACGACGTGTCCCCCTGTGTCACTCTGTCCCCTCTGCTGTCCTTGAGTCCCCCAATCTCCTTGACTGCTGTTCCCCTCTCTCCTGTCCCCTCCCCTCACACCTCCCTGTGTTCCCCTACCCCACATCCCTGCTTCCCCTAGTGCCAGTTTTCCCTGTCTCTATTAACTCCCATCCCCATCCCCAAATGTTCTGTCCCTGTACCCTCATATTCCCATGTGCCTGGTTGAATTGTGTCCTCCCAAAGATGATTTCACAGCC
This sequence comes from Haliaeetus leucocephalus, assembly GCF_000737465.1. Lineage (NCBI taxonomy): Eukaryota > Metazoa > Chordata > Aves > Accipitriformes > Accipitridae > Haliaeetus > Haliaeetus leucocephalus. Next base: position 610,180 of record NW_010972512.1, read on the forward strand.
TCTCCAAGTCCATTCTTCAGCACTTATCTATCCCAACTGTGAGAATTTTTTTCCATCTACTTAGAATTTCCCTTTCTGCATCTTGTGCTTGTTATTTCACATCCTTTACTGTGCACCTGAGCCTGCCTTTTCTGTAACCATTAAGTCGTGAAAAAATGGTATTAGATCAGCCCTCAACCTTCTTTTCTCCAGACTGAATGATGCAGTTCTCACTGCTCCTTGTGCATCCTGTGCCTCAACCCTCTACACCTTTTTGGTGGCTTTGCTGGATGTGCCTGTTTGCACACAGAAAATTCAACCAGACACAGCCCTGAGCAACCTGCTCCAATTTTGAGCAGGAAGATCTCCAGGGGTCCCTTCAACCTCAGCTATTCCCCCATTCTAATCCTGAAGTTGTGGGCTCTAGACTTCCTTAAATGCTTATTGGAGAAAGCCCCCGGGCTCCTGAACACTTTGTTATGGGCAATCTATACCTACCTTCCCCACCCCAACTTCCTCATCATCAACCTAGAGCCAAGTGCCTCTTCAGAAGTTTTGACTCCAAACCCTTACTGATCTTACTTGTCTCAGTGCGGTGCAATCCCAACCCTTGCCAAAAAATCCTGCAGGACCCACTCAAAACTACAAGAACAACTCCCAAAAGACCAGACTGAAAACAGTAATTGTACCTCTCAAGCTTGCATGCACAATACAGACAGAAGCATAGTGCCTAGAAATCTCAGCAGGAGCAGCAGAAGAAGCTTCCTCTCCAACAGCTCCACCTTTTTTGTGTCTCAGCCCAAACACTGTAAACAGCTGGACGACAAAAAAATTTTGTGACAACTGCTGATTTGACAGTATCTTTATTACACAACTTCTTATTACATACAGCATTCAAAAGACAGTTCGCAGGGGGGAAAGGCTACATTTACAGCTTGGGAGGTCCCGTCAGCCTCCAGCCCTCCTTGTTACCTATCTTCATTAGAGCAGCGGTAATTCCAAACCCCAAACATGCCGTGGTACCGGTCATGTAACTGTGAACTGGAAAAAACACATCAAACCGTAAATGATCTATTAGGGCACAAGTACTATACAGTAGATCTCGACAAACTCTGCAATTTTTTCATGAGCTACTCACAGTCCCTTGACCATCAGTGACAGTTTGCCAAGAGAAATCAGAAAAGTGACTAATTTTTAAATTAAGTGTTCTCATCCTTTTAGCTTGCAATTTGAAATACCAATTTCTATAATCCACTACCCCATCTCCTTACATAGGCAATCTTAAATTGCTTATTTCAGTGACAAAAGTAACAACCACTGCTTCAAATTCTCATCAGCTCAGCAACTAGGAAAACTGAAGATAAATTCTATTTCACCACAATTACAACTTCAGTAAATCCTTCACATCTTTAACACTGAGTCTGAAAGCCTACAGAAAACAGAGCTGCATAAATACCTGCAGGAGTTAATCTACCCTGACAAGATGCCATAGGAGGAACAGCAGCAAGATACAGCTTGTCCCTTAAAGTGCATGAAGAATTCACAAGGCAGATGTTAGATTATATTTTGTGTGTAAAATAAATCACATTTGTTGCCAGGAAAATATGGATTTCCACAATTAGTTTTTCATATCTTGCAATTTCAAGTTATGACTGCTAGTTATAATTGGCAGTACTGGGTCAACTCTCTTTTCATTCTGTAAATCAGCTTGATGTTATCTCTGGTGTCCTTCTGTAGCAGTATTTATTTTAGCAGACCTGTACAATGGAGCATCAACGAAACTGGCATGAAATAGAATTCAGATGCCGAGATGAATATTTACCAAATAAGCCTGACATCAAGATTATTTTACATTTTTCCCTAATAGAAAGAGAGAGGGCTCACTTTGTTACAGGCATTATCTACATTTACCTCTTGCACCTAAGACAGCTCCTGTTGCACAGCCTCCTATGAAATAGTTCAAGGGATCCTCTGGTTCCTCTCGGATTTCGGCACTGAGGCAGGTAGTTACGCCAAACACAGCTCCTAGTGTAGCTGTAAACAAGAGGTAAAAAACCAAACCAAAACTCTTCAAGGAACTGAGAATTACATACAAAGCACATTTTTGAGACGCACAGTACTGTACAACAGCTCCTCTGGGAAAAAAGAGGAAAATGAAGCAAGATCTGATTTCGATTACCCAGGGGCATCATATCCTAGCCACTATGGTGAGACTCAGCATTATACAAATCCCAGCGAGTTCCTTCTGGTACCTCCTCCGGTCCAGCCATGCAGCCACCTGTGTACCACACAGGTCTTGAGCAAGCAGGTCCAGCTCAGCCGTTAGCCGGATCCCCAGGAACCCTGCTGTCTGCCAGCACACAAGGCAGGTGCATTCAAATGGCTATGGACAAACACCACCACATCCAGCTTGGTTATTAGCTTAGACTTAATAAGAGCCCTTCCAGATGACACAATGGGCCACCCCCTCAACAGCCAGATCGTAAGAGAAGAGAGAAGCAGGTTTCTCTGTAGCACGTTCCCCCAGGGCGTAGGAGAGAGCAGAGCTCTCTTTCAGCTCTGTGCTGAAACTCAGCTCACAAGTCCCTGTGAATCCAGCCTCACAGGGAATCAGGTAGAGAAACTCAGACAGGTCTGCTCTCCTTAAGGTTGGTTTGTCCTGGGACTTTACTCCTCTGCCTGCCTGGGGCTTGCAATGATTTTTGGATAGTAGAAAAATGGATTGAGTTTTTAAATTATTCTTTTTGTAAACTGATTTTGAAATTGAATTAAGAATTTTGAATCGAACTAAGAAACTGCAAAGTAGCATTGTCTTGTCCACTGAATTACACACCTCATCCCATCAGACCCTACATCGATATAACTGCAAACTTTGGCAAATAACTCTGTCAAGCAAATACACAAAGAAGCTTTTTTTGTTTGTAATACAGGTTCTTGATCACAAAACGTGAAACTGGCTCCCAGGCAGCATCTGCAGATTTCAATTCATCTTTCTTGGGAACAACAAAAATGTCCAGGACAAAAATTTTCAATCTCTATGGTAAACTAGTAAACTGCAAGCTCACGTTACAAACTTCTGCAGTTTTTCAGCAGAAAATGCAATTATGCTGATCCTAAAATCAACTGAAAAGAGCACTGAAGAAACAAAACCCACAGACCAAGGACTGTATTTCAGCTTCCCTGCTTCCTCTGCTTTGGACTACAGGAGTCTGTAGGCAAAACACATTGCTTCAGACCATGAGGTCTGGCCCCTTAACAGTGGACAGGATAAGCTCTTCCTCAGGTTCAAGAATTGGTAAGAGGATTCAATATGCTGGTTTAGGATTACGGGATTTATTGAAGTCATAATTGGTTACATTATCCAGTCCATCACAATGACCTTCTATGACTCAACTCATTACAGGAGATTCCAGGTCCTGTTTTAGAGTTGAACAACTCAAAAATGCCGATCTGAACTGCTTGTGAACCGAACCAGCTTCCAGTTCAGAGCACTAGTGCACAGGGAGAGACAGAGGTGACATAAGCCATTAAATTAGACTGAAAAACAAGATGAGTTTGGTGAGAAGAAAACTGTGCACTTGCCAAGGGGCTGGGGGAGCTTCAGTCTTGCGGATCTGCACCTGCATCTGGAATAGCCCCCTCAGTTGCCTGCTTATTTCTTCAGTGTCCACTTTCTCTTGCAAATTCAAGACAACTACATGGTTTCTTCTTGGCTACACAGCATGATGGAAAAAAACCCCACATTTATTTTCCTTTTGCCATCAAAACCATTGTGTTCGCTCTTCAAGTGTGATTTATTAAGTGCAATGCCTAAACATATGAAGTAAAATAATGAGTTTGCTTCCACTATACTTTTGGCCCTAAACAAGCTAGTTTGCAAATACTAAGTACCTTTTACTCTAGATTGCAAAAAATGCATCACCTAAACTGCAAATAAAGAACATGTCTTTACATAAAGAACATGGGAGGCAGAGACTGCTGCAGATGCACCTTCAGCCTGAGCTGACATGGCTGTTCTTCCATCTCAAGCATTAACCCAGAAGTTCTTCCGGTCCCCATCGCCCATATTACTGGTGTTACCTTATCCAGCAGAAAATACTACCCACGTGTGAGTAACTTCTGTTCTATTCTACTCCGATTTGACATGTAGGTAGTGTGTTAGAGGAAACGCCGCAAAAGGAAACGCCAACTGTGAAGCTCTGCGCGTCTTTCAAGCCATTGTACCACTGCGGCTCTCGGCTTCCATCCTTAAAACAACCACCTGCCTCCGAGGCGTGCGGAGGAGGACCACCACCCGATACCGAGCACAAAGTCAAAGGCAGAGGTGGCCTCGGCGGGCAGGGCGGCCCGGTACACCGACCGACCGATGGGGAAGCGCCCGCCCGCGGGTCGCCGCCACCGCCGGCCGGAGGGGACGGCGGCCCCGGGCCCTTACCCATGGTGACGCTGTCCGCGGCTGCCATCTGCAAGGCGGCCAGGGCCGAGTTGGGCTGCTGCAGTATAATGCGGTAGGCCGTCCCGACCAAGCCTGCAACACACGACGGCGTCAGTCAGCAGAGCCGCGGCCGGCGGTGAGGGGGCGGCCGGCGGTACCGCCTCGTAACCGCCCGGGCCCCGCTTCGCCGCCCCCCGCCCCGGTCCCCTCAGCCGCGGTCGCCCCGATCCTCTCACCCGCGGCGGCGCCGACGCGTGTGGTGAGCCAGGTGCGGCGCGCGCAGTCCTCGCCCTCGGGGCCATCCCAGTAGCCCGCCATGGCGCCGCAAGGGCACGGGCGCCAGCGAACGGCGAGCTCTCGCGAGAGGACGGCGCGGCCCCGCCCCCGCCCCGGCCGCCATGTCGGCGCCGCACCGCCCTGAAGGCCGGGCGGGGGGCGGCGTCTCTCACGGCGGGGAAGGCTGAGCCAGCTTGAGGTGCTGCCGCCCCGGCACCGGTGTCCCCGCAGCACGGCGCCGTCCCCCGGCCACGGACCTCGTCCCGGCGCTCGCCGTGGCTCGCACGGTCAGCTGTCCCGCCGCCGGCTGGCGGGCCCTCGAAAATCCGTCAGAAGAGTAATGGCGCTTCACGTTTTCAGCTCGCACCCAGGCCGTGGCTCTCAGGGGGCCTTTAGATCTTGCAGCTCTGTGTCTAAACGTAAACGACATACGTTTCCCGTAGCTCGGAGCCTTTAATATTTCAATGCTGGCTGTTTCAGGGTGGTTTGTGGGGTTTTGCCGTTTTGGTTTGGTTTTGTGGGTGTAGTAGCTACAATTATAACTAAATAGTACTTGGATTTTTTTAATGAATTTTCAAGACTCTAATTCTCTGGCTCTCTCTGTATACTTGTATCTCCATTTTTTCCTTCTGAAATAATAAGGATGTTTTGACACACCTACCTAGGCCACACTGTAGCGTAGGCTGTACTGTATGCATTTATTTTTCCAGTTGTTCTCAGTTTGCTAATAAAAACATTCAACAACTCACTACCATGCTTCCTCAGTGACATCCCTTCAAGCCAAGCTCTTCCAGTTCTGTTTTTCCCCACCATTGAAATAACTCCAGCAACTAAATGGAAGAAGGCCATAACTGGATTGATGCTTAGCTCAAGCTTTCTCTCACCCCTCTACTTCTCTTTTGCGTTTATGTGAAAATCTCATTAAATACTTTGTGCATTTCCCAGTTATGATGGAGTCCTCTACAGCACCCCTTTTCTGGGATAGGAGCTCAAAGCAGCTAGCTACTGCCCCCAAATTATCCCAGTAAATAGCTGTTTGTTACCAGCACTTACAAGTACTCTGCTTCCTAGGACAGCACTGGGGGATGCCAGGTGGCAGCGAGGTCTGAACTTCCCCAGCCTTGTCAGCAGGGAGAGAATGGTGGACAGCCAGGGATCACCGCCCTGTAGCAACCTGTGACTCAGCCCCTGGCTTTGGCATACCAGAAAGCTGCTGTGGTGGCATGGACCTTGGGCAGGGCAGATACATCACCTTCATTCCAGATCTGTCTCAAGCGCTGGTTCTAGAATGAGTTGGTATGGGGTATATCAGCAACAGAGTGAGGCTCAGTCTGGTCTTGCACTGTCCCTTGTAGCAAGGCCACTCTACTGATTCCTCCGTGCCCCCAAAAGTGGCTGTTCTTACAAACACAAAACCAAATGCACCGATCAAGTACTCACTGGCAGTTTATTAAAGAAAGCAGTTTATAGGGCAGTTTTATTCCTCCTGCCAAGTCCCTTCTAAGCACATCTGACAACAAGCTGTGTGACTGTTCAGACAGCAGGACTAGAAAAGCCATGACTGCATGGTGGCATATGGTGCAAATACTCATTCCCCAATATAAACATATGGAAGCCACTAAGTCTTGCATAGGATAAGACTCTACACCGTTAAGTAACGAATAGCATTCTAACCTTTAAGTAGCTGTTAAAAGCTCTTCTGAGTGTGTATTACATGCAGGGGATTCATACCACTCCTTCCACAGACAAGTGAGGTGGAACCGAGACTCCTCCTGACTTCTCCTGTGCCTGTACGTAGCTGCAAGACACAGCACCTGTTTTTGTGCAGCTCTTAACATGTCTCACCTATAGACCACAGTTAACCTTAGGGACTGGCACACTGCTGCTATGGTTTATTTTCAGAAGCCTGTCCTCAGGCTTCTGAATGGTGTAAAACACAGCCTAGGCAATTAGTACTCATTAGAGAACTGTTACAGTAAAACATAACAGTTACCTTACTACGAACGGGCAAGTTCCAGGGAAAGCCACATGTAAATCAATCTAGGTAAGTAACATTACTCTTAAAGCATCTAACTTGACTCGAAGTATTTTACAATTAACTGTAGACCATGGCTACAAACCACTTAGCTAATACAGAGAGTATTAGTTCCCTTAACTGTTAAATGTGGGGAGTGAGTTGCCATCATACTACAAGCTGCAGATGATTTAGTTTCCTTCTGCCTCTGAAACTTGAGGACAGAACCACCCACCGGCAAGTCACATTCAAAACATTTCCCCACCCTCCTCTCTTTTGGCAGCTTTTTGTATGGCCTTATTCAATAGACCTCCTATCTGCATCTAAACTTACGCTCTGAACTCTCCAGAACAGGAATCTTATCTTGTCTGCAAATGGACTACAATTAGTGAGCTACTTTCCAGTGGTCAATATAAAAAGCATTTCCCAGGGGTACAATTAGTAGACACTGAGGCTTGGCATGAACTGTTCGGATCACTGTTACCAGCAGCAGCTGGGGCTTGACTGATTCCTTCTGGTCTCTTGAACAGGAGGACATAAAATACAACATTTAATACTTTGCTTTTCCTAGGATACATTAGAAGCCAAAGGTAAGCCACCAGAATGCAATCAGGTTTGGTTCATTTAATTCACAAGTATCCTTAGAAAAGGCATTCACTGCCTACCACCAGCAACAGAATTACCAGTGTTCTTAAAGATATGAAAGCTGAATTTGTTATCAAGCCCTTGAAAGGAGGTAGTCAAAAGGGAACTCTGAATACTATCTTTAAATGAGAGACTTTCATTTACAGAAATTATCTTTGAGCATTTCTTTGCAAGATACCTGTACCATAACCTAACAGATAGGAATTAAGACTGACTTTAGGAGTTCAGCTTAGCAATTCTCTCAGCACCTCTGTTGCTCTGTGCTAATCTTCACAGGAGGAAAAGAATTACCCTGGAAAGTTAAAATACCTTTATACATTCTGTCTGAATTTATCTGCTACCCGCATAATGGACTTGAGAGTTCAGCTTAAGCAAGTCAGTGCACAGAAAGACCAAAGAACAAGGGGAGAAAAACACACAGTGAAAAGTCAGTTTAATGAAATCTTGCATGACAAATTATGGCAATTATCATAATTTGAATTCCTAAAACTAGAGAAGATTACGGGGAAACATGGTAAACTTTCAAATATGTAACGTTTCTAGAAATAAACCATTTTCTACACTCACTGGAGAACAAGAAGCCAGTCAAACTGCAGAATGGGACGCATTAGGAACAGTCATTTAATGGCAGCAATACCTAAGCAATGGAATTGATTGATACCTCAGTGACTGGGAACAAGGGAGAGAGTCATTACAAAGTTGGAGGTTTCTTATTCCTGCAGGCTTCTAACAGTTTGGACATCTGCCCAGCCTGGTTTCAGTGGAGGACTGCTGAGGACTAGTTTATTTAGATCTTTCCCTGCCCTGTCTTCTCTGAAGTAGTGCATCATGCACTGGGAACTGGACTACAGAAAGATATTGTAACTACACATTTTCTTACCTTAATGTTCGTATTTCCTGTGGGTGTAATCTTATTTTTAATTTTATGGATAAGAGGTTTACTTCTGGTTTTAGTAACACCACCACTCTTGCAACATTTTCCCCATCAGATGTGCTCAATTTTATTACACTCTTCAGTATCTTTTTTTCCCCTAGGAAAATTTGAAAGGCTGTGCCCACATCAGTCAGCAGCCAGAACAAGAAGTACAGTAACATATGTTAACAACAGACCTAAGAGCAAAGATGCAGCAGGAGGGTGGTGAAAGGGGAATATTGTTGTAGGAAAGCAAACTTGGTTGTTGTCAACCTCCCTTCTAACAGCCATTGCCCAGCACAGGAAATACAACACAGGGCTTGGGGTGTTTTGTTTGCTTGTTTTCTGATGAAAGTTTTAATGTAGTTCCCACATACATTTTGATATGGGTCTTACATAAATCCTTCAAAACACATGGGCATCATCTGGCTTTACCTGTCACTAGTTTACTAAGGCTTAAAGCAGAGAGTGAAATAAGAGTTTTGCTTTGGCATAACTACATCTTGCTGGGCAGGGCCTGAACTCAGTCTATAGCCAATTCTGTTAGTGGTTCACAGTTATATTTCTCTCTTCACTATAAACATATATGCAAAGATTCCAGCTGAAATAAAATTTGTATCAGTAAATAGTTGCCAAATTATTTTTTTTTTTTAGAATGCTGTAGGTGATTGTATACCACCACTAAACCTCATCAAAGCAAGCAAGCTTATTCCATTTTTCTGAATCCTCATGCACCATCAATTTCATTTTAGGTAATGCACCTCAAAGTGAGACTCTGCATAGACCCCATGGAGTTGGGACCACGAAGTAAAACCTGTTTCTCCACAAGTAGGCCCTGCTGACCAAGACACCTTACTAATTTTCTTTATGCTGACAACAACAAGCAGCTTCATGCTGCAACATTGTTTGAAAAGAGTAGTTTAAATCTGAGTATCTCTCTCATGTAAAAAGATCCAAGATCCAAAATGCAGATCACATTTGAAAATACAATAGTTCCCCAGACCTTGTGATGCAGAAACAATTGTGTGGGTGGGTATTAAGAAACATGCTGTGCTTCTGTTAATGAGCTGCATGAGAAGGGGTCCATCAATAGGTTTGTGCATGGTTAAAAAACCTTGTAATGTTAAGGAGAAAAAAAACAAAATGCAAAAAGGCATGAGCAGACCATCCAGAGAAATCACAAATGCAGTGGCACAGCTAATCATTAGCCCTTTTCACTCCCCAGAAAAGTAATCCAAGAGGTTCCTTCAACAGGCTACCAGGAAAAGCAAAGCACCCCCCTGCCCCAAAAACTTAAGTCTCCAACAGTGGTTAACAACAGATAACAGGTAAAAACATGTTCTTGACTCCCAGTGAAGAAAAGCATCTTTCATGAAAATAGAGGCAATAAGGACTGTTTTGCTATGTGAATAATTTCAAAGTTGCTTTTGTGCTACAACCTGGGTTTTAATTTTCAATTCATGCTACATTAAATGCTTCTTCCCCTTTAATTTTAAATGGTGCATTTTAGATCTCCCTTAACCTACAGGAGAAAGAGCAAGGAAATGAGAAATTATCTATCAGTAAAGTATTTATAAAGGAAATAGAAAAGTTTGGGGAATTTATAGTGAAAGTGACCTGGTCACTGTTCTTGGTGACTACCAAATTCCAACTTTGCTGGACAAGAATATACCATATGTTTTAATAACAAAATAAAACTCAACTGTCACACAAAAGGCCCAAGTGATTAGAAAACATCCAAAGCAAAAAGTGAGCTATGGTTACAGTAGGAGTACTTCAGAATTACACACAGGAAAACACATTCTTGCTTTTATTTTGGTGGAACAGAATACAATATCCTTCAGCCCAAACTATTCAAAGCTGGCAATATTACCTTTTTCTTCATGCTGCAAGACTTCAGGAAACAGAACAGGGACAGGAAGGGTTAGAAGTTAATTTTCTATTTAAGGCCGTTAATTCAGCACGATATTTAAAAATGTACTCAACTTTAAGCATGAATAGTTGCATTGACTTCAGTAAGATTATTCACATGTAGTTAAGTCAGGCAAGTGCTTAAATGGCTTGTTGAATCAAGCCATTAAATGAGAGCTGCTTTATTATACAGATTTATTTTAATGGCTGACAGAGCTCATTAAATGAGCCTATTTTATTCTTCCAAGGGCTAACAGCTGTTTCCTCATCAACTTTTCTGAAGGTGTAACCTGTATGCCTCCTACACTTTACTGTAGCCACAGAAACATAATTTTCTAAGAAAAATTGTATGCAACATCTATTATATATAGTGGCTTAGCTCTCCCTTAAATAGTAACAGAAAAGAACAGTACAAAACAATAGTTTCACTTTTTCAACACACAAGAGCATCTTATTGAAAAACTAAAATAAAAAAGTATCACCACAATATAAATCCCCAAATAATAATAATGAAATGGGAAGAAAGAAAAGGAGTTAGCAAAACGTCCTGTGGACTTTAAAGTCTCTTATTACCGCATTAAAAAAGCTTTTCTTGTGAACCACAATGTTTTCTTTCTCTCTGTTTACAAACCCACTAGACAGGGAACAATGGTGTCCACAACCTACTCTGGGATTAAAAGGTAAAAACATGGTCTGCCCCATCTGCAGTCCAAAAAGAGAATGAACCCAAAAGGGCAGTCAGTGAGCGTAGGAACTGGTGAGGACACGGTTTCCCTGCAGGTGGCCGAAACTCATAAGGGGGAGTAGGGGTTATGAAAGCAGAATTCGAGTTGGAACTGTGTCGGAAAGTTTTATCTCGGAGGCCTGCAAGACATGAACTACTGAAGAAACAGTCAAAAAGGTCCCAATGAAAAGCTGTGACAAGCTGTAATGTGCCATTTCAATTACAAGGAAGAGGGGAAATGTTTGGTTTTTTTTTTTTTTGGCTCATCAATATGATGAGCTTTCACGTCCCAAACCACATTCAGGTAGTTTCAAAGTCTGCTTTTTTTGTGTGGAATCTACTGATCCAGACCAAAAAACCAAACAAACAGAACAGGGATGCACAGTTCTGAAGTCCTGGAGCCTTCAACACTGCCTGAAATAATAGCTGGCCTGGGGTATCCAGAGATGCCTGCAAGATGGTGTTCATAGCAGCCTTGCAAGCAGATCGGCTCACATCTGCTATGTGCTGCCAACATTCTGCCCGTCACCTTCATCATTAGGACCTGAAACAAACAAAGTAGTTCTTTGTCATAAGAAGTATCTTTTGTTTCTTGCCTTACAACAAGAAGCCCTACCTGAGAAGCCTACAGCAGTCTCAGATTTAGGATTTCAATGACAGATGAGCACTGTAGAGTTCCCCCTTCCCCTCCCTTACATCTTCCTTCTCCAGAGTAAGTTCTGTCCACTGCAGAATTTTATGTTCTTGACTGAGCTGGTTTGGGGATCCCAGTAGCATCCCACAGCCTAAAAGCTCAGTTTCCAGCCTCTTCAATCTACCTACTGCTTATGTTCGTATTAATTCCCTTCTTTTTTTCCCCTGCAGTGAATCAGGACAGAGGACTGGTCTCTGTTAAAGGTTGGATGTTCTAAGCCATAGGAACGCAAAGCACAGATGACTCCCAAATCAGGAGTACAGAAGGAAGCCTTCCTCAAACTGAAGACTAGTGCTTTTCTTAAATTATGGTCTCCTCATGTACAATGAAATTAATCACACTCTTTCCATGCCCCTTTGTAAACTTTCTGCTTTCCAAATAGCATTCTACCCAAGGGTCAGTCTGGATCCTGCGGGCTGAAAGTAGTCCAAGACAGTAATCTCAGGTTTTATGTGCAAGCCTTAGCCACATTGAAGGCAAAAATGAAACTCACAACCACCCCTTAAAAATCCTGTAAACAAAACTAGAACTAACTGAAGCACAGATAACCTCTGCTAAACTGTGACATGTAACTCAGATGGAAGCAGCACAGGGGCCTTTTTACCAGTTTGGAGAAGCAACAAGAAACAGTTGCATTCAAAAAGGCCATTTGTGCAATGAGTCTTATTCCACAAACACCTGTGAGAAGTAACAGGCCAAAAGTACATGTATAATATACAATTACAGAGAAGACAGTATGCCTTAAAGAAAAACAAATGGAAAACAGGAAACTGTTGTCTTTCTTGCTTACCACTTCCAACTGATCCTGAAGGTGCAATGACATCATCATCACTGTCTTCCTCATTTGATTGCGTTACCTCTGGCTCAGGTGCTACATTCTTGACTTCTTGCTCTTGTTCCACTCTACTCCGCAAGGCCAAAATCCGATGGTGTAATGCAGCATACAACTGCCCTGTATCTTTAGAGCTTGCCTACATTTTTTTAATATTCAGAAACAAGAAAAAGGTGCAAGGAATTACAACAGAATAAAAACACTGCTTACATAGTACATACCAGTCATGCCAAATTTCACAATCTACTTTTCAGTTTTCTCATACAGGGTTTTTCAAACTAGGTCAGAACAGGTTGTGGTATACATAGCAAGATGCTAGATATACTAAACTCTGATGATGAGGGTATATTCCTCTCCACCCAGCACCAACTTTCTCTGGCTAACATAATGAGTACTAGCTGATTTTGTATAATTTTCTTCAACCAGCAGTCACACAGCTTTCCTGACACCTCCCAAAAGCTTATGCTAAAAAGATCCTTAATTAAAAAGTTTGTCTTGCACAGATTTTTCCAGGTTTGTCAATCACTCAACTTCACACATTAGTTAATCGTAATCAAGTCACTTAATTGTTTTCATGATGCACTGACAAAGTTTCAGCATAAGATATAATGAGAAAACTGAATGGACATGCAGTCAGGCAGGTGATTATTCCAGGGGTTTTCTTGTTTGTTTGGTTTCTTTACACTCTTTTATACCGATCAGCTGTTTCAGAGGGAAGCATTTGTGTCTGAGTAAAAAACCATATATTCCTGGACAAAGGTTAATGGCCACTTCATGCCTTCAAAAGAAACAATTTTTAGGCTTATCAAACCAAGTATTTAATGGATATTATTTAAAAGGGAACTCCTTTCAAATACTATGAAACTCTGTCTTCACCATGTCAATTAAGTCCTCATATTAACTACTACTACTGTTACCCCAAGTTAACTTTAAGGTAACTATCCCAATTTTCATTAAAAATTGTTTCCATCCTCCCCGTCTGTAACCTCTGTATCTGCAAAATTCCCCTGCAATGAGCTGCAGTGAATAAATTGTTCCATACAAGGTACTCTTCATCAATACTAAAATCAATAGTGAATAACATGATGACAGATTAACTCAAACTTTTCAAATCTAGAGGAATGCTGAGAAGTTATCCATTAATTTCACTGCTCTTTCTTTATCAATGGATATTTGGTATCATTAAGTTCCACTCTGGAACTCCAGACCCCAGTCCTACAAATCTAATGTCACAGGGGAAGCTGATTATTTGTTGCTGTTCTCTTAATTTCTGATCCATAAGAACACTTAATTCTTTAGCAACTCCTTGTGTAGAATCAGTGTAAGTCAAAAGAATGTGTTCAGACCTCTCAAAATCTGTAAGTGCTCTTAGCAGACATTAGGGAATGACCTTTCTTTCTTGCTGACTGTATCATGATCTCCCAAGTGTTTTAGTAATTCTAATTGGGATTGCTGTTTCCCTGTTTACCAAGCACAGAAATCACTTTCACTGTCCTGCTACTGCTTGGAATACTCTGTATTAAAAGAAAATCAAAGTTAAAATGTGTTATCCTTAACTACTAACACAATGTTCTTGACAGATATCTGGTGTTTCACTTCCAGCGAGCACCTATACGTCCACCCACACTGTAGATAGACAATGACAGCTTTCCTGTGCTACAAGTTCTGGTAGACCTCATTTTGGTTAAACTATTACACAGCAATCTACGAAATGCTTATTTCCCTTGATAGCAAAAAATTATTTGCATTAATCTTACACTACAGTTATAGTCTCAGTAGGCATGGAACAGATCCCATGACTCCATGGCCAATGCTTTGGACAATCTGGCTTCCTAGGGTGGCCTTTTACATGGCATTTCTTCACAACTAGTAAGGCTTTTCAGACAAGCAAAGACTGCCAAGCCCCTTGTCTTTGGTGTGGGGGTAGTGGTAAGGAGTTAGTGTGCAAAGAAGAATAGGAATGTTACCTCAACTACAATTTAAGCAAGCAATTTTAGTAGGAAGGTTAAGATGCAAACAAAAACCAGTACTCACTGATATAAGAAAAACTTTAACGCCCTGGTCCTCTGTATCCATGGCGGTGATCCGGATACTCTTCTCACTGGCTTTATCAATCTGCATCTGGGCCCAGAGCTTGGTATTTAAGATTAACCTGAGACTCCCCTGAGTCCTCATCACTAAAGCCAACATACAAGATTAGTTAGGTGGAAAAAGACACAACAGGAAGCTCAAAACAGCAAAGATGGCTTTTTATTGTGTGAATGTTTAAGTCTCTTTACGAAGAGTATCAAGGGAAAGCCCTTTAACAGTTGTGACAAGATTCCTGTTTTACCAGAAGAATGTAGGCTATTAAAGATTATCAGTTATATCTAAAGATACTTAGTGCAAAGTCTTATGTCTTAATACATCAAAGTTCAGTGGGTGGATCCAAGCTGATAATCTCAGACTAACGGACATTCCTGCCAGTCTGAACAACTGTGCACTATTCAAACAGACTTCCACTGCCACAAGCACCCTGTCCCAAAGAGCAAAGATCCCAGATCTGAAGAACATCACCACAAATTTCTAGTCAAATATTCTAGTTGCTAATAAATACAGTTTGCTTTTATGGAGGAAAAAAAGTAACTGGAACATTTGCTACAATAGGAGGATATGAAAAGATACTCTCTTTGGAGAAAATGGTCATAAATTGAAGCAAGAGAAAAGGTCTAAACTGCTTCCGAGTTGCTGTAGCTAAGACATAACCTAAAGCAGATGCTGCTGTGTGTCATGGAAGCATCCTACGAAAATAGCACTGACTGTCATCCAGTACCTCATTTCCCCTGGTTCCTCTTACCCAGCCGAGACTGTAATGTTCCATCATCTGTTGAGGCCATATCATTGAGTCTCAGAAGTCCTCGACCTCTTTCCACCCAAGACTGAGAGTTTTTATCAAACACAAACAGCTTGCACTGAATCTGTAACAGAAAATATCTCTATAGCATAGTGGTTGATTGAAGTAATAATATATTTCACATTCAGTTACCTACAGCTGGTTAAAAAAATATTCAGATTTCATATTGGAATTTTAAACTGTTCATAGCTGTGGAAACCAAAGTAGTCATCCTCTCTTTTGCACTAAATTCCTCAAAATATGCTGTCATAAGGTTTATTAACAGAAGCTATATGTTCTTAAAGAATACCTGTGTTCAAGATCAAACAACAATAACAATTTTCAGATAAGGTACAAACTTCCACAGAGGAAACTTATTGTGATAAGAGACTGGGTAAGAGACATCTATCATCTTAAAACAGTCAATTCTTTTAAAAGTCTTAGGTGCACTTTGCACCATGGAATGTGGTATTTGTTGCTGGGAAGACCCAGCACAATGAAAGCAAAGCAAAATTCTTCCTGTATTAAGGAAGAAAGGATGAACAAACATGTTAGCTCATTATCAATTCATAAAGCCTGACCCACACAAAGTCATGAATAAACAAAAGGTATTTTTCCTGCCTTCCTGGTTCATCAGTTTGAAAAAGTACACCTTTTGTACTTTCTAATGGTAGCACTGTTCCTGCTTCCCATAAAAGCTCCCTTTTTCTTGCTCTGCCAAACATCTCTACTTTATATCCCCCCCTCTAATCCATCTTCATTGTCACTGCTGAGGTTTCATACTTCAAATTGTCACCCCTCAAGTTCCCCACATATATGCATGCACTAGGTGGAGAATATATTTCCATTTTTGTTCCCTCTGTTTCTCTCATTTCCTCCACCATAGAACACCTAGCTCTGTAGACTTCATTTCTGCAACATTAACATAGTTCTGTCATACAAGTCCCATACAGGATTCCAGTGCATTAAATTTCACTGGAAAAAAAGAACATAAATTAGGCGAGAGATCTTAAGTTACAACATATTCATGCAAATCAGTCCTCTATTAAGTATACAACTGCTAAAAGTTGTGGTTTTCCAAAGTGAAACACAACTCTCATTTCTTCAGTGTCTTGTTCAGTTACATGAAGCATCCAGGAGTTTCTGAATTATACAGAAACAGAGAAGTACCACAACAATTACTTCAAGACCATTCATGTCTGGCAAAAACAAGTGCAAGACGACAAACGTTACAGATGATTATTTTGTAGGATAATACAAGTGTAACTGATATGCATTAGTTACTGACACCATGCATCTGTTTGGTGTCAGAATAGACCAGCATGTCTGTAAGAACAAAGAGCTATCCTTAAAAAATAATGCTGTTCAAGTGCTGAGTAACTTAAAAGATCAAGAAAAAACTATAATTGGAGGATAAAGAGAGGAGGGAAAAAAATAGATACCACTTAGTTTTACATGAAAATCCTGCATGTTTTTATTAAGAACATACTGAAGTTAGTAAGTATATTTAAGTTAATGAATAACTACAATGTTAAATAAATCACAATTGAATCAGGAGTCTAAGTCATGACCAAATGTCCTTCTAAAATGTCACTAATGCAGTTAAGTACCTCAAGACAAATTCCTGAGTACTGTTTTATGGTTTCTGCTACGCAAGAAACCAGACTACTGGCATAATAGTCTATTCGGAGTTTTAAAAAAAAAAATCTTCAGCAGTACAATAATTAAAGAACTTAAAAATATTTAGTTCATTTAAATTTTCTTCAAATAGTTGTTTTGGAGATAGGAGCTTTTGTGTGATGGATTCAGGAAAGTATGCTTAAGGATTGTCTGGATGGCCCAAACGCTAAAATTTATTCAGAAAGAGGAAATTAAGAAACAACAAAGTAAGGATCTGATAATAAGTGTCCAAAGTTTGCATTTTAACACAAGAAAATACATTAGAGATACAGAGGATGGCTGAGCTGTAGGGCATCAGGTGGTGTGCATTCACTGGACCTCCGTATGAATCCCCTTAAACTCAAAGCTCCTCTACTTCACCCGTTTCTTACCTGTAACACATTACTTTCAGCTTCCTCCCCAGTAATCACTTCTACTTTCGCTAATAGACATTTCCTTGCTGTTGCTTTAGTATAGGCTGCTGCAGACTCCGCCAGTGATTCTGAAATATTATTAGCTGAACAACATTTTGAAAGTTTGAGAATGATTAGCATATAATTTTGTAAGATTTATAAAGGTCTCGCACAAGTATACCAGAATTTGAAGAAATAAAAGTACAGAACACAGATGTTAATAGAACATTAGAAATAGGATTGAAATTTAAAGCAGAAGTTAAAGCTTATCTTTTGCTTTTAAAACAAGTCTTAAAAGCAAAAGATGACACAAGGGACAGAAGAGGTAAGCTATTGAAAGATTTTCTCCCCACATACAGTATTTCAAAACCTTTGCTAACACATGGACGCCTACATAACTGTAGGTGCTCCAGCGGTATCAATACTGCTACCAGCTACACAGTTGTGCTTACAGATGTACAGTGTGATTCATTTTCTGCTTTTATTTTGGCTTGCAAGCAGTTTGCTGGAGAAAGCCCATAGCTTCCAAAATTTCCAGAAAATCTTGCCAATCTGAAGAGTCATAGAAGTCTAGAACCCAGCAAACAGTTCTTGGTTCAAGCAACGCATTTGGTGTGCCCACTCAATACAATAAACATTTTACTCAGACATTCAGTCACTGGAAGTATAATAGAATTCTTAAAAAACAGTCTGCTACATTTCTTCTACACTCTGTACATCCAAGTACCTGCTCTGTTAATTCCCTCTACTTTCATTCTGCTGAAGATACTCCCAATACCACAGGAACAACCATGAAAAAGACAGTGTAGCCTGTAAGTGTTTAACATTACAGAGAAAAGGACAAGAGAATCTATAGCATCCACCATGTCACCTCCCACCCCTAACCTGCATCTTTGGTTACAGTAGACAGTAAAGGCAACATAAAAATGCTGTTTTTATAAAGTAACAGGATATTGAAAAAGGCAATCATTTAAACAAGAATTAACTACCATTCCTAAAATAATATTTTGTTTTTCACCTTTCTCTGGCGTGGCTTCCTGAGAAGACGATTCAGACCCAGACTCTGTAGCAGCATTCTCCTTATTACTCTCTGTACTACCTTCATTTGATTTTGGTGGACTCTATTGCAAAAAGAAGAGGAGGTAAAGAGAAGAGAGAAAGTATACACTAGTTTTGCAGAACAAGACTAGTGATCAGTTACTGAGGGAAGGCCCAGTGTTTATAAACCATACAGCAAAAGAAGAATCCCAGGGATGACATGCTTTCACAGTAAAAGCCATCCTACTACCCCAGCCAAGGAATTGAATGGAGTGTGACCTGAAAACTATTTCAAATTATTTTCCCCTGAACTGAAACCAAATTTCAACTCTTATTCTGAAGTTATGCTCATCAAAGCAAACCAGTTTCAGCTACAGTTCAACTCAAGGCATACTTGACTGAACTCCCTGCTCAGCAGTTAAGACAGGTATGAATGCACAGTATTAAATGTTTCCCTTTTGTACCAGCATAGCAATAAAAACACCAGTAGGAAACAGTGGGGCACTAGAATTTATACTGTAGGTCAGTACACAATAAAGAGAATTTCCTGAATCATACCTCAGTACTGAGGCAGCTGCCTTACTGCCGGACTTGAAATCCCATCACTGGGGGAGTCATGCAACTGAACTCTTCTCAATTTGGAGGACAGCAAACATAAAATACCCTCAAATACTTATATCGAAGAAGCCATTTAAAGAAGCAAGCTGTGCCATAAAGTGCTTGGACTTAGGAACCACGTGCACTACAGAGAAGGCACTCGAATCTCCTTACACTGGTAGAGCTTGGCAGGGAAATCCTGGACAACACTGCTGTTGCAGACAATAGCTCATAATGAAACCCCCACACTGCACTCAAAATAAGTTACCTACAAGGGAAACCACTGAAAGAAAACTGTGCTCCAGTGACAAGTATAATTGAAGGTTCTCAAAATTCCTGAGCGAGAATCCATAATGCAAACTACTCACAAAATTACAACATTTCATACACAGTGGATACTCACTAGGACTCGCTCACTCATGTTCTGTCCAAAAACAAACTTGTTGCTAGATGCATCTGCACTGTTTGTAGAGTTCTCTACACTGGAAAAAAAAAACCAAACAAACAAAAACACAAAACCCAAACAAAACAGGTTTTATTAAGTCAGAAAAATATCTGTTTGTCTTCTACTGATAAAATTCCTCAAAAAGTGAGCAGTTGTCACTGGCTTTAAAAATTAAGCACTGGTTGACGCAAACATAAGCAAAAATTAATTCAACTTAGTAGTATGAGAGTACATACTGGTTTTACAGAATGAGAATTCTCTCAGAATCATGGCAAATTATTTTGTCACTGTAAGATTCTTCCCTTTAGATATCTAATTACATATTAAGCAATGCTGAATGCTAAGTGAGGGCTTCCTGTTTAATCATATAACATACTTTTTTTTTTAAACAGTGTTCTATATGCACAAACTTGAACTATTACATGTTTTTAGGTCAATTCTCTCAGAAAGGGAAAGAACTGAAACAAAACCACTTGCAATATCATAACTGAAGCAAAGGTAACAGGGATAAGTAATGAATGCCTTTTATTAGACTAACTGCAATGCTACAGCCTCCCCAAAAAGTTTCACAATCAAATCTCAACCCTCCCTTATAGAATAAGCATCCTCCTCCCATATGGCGTTTTTATTAACAGATTTTAAAATCTCATTTAGGAAGGACAATAGTTTTACTATTTTACAGACTCAAAAACTTAAGAAGTCATTGTTCATCTGCCCTCCCTTCAGGCATGCCTCTTTAAGACATCAAGATGCTTACTAAGTGAACATGTAGAATGTAGACCACTTGACATCAAGCCTATGTGCATTTCACTAAGTTTGGAAAATAGAGGCACATGTCACTACATGATTCAAGCAGAACTAAACAAACCTTTAAATCATGCATGTAGAGTTGCTACTTCTGAATAAGGAGATTCAAAGAAGAGAGGAAGTCCTCAGGGGGAGGAATTTTGGCTACTACAGGAATTAAATACCACAGTTCTGCGCTCCAAATGCCAGCTGGGAACTCAGTATGATCTACCAGTATCTGCCATGTGACCTAGCACACTTACAGTTTTTAAAGGACTAGCAGCATGTTACACAATGGGAGGAATTTTCCTTTTACAAGTTGATGGCCATAATGTCTTGCCATCTCAGCTAAAAAAAACAGAGCCAACTCCACTTAGATGCCTTTTTTTTTTTTTAAAGGCAAGCCCAAAACTAAGTTTCTGGCAATTGACCTACCATGAATAAATCCTCCCAAAGTGAAGACTCAATCAAAATATGGCAATAGATGTCATACAAGTTGAAATATACAAACTAATATTCCATTATTTGAAGCCCACATATTAGAAGTTATTGTCTGTCAATAGGATTAAAAAAATCTGACAGTGTCTCTGGAAAGGCATTGACCTGGCATTCACAGAGTCACTCTGTGGTGTTCTCTACCTCTCCAATGCATCATCTGAAAAGCTCAATGTCAAAAGGGATTAAGACTGCAAAACTGCCGAGTGCCTACTTCATGGTGAACAACAAGGTCTTAAAAATGCAGAATATAAGGACAAGGCAAGCACACATTGGTGCTTTTCTTACAATTATTTCATGGCCTCAAAAGATCTGCAGTTCAGATTCTTCCAGGAGCAGAGATGTCGCTCCACTCTTGCTCTCAGCAGGATTTTCCCCCCCCATGCTTTTCCAGTTATTACTTGAATTCACAGCTCTGTGTATTAAGAAATTCTCTTCTGTTTTCTAATCTTTCTGTAACACTACTTGATTTTTTTTGAGCACTACTGAGCTAACATTTTCACAGAGCCATTTCAACATCTTAGCCTTAAGTGAAGACTGTCAAAGTTCATCACTGTATATATATAGAATTAGCAGTTTTCTCCTGGCTGCCTCACTTTACATATACCTACATCAAATAATTTCTTCTGATGCTATCGCCTAATCAGAAATTCTCTCAAAGACCTCCCACAGTTAGGTTCCTGCTTATTCATACAGGCCCTCTATATTGCTCTGAAAAGCTTATTATCATGAACAAACAACCTTTTTTTTTTTTTTAAACTATTCTTCCCTTTACCCTTATCATATATGAAACACTGAACACCACAAATACAGCACAGATCTCTACAGGACTCTACTGGTAGCTCCAATTTATCCCATCACTGTTTCTTTCTAATCATTCATGAGAAGACTTCTCTCATCTTATGCTTGTTAGTTTTCTGAAGAGGCTTTGGTGAGGACGTGGTCAAGTAAATGGTGTCAAATGCATCTCCCTTGACCAGATGATTGAGGATTCCCCCAGATCTGAAGTTTGCCACCTCATTCTTCAGAAGCCTGGGTTCCCACTGACCCAGTATAAGCCCTGCATCCAATAAAGAGCAGAATCACAAATAATTTTGAACACAGAATAAGGAAAACTGTCCTATAGGTTTCCCTGTAGTCTCACCTGGAACTGATGTACTGTAGAAAATAATTTGTTGCAGAAGGTACATCTGATGTAGGAAGGCCAACGTTCTGTACATCGGCAGTTTCATCACTTTCATCTCCTAGCTATAAAAAGAACAAGTATGTATTGACAGTTTTAACTACTGACCACAAAATTTTCAGCTCATTCTTTCTCAAGACAAAGTTCCATCCACAAACACTTTCTACAATAAAACAATATAAGCCTATATCCCAGTATTATACTTTCTTTTGTTATGCTAGGAAACCTGCACAAACCTGTCTTCAACAGGAGGTACTAACAATCCAGTCAATTACTCCATGCACAGGTTTGAACCCAGGCTACCCCATTTTTCTTTTCTCACCTTTTCTGTGAAGTCTTGGTTGCATGGGAGCATCTTAGGAACACATTTTAACTTAATTCTGACCCAAAATGTAAGAGAAAACATGTCACACCGAGGTTTAGATGCTACCTATGACTGCAGCAGATATGTTTATTTTTGAAAAAGCTTCTTATGCTACTAAACAGTATTAATTTATTAAATATCTGGAAGACCTTTTTACTAAACAGTAATTGACCTGTGTTCACAGCTTCTATTTTTGCATATATACATGGAGGTTTTAACCCTGTTATATAGTGGCTTCAAAGTACTTCATAAACAGTGTGTAATGCTCATGCCAACGAATGATCTGTTCCACTGCTTCTTATCCTCATTTAAATACATCAACTCTTAGTCAAGATAACAAACATGTGTTTACCTTAACTCTATCTCTTAAGTTTTGCCCAAATACAAATGCTTGCTGTGCGTTTAGTTCTGCCTTCTCACAGCTGTCGTCATCTGAAGTACTGTTGGACTCTTTTTTCTGACATTCTCCTGCCTAAAGAAAAGGAATTGAAAACTTTAGCCTAGGTAATTGAGTTTCTTTAAATAAAACACACATGTTATGACATGGTGAGTCACACAGTCATTTACAATGGCAAGCCGATAACATCTCTGGAGCTACAAGGCAAATTTTGCATTTAAAAAAAATTCCACAGTTGTTTAAAACATCTCAAAAAAATTTAAAAAAAAATAATCACAGAACAGTTAAGGTTCAAGGGGATCTCTAACGATCATTTGGTCCAAATCATGCTCAAAGCAACATCAACTTCAAAATTATGCTAGGCTACATGAGACCTTGTACAGTCAAGTCTCAAAAAATCCAAGAATGGCAGTTTTACAGTTTGCTAGCCTGGTTCAACATTTGACTGCACTAAATATGATAGTTCTGTCCTAATACCCAACTAGAATCGCTCCTCCCCACACTTGCAGCCTCTCATCTGTTTGGTAGGCACTTCCAAGTTTCATTCTATATTGCTACAGCCCACCACTAGATAGTTGAAGAGAACAATTCAATTCCCCTCCCCTAGTCCAAGCAAAACATTCTCAGCTTTTTCACTCTTTCATCAGACATCAGGTGCTCCAGCCACTAGTCACCTTGGTGATTTGAGTGTCTTTCATGTATTGGCAAGCCCCAAACTATACACAATACTCCTGACGCCACCCACCAGTGGCAAGTAAAGGCGAACAATAACTTTTCTGAATCTAATGGCTGCAGTCTTAGTAAAGCAGCCCAGTATGTTCTCTTAATCAATAAAAGGATGCACTACTCATTCATGTTCAGCTTATTCATCACTGTTGCACAGGACCTCAAGGTTCCTGAACCTTTTGTCCTGCTAAGGACCACCTTCTATCCTGCACCTCTGCAGCCCACTTTCCATTAGTAGCTCTATAATCTTTCGCTGCAGCTGCCATGGCTGTATTTCAGATGGGAACAGGAATTCAGTAAATGCTTCCTAGTCTCTGGCCTGACAGGACCACCAGTCAGACCTGGTGACAGCCACTGGAGGAAGAGATAGCTTTTCCCCCCGCCTCACTGAAGACAAATCCCTACTCTCCTGACTCCCGGCACACAGAGCAAGAGATGAATCTGCAGGAGGAAGCTGTATTTCTTCATGCAATCTGATAAGATGAAAAAGCAGTATTCTGACTATCAGTCCACTGAACCAAGATGTCCGAATTACAGGAATTCGACATCTATGGTAGGAATGGCATCACTCAAGCAGCAGTAAGATTTTACAGCAAGACTAGAAAAAGTTAGAAGGATTAAAAGGAATCAATGACAAGTAGAAGCAGAACTGAGCAATTTTTTTATATTTTGTGAAGGAAGGTAGGTGTGGAAAAACCATCCTAAACTGTGGATTCAGTAAATCTTTGTTACAGTTCTTCGGTTAGTAAAGATAAATATAGCATACTATTCGGACAGTATAAAATATACTACTACACCTAAAGTGTACTACCATAATATGTATAGATAAGGGGGCTATCACTGATGAAACTGCACTGTTCAAAGAATACTATTTTAAGGTCTGTCACCTTGAGTGTGCTTCCAATTCTTCAACTCACCTTGTCTTCAGAGTCAGAACTTTTCAGTGTCGCATTACTCAGTGATTCTGATGTGGCTGCAGAATCTGGCGGGATATTTACACCGTTAGTGCCACTGCTGAGAACTGCAATAAGGAATGAGAAAATGACATAAATTCTCTAGCTAATTAGATTGTCCTAAAAGTTTTCTATAGCAAATTGCATGCTCTTTTGTTGTTTAAGCCCATGAAACATTGCAATGTAAACTACAGAGTTCCCATAGTATTTTGCAAGAGACGAGGACCACAATTCAGCAATTCTTAGCAGAATCGAAATTCCAAATGCAGAAAACTAAGTCAGCAAAAAGTCACTTAATCTATACAAACACTGCAGTGACTTCAACATATACAACTTCAAACAACCACCCTGCTCCTGTCTAATACTGTTCACAGCCAGCAGGGCTCCTCTTTGGACTGATCTAGCTACTTACATACTGAACTCCCACTGAAAATTTGTACCCCAATATTCAGTACTATGTAGAATCCAATCTGTGCCAACAGGCACGCCAAGAAATCAAGCTAGAAATGTTTGGTTCTATGCCAGATTCAGCATTAACTGAAGTTACTTCTGTTTCAGTTCAACTGAACTTCCAAACAACAAGAGGTGGGGTACTAGGGAAACATAGGAGTTTAGGAGACATGGACACCTTGAACAGTTTTTTTGCTTTAACTTCCAGTTTTCAATCTTGCCTCTTTCTATTAGCTATGTCAAAGGAATCTGATAACAATACAATGAGCATAATATAATGACCAAACTTAAGAATTAAAATCATATCTTGAAGTCTCAACTCCAAAATGGTCCCCAAGCCTAAAGGCATCTCCTAGCGATTTAGGCATTTTACATCACAGTGCAGGCTAGCTGAAGTCTATCACTACCGTTCAATCGATCAGCAGTAGCTTATTACACCACGGTCAGTGCTGTCATTTGAGACTGCCACTCCACACCCTTAAAAGTCTTTTTATTCCAAAAACCAAGCATGGACTACACCAAAGTTAGAGGCCTGGCAATATCAGGCAGTCATCCTACACAAAAACTGAAGGTTTGACTGTGTTATCCCTTATATAACATAGATATACTTAACATTTAAGATGTTTCTTTTCTGAAAAGAAAAACCTAGAAAAACAAGGGCAGATGCTGAAGGAAAACGAAGTGCTACACTAAACAGATTTTGTATTTTTGTTCTCCCTCCGCAGTATTCTAGAAAGCAAAACCATTACTCACCCATCTGTGAGAAAGTTTTTGGCTGTGGTGCCTGTAATACTGCTGGACGCAGCACACTTCGCTGCTGTTCCTTCGGTTTCTGGCTAGGGAGACCTGCAAGTACAAAGTTTTTTCAAGAGCTATAAACCTTTAAAGTTGAAAAATTCAGCTTCATCTAATCTTCTCTGTAATTGTCTCCAACAGAACATACAATGGAAAACCAGACATCTAAGAAGCTTCCACCCGCTTCTTTCCCATCCCTCACTCAGCCTCAAGATAGAATTAGTCCCAAATAGAGAAGACAACTTCATAGCCTGAAAAGACACTTTAAAAATGTATTTTCTACCTTACCCAGGAAAGCATAGAGAGTCTATGACTGACTCAGAAAAGTCAAAATGTAAGAGAAATGAACAGTACACAAGCAATCCCATTTGACTGACATATTACTCAACTACACATTCCAAGTCTTTTCTCCTTCCAATGAAGTCATTTCCAGATACTGGTAAACTATTTTTTTTTTGTTCTTCATACAATCAAATGTATTGGTAGTGTAATAGTCTTACATGTTGTTTCATTTAACAACCTTTTGGCTTTTTTAATTAACCTGGCCTCTTTTGTTTGCTATAGTAAGATACACGGCACTACAACTCTTTAATTCCTCACTGATTCAAAAAGCCAACTGACCTTAAACATCCTAATAAAAAAAAAAAACCAAACAAAAAACACAGAACCAAAACCACCTTAATATCAACTCTGTAAGGTTATGGCAATCCCAGAAGGTTCAGTTTTCTTCATTGAACAAAATAAAGATGAACTCTTGATCCAATAAAATACTGCAACAGAAATCACTCATAGCAACTCAGCTGAATATTCTACAACCAGTTCCATTTCAGGCCACCCATATTCAAAGGACATGACAACAACCAAAATATAACAACTATCGTAAGTTCAAACATTCACATGTCAGCTCAAAAACACTTGGGTTGGTGTTTTGTTTTTGGTTTGTTTTTTTTTCAAATTTACTATTCTTCCTTCAAACAAAATAAGCAGTTTCCATATATAACAAATAATAGCTTCCATTACCAAAATAGTTTTGGTTTGTTTCCTCAAACTCCTAAGGAGCTGTAATATTAATGTCTTTCCCATACTGGCTAGGTCTACATCAGCAAACAGGAAACTCATTAAGAGCCAAACTGTACAGCAGAACAGGTAGGGTCAAGGACCCAACTTCCACACTATCATCAACAGTCAGGGAGAGGGGAAAGTGGGGAGTGAACAACATTTCAGACTTTGCTCTAGGCCTGTCCTAGACTGAGTGCCCATTAATGGCTGGAACTTGTTCAGTGCATTCCTGGAACACTCCTTTTGTTCCAGTTTGCTACCAAAGAAATTGAGTTCACGAAGCCCAGGACTATTTTTAAGAATTGAATCAAAGCATGCTAAGCAGAGACAACTGGGAGATACATTTCAGAAATGCATGACTGATACAAGCCAAAATTTCAATGCATCCATACACATTACGCAGTGGATATGGGCATAACCACTCTGGAGAATACAAGATTTTTTTCTGCATAAACACAGGTACTGCTACCTTCCAGTTACAACAGCAGTTTGAGGAAACTCAAATAAATAAGATGCTTGAACTGGTTTCTTTGTACTGCTGCAGAAAACATTGAACTCACCTGCACTAGGTGCCTGACCATGGATAAGTATTGGTGGCTTTAGCCGGAATCCACTGCTCTTTTCCTCTAGAAGCAAAACACAAAATTGCAAGGACATAGCTGTAACATACTACATACATTCAGTGAGTCATAGAATTCCTCATGCTTTCCCCATTGTAGCAACCCACAAGTTTTATAAATATCTAAAGTCATAAGGAGATTTCCAAAGAACAAATTCCCTTCTTCCAGAAGAAGTCTGAATTTCCAGTGATCATCACAGCAAATATACATCACAAAGACAGAAACACAAGTTGTTGCAAGAAAAAAAATAAAAATTGTTTTTCAGGAGAAACACGAAACAGATTATTTTCGTAAGAGAAATGGAGTTCCTTCCATGAAGGACTTAATAGAGGTTTAACAGAGGTAGCAGAGGTTTTAAGTGAGAATCAAACTAAAGAAAGGACAATCAAAAGCATCACTGAACATGACAGCTGCTAACAAGCACACAACTGCTAATTATCATAAATTAAATTAAAATTAATTGCTTAATATTAGTTTCTTGTAATTCTATTAGCTTTTACCTTATACTTTTATAGCATGAAGGTAAAAAATTCCTTCGCTTGCACTCACTACAGTTAAGGCTTTCAGATAAAATACCAAAATCTCAAAAAAATAATATTCATAAATCCACAGCTATTACAAAACAAGTTCCTAAGAACTTACAAGGTATAATTATAAAATGTTTCATTTTAGGGGCATAATGGCTG
Source organism: Haliaeetus leucocephalus (assembly GCF_000737465.1). Lineage (NCBI taxonomy): Eukaryota > Metazoa > Chordata > Aves > Accipitriformes > Accipitridae > Haliaeetus > Haliaeetus leucocephalus. The sequence continues at coordinate 638,141 of NW_010972512.1, forward strand.
TGCTCAGAATAAGACAACTCAGTACCTTACCATCTTACTGTACTTAATTATTCTCATGCCATTTAGGCATAAGATAACAATGTGCTGCTATACAGCAATACCAACACAACCAAACTGCAGAATGACAATAATTAACAAAGTAAGCGGTACTGTCAACACAGAGTTCACAGGTCATGGCTGAACATCATCATGACCATAGATTATGGTTGATTTGATTTTCAGTACCAAAAAAACCCCCCAGCATCCAAAGTAGATAAATGAAAATTTCCCTTAAGTTTTATCTTGAGGTTAACAGGCAGGCATAGAGTCATATTGCAGTCTTCCACCACCACTCCCAAAGCATTTAAGAATTTTGATACTTGTTATTTTAATCACCTCCAGCAAGCATGAAATCAAGCAATGAAGTGAGCAAGAGAACAACTCTAAGATCAGAATCATTACCACTTCCATTCTCCCAGATAGGGTCTTACTTCTGCAGTATCAGAATACTTTGGATCGTGACAGACTAACAGCAGTTTGCTGAGAAAAATCAGAAAAATGAGGAATCTCACCTGGTTCTGAGTCAGAATTGCCTGTCGAGGGTTCGCAGAAGCTTGATGGCATAAAGACATTGTTCTTTGTTACTGCAGTCAAGGAAAAAGAAAAATAAAGTTGTGTATGTTGTTCTTAATTACAAACTCTGTTCCCAGACATATTAAGGCTGCAAATTGAAAATTATTTTTCTAGTAATTTGTTTTGTTTATTTTAGATTTTTCTTTCTTCTAAACTAAAACAGCATTACAGCCATAGAAGTAAACAGGCTGTTGTCCATAAAATCCCCTTAGTTTCTCCTGAAACAGAGAAAGAGCAAATTTCATTTATTCTGGAGGGAAGATAAACACAGGATTCCCGGTCTGAACTGTATCTGAAGTAGGAATTAAAAGTGATGTTAGAATGTATAGTATCATTACAAAATACATATAACATTTCAAAAGGCCTCTGCAGAGAGGGCAGAAAGGAGTGTAATGCCTGTTAAATAGTGGAAGCTAACATCTGTGCTTCTCAAAAGGCTTAAGAGGGATAGCATAGTTTGCCCTAAGAGCTAAGCACCTTGTTTGAACTGGCCTGCAAGGACAAAATTTCTACAGAAACAAAGGAGAGTATTTGCAGATGTCACACTTAAGCATAACAGTCAACAAAAGAGCAAAAAAAGTTTGAAAAGAACAAAGGACAGTGTTTCTTTGCCACACTTTGCTGGGACCTAGAGAAGCGAGTAATAAGGAGTTTGGTCAAGGCCCTGTTCAGCAGTTGAAGTACTTTTGGTGTTGTACAAAGGATCACAGACAATGCAGTTTATGAAATATGATGACCAGAGCAGGAGGTAGATGCATCAAGAGTCACAAGGCAACAACAGTAGGCTGGGGGTTTTTGTCTCCAAGAGATCATCTTGCATGAGGTAAAGTACGACAATATTTATCAGCTCTTTTAGCTTTTATGAGGCTGTGGAAGAAGCTTAAGTATGTTGAAAAGAAAAAGGAAACTCATCTCTGAACACCTTTATACCATAAGATGCAGCACTTGCCTTTTGTATTTAAGTTTTAGAGTTTTGGGGTTTTTTTAAATGTTTGCCTCTTTCCTTTAATTCCATCTTCTCTCTTTTTATTATGGTCTGCCTTAATCTTAAAGATGATGCAGGTTTCATCTAAGCAAAATCTCCCTACCCTTAAGAGAAACATAACCCCACAAAAAATTTAAGAGGTTTGGAAAATGAAAGGTTTTCTGTAAACCAAGGCCATCAGATACTGTCAGCAATATTCAAAGAAGCCTTTATGGAAGTCGCAATTCCAATCAAAGTTGACACTGCTTGACAATACCACACATCAGAAGAGAACAAGGGGGTCAAATACGGAATAAATGACTGCATGTAGTCAAAATGCATTAGCCAAGCAAATGATTGAGAAAGTACATGGAATCCTGAAACATCTAGCATTTAACCGTAAGAGTGCCAAATAAATTGTTTTCCTCCACTTCTTAATAAATGTTAGCATTAAGCAAAATCTGAGATTTTACAGATTGTAATTTCAAAAGGTAAAGGCATTACAGACTAGAAGAGTTAGTAACCGCAGGGAACCTAGGAATCTAAGGTCCAATTAATAAGTAAGCAAGCTCCTAACAGGCTATACACAGTCTGTTATGCTAACAGAAAGTCTACAGACAAAAAACCCCTATTCATTATTTTTGTGCAGACAGTGTTCTTTTACTAAGAGTGACTGGCATGCAGAGAGCAGCAACATTGGTCCCCGGAACAGTACTCAATTAACAGGACTTAGACCTTGAAACCCACTAGGCTGCACACCAGAAAAACTAGATCTTAAGACAGGATTCTTCCCTTGACTAGCACTGGCAGCATGAAATGAGAATATCGTGCCCATAAAATATCAGCAACTACATTTTAAATTCCATAATCACTTATTTCTTTAAAATTAAAAGCAAAATAACTAGGTTTTCATCTTTTAGTCACACTTCCCAAATGTGTTGTATGTTAGAGGAATATTTTTTACTGTTTTTCTCATCTCCATTATTTCAACTAAGACGGCAGAAACAAAGTAACTTAAGTCTCCAAACCTGCTCCTAGTACTGACATCTCAGCTAAAATAATTCTTGACCAAAGCTAAAAACTTCATATTGTCTGTGAAGAGAGAAGGCATAAATTTTAAAGACTGTTCCTGTGGGTGAATACAGATATCAAACATGACCATTCCTGTGTATGTGAATTGCAGAAATTTACCCCTGGCCTTCCCAGTGATTTTGCTGCCTTGACTGTATACACAAACAGGCAGCAGTCATTCTCTCTTGCATTTGCCAGGTGAGAATGTTGCTGAAATGCACTGAATTCTCTCCACTTTAAAGGAATGGGAGAAAAAAAAAAAAGGACTAAAACAACTTAGGCACGACCTGAGACTTGGAAGATTTGCCTGGCAGCAAAGTAACTAAGAAAAAGGTAGCATTTATATAAATTTGTTAAGAAGCAACCTGATCACAACAAATCAAGAAGATTTCTGGTAAATTCTTCAATTTAACAGTGTAAGATTAAAAGCTGAAACTACAAATATATATAAACTTACAGATAGAAAATATTTTAAAAAACGTATCTATCAACTCCTTTGGGCTTCACTGAATTTGCTAACACAGACCATAGAAAAAGTCAGAGTACACAGCTGCTGTGGTCTTCAGCCAAAGCACAGCATACAGTAGTAAGACTGCTGACATGACTGGGGAAAAAAAAGTGTAAGAAGGAAACCCACCTCATATATAATAGTGTAGCAACATTTACCTGACTGAGAAGGAGGGAACTGAGTTAAGGATGAAGTCCTCTCACGCTTTACAGGTGGACAGTAGCTCCCATCCTCTCGATCAGATTCTGTAGAAAAAAAGCAATTAGAGAAAATGCACAAAATCCTGGAGACACATATACTTGTGTTTTTTAATCTGACAATCAAATCTCTTACCATCTCCATCTTCTGGACTTGATCCATCCGCTGATCTCTGAAATCAGATGACAGCGATAAAACAAAAATCACATACTGAACATTTCAATCTCTTTAGACACATCCAAATGTTTTAATCATCAGTTGAGAGATTTTCTTTACTGTCAGTGATACACACTCAAGGCAAAGCGTTTTTTTATGACTTACATGTAGGCATATTGAGTTTTAACGAGACACTATTAAATAATATAAATTCAAAATATTTCATTTACAAATAAGATAGCTGAAAATTCATATCCAAGCACTAATATCCTTAGAGAGTATGCAATGATTATTACAGTCACATTTTCTATATATTGAAAATCTGAAAGCGACAATTTTCAAATTTGGTTTGATTTTGAAAAATATCATAGAAGTTCCAAGCTTATCATGAACATACCCATTATTTGAGAGTTCATTCCAAAGCACTCTTCCTAACTAATGTAACTGACATCAGTTCCTTCAACAAAAGGACAGCACTGGAGGAATGTCTTTCAAAGGGCACTCTATAAGCCAGTACTATGATATGTTGATAGAAATTAGCAATGGATAGGCTCCTAACATCTTCCACAGTACCAGGAACAGAACAGGAAACACCACAGGCTACCATCTATCACAATATTCAAGAAGTCTTTGAACAAAGGTTTCACATCTTTCCTGAGGACTTCTAGGTCTCTCTCCTCCTACTCGCTCTGCCAGTTCCTCAGCTGATACAATTTCCCTTGTTCCTGCAAAACATAATCCCATGATGGATTCCTATGGAAGGTGACTAGGGCAGCATTACCATCTTCGTGTCATTACAAAACCTCTTAACATACTGGACCTTCTCCCCAGTCCAACAGTACCCTTTCATCCCACTCCTGCCCCAGGCCACACAGACAGAGCCTGCTGCAGCCCCAGAGCTCGTCCTTCCCCACTGCAACTAGTCGTACTTCGGCGTGGAGAACAGGCAGACACAGAAGGATTGGGCAACACACAACAGGACTGGTTAAGGCTGCCCAGGACTATGATCTGAAAGACACACCTTGCATGTAAGAACACCAGAAAATATAAAACTTTCTGTTTAGCACTGCATATATTTAGAATCTAGATATTACCATACTATCAGTATTTCACTCAATGCTAATAAAACCCCATTTACACTGCATTTTGCCTATGCAATTAAGTTTAAGGGGTTTTCTGTTCTGTTTTACATTAACAGAGAAAGTAATAGCTACCTCACTAGCATCCTAGTCAAGTACTTTTGAAACCTTCAGCATGGGGAATGAAAAGCTATTGACAGTTCTGGAACACAACCTCCACACATATCTACCAGCCCAATCGCATTAATACTGTATTTGATGATCCATGTTCTTCCTAGAAAACTGGTGAAGTACTCCACACTATTGGAAGATGATCTTATTAGGCACCTCCCTTGCCAACATACACTAGTTTCCCAAAAGATAAGGCTAAAGTGGAAAACCATGATGTCATCTGTTTCAGCAATCAGCATCTGAAGTTGGAAAAAATTCTATTTTGCACAGAAAGGGTTGTCACATACACCAGCAATTTGTTTCAATTTTTAGCAAAAATCCTGAAAGCAAAAGGAAACTATTTGGTAAAAAATTTGCATGAATGGAACTGCAGATCTCTATGTGCAAAAATCCTTTAAAAAAAAATCAACAAATGATTTCCCCCGAACTTCAAAAACTTCTCAAGCTGTTACAAATACATACTGTATTCTCAATGCTCAAGTAACACAGAAAAGAAGTCAAACCTGTATAGCACAAACTTCAAATTATCACATCATTATAATTTCATTAACTGATCAAGTACAACTAAATATACCATCACTATATTTAGTGGGCAAGGAGCATCAATATCCAAAAGCAACTCTGTATCCTACTGAAGACAAAGCAGAGCTAAGTATCTACTCTCTCTGAATTACTTCCATGCTTCCTAGTTCAACAGTTTTAGGAGATTAAAGCTGTGCAAGAGTCCACGTGACAAGTGTTACAGCTGTTACTGACATTGCCAACCCTAGTCAAAGTAGATGCTGCACAGAATTAAAAAAGGACTTCCCGTTCTCCCAAATGTATTTTTTCCTACATGGGCATCTAAATATCTAGATCATTTGGTATGCTACCTCCCATCCTTACCCATTCACACACAGCTCACACTCAATTATTGCTTGGGGAAGTTGGGACAGACCTTGCAAATAACTCCCACCAGAAAAATGCAACAACAGATTTAAATTTTTTATGGACTCAGGAATTTAAAGGCCAGGGAAGAAAGAGTCGTAATCCCTTAGGTTGATCCCCAAGCACAGACAGGCCAAAGAACCTCATTTATGTCTACCTCAGTACTGAAACTCCTACCTGAGCATTTAAGATATCCAGGTTCAATTTTCTGGTTTCAAATGAATGAGAATACACACAAGTTACTCCACTGCAGAGTCACCAACACTACTGGGAGCTATTTTTTAATTTTGTTATACTCAGCATCCAGTAAGAGACACACACCACGCTGTTTCCTTGCTTTTATTAAAAAACTTGCTGTCAACATTCCCTCCCTGTTACTTGGTCATTCACCTATCAGGTCGTCTCAACCTTGGATAAATCTCATGTTTTTTCACTATAATAATGCTTTCACCAATGACCAATTTGCTCTTACAGATCTTGAAAAATATTCCTAAATCCTTCATCCTTGAAGAAAGGCTTTCAAGAAAATAAAGCTGTATGCACATGACCTAATGAAGCCTTATTTCCCACATCTCCTACCTAGATGACAAACAACGTGGGATAACCTGCAATGAGAAGTCAAATGCTTGAGGCAGCGAGATGTTTTCTCTCCTCTCTCATCTGCCTCTACCCACAAATTGTAGAGGAATCTAGAGCCAAGCTCTCCATACCTCTCAGCACCTTTGGACAGCCCTGACAGAGAGTTAAAGGTAAATGGCATGGGGGTGGGGGTACATAGATATAGTGTATTACCACAAGCTTCATTTTCTTATGAAGCCATACTATAAAGTAAGGTACTGCTACAGCCAGAAGTTGCTTACCAGCATTGCTTATTCGGGAGAAGCTGGGGAGACTAAACAAAAATAGGGAGAATATAGGCATGACAAACAGTTTACCTGACAGACTGCAAAACCATCAGATTACAACCAGTGATTATAAACAGCAGTCCAGCCTTCTATTTCAGGCCTCTCCTGCCAGGTTACTCAATCTGTACTTTACAGCAATACATGTTTTACACAAGTATATTATACACCAGAAATGAAAGCCAGGACCATCTCATCCTATAAGGAACCATTAGGGTGACTCAACTTCTCTCCATTCAGTTCTTTGAAATTAGAAGCTGAAGAGACACTTAAACCAGTAACATCAAAATCCAACCTACAATTTACTCCTCATTTAATAGAAGCCACCTTTCACTTATTCCCTTCTCCCCCTACTTTTAGAAATCCAGCTACAGAAAAGTTACAATTATTCCTAAATAGAGGCTCCTAGAATTCTGACACATTTCTGATTAACCAAATTACCTTTTTAAAGGCTACCAACTGCTTTTTAAAAGTGCAGATGAAGGTAATTAACCATCCCATACTGAAGTATAAACACTGCTTCTTTATACCCATTACTTCCTCACACAGTCTTTACAACAAACTAACAGAGAAGAACTTACACAAACATCAACAAATCTGTCAGTTTTTGTTTATTCACAATAATGAGCAGAAACAGGCAAGGGAGAATTCAGGTAAAGCAAAAAAAAGTCAGCATAATTAGGTGAAATCTGTAGGAGTACACTTACAGCGTTTATCTTTGAAAAATACATTTAAGATGCAAAAAGTCATATATACAAGGACTTCAGAGCATGGTACAGCAAGTCTGCAATCCAGATACTCTGCACGTATATAAACATTATTGAACTGGCATGGCTGTTTCTTAAAAGCTGTTCCAGAATCTCTTAAACAATGGAGTCCTGCTGGCACAGCTACATGTTGCTTTAGGCTCGCTTGGGTCAGCTGGAAGTCAAGACATCATAATTGGCTCTGCAAAAGGCCATATCTCTGGCCACACTGTATTAATGTCTTAGCAAAAATATCTGCCTGTCTGTGTACACACAATACCAAGTAAACAAGAAATATGCAGTGTCTCTTCTTCAGAACTCAAGTCTTAATTCATCTATCTTCCTGAGGTCCTGGGAAGATTACATGAAGCTTTCTGCTCCAGCAAACCAGTATGAGCACTCTGAAGATACCTTGAAATATACAGAATGTCGATGCAAGACACAGTTTTACCCTAAGAAACTGGGATAATTTGAAGAACATTTGCCAGTGCATATGAAGGCCAGCTACGTGCCTATACCGAGCACTGTACTATTCCATAAATTTAAGTGAATGGAGTAAAGTTCAAGGATGCAGCCAAGAATTACTGCATACATTCCCCAACAGCATTTTTGGTTCTTAAATTTCTTTCAGACCTGGGTTAACTGGGGTAAGATTTTCTGTTCTTTAAGAACAAGTCTAAGATAATGACCACTTGCTGCAGTTTTCCTGAAAGTCTGGTTAATACAGTTCTCTCAGCCAATTCTAGTAACACTGGCAATTTCAAATGACAGAAAACTGAAATAAAAGTCTGTGACTACATTTACCAGCTATATTGTAAAATATCAACCCTTGAAAACTTTAACCTTCAAAAGAAAATTGAAATAGAAAAATTTCTGCAGCAGGTCATCAAGCAGCAGTCTGGACACTGAAAGGTGCTTAACCTACAGCTGTTTGTACCTTGTCATGACAATCCATTCGGCACTGGGTTTACTTGAAATGGCCCATTCTTGGGAAAAAAACACAAAACAACCCACCCCCCCACCCCCCCAAAAAAAACCCTAATGCAAGAAAAGGGTGCAGGTATTGTGTGGAGCAGCCTTAACAGGGAAAGATCTATGAAAGAGTACATGCCTAGTGTGTGGTCACAATGAGCAGTGACATTCAACTGCACCAAGACAACACGCTCCACCAACCAGAAAGATAGGAACACTTGTAAAATCACTCCAAAAAACTGTATGGTAGTAGTCATTTAGTCATCTAACCTTTCAAAAAATATTTTGCTGTACCACCAGTAGAAAAATCTTAAATTAACAGCACTGACAGCTTTTCCTATTTCTAGGAACTGATTGGGTTTTTTTTCCCCCCAAGTACCTAAATTGAAAAATTTTGCTTTAGCATCTTTCTTGCTGCTTTTAATCTGTTAAGTACATTACAGGTTGGCATGACAAGCTCCTGTTTATATCTAATGGAAACACAGCATTAGCTGCTCACTTTATCAAGCTCAGCATTACGGCTCAGAGGGAATAAACAATCCTTCTCTAACTGCTTGAAGCAAATCCCTCATATATACCCACTTTCTCACTCATTTAGAAGAGCTCTTTTCCTTAACAAACACACAGTTTACACCCTAAATTTTAAAATTAATACTTGATGCATCTTCTATAATTATACCCACTAGGGAGTCCCAAACAAATTTCATTTCTACTAATTGGAACAACAGCTTAGAGCAGACTAACGCTTGAGATCAAAGAACTAGACAGATAGTGAGCTGCACTACCTAAAGTTAACAGTAACAGTTTCCTCCTAGTTAAAGGGACTTTTTTTTCTTTAATCCCCTCAGCAGCAGAAGTACTTGGTAGGTTCACACTTACCCCTGCCAGTTCTTGTTGAATAGGAGCAAGCTGGGCTTCAGAAGTGGGACTCGGGGTAGCACTGACTGAGGCAACAGCGGGAGCAGGGTGCTCAGAGTCGCACTCACCAGCTGATTCTTTGTGACCCAGACCATGGTGGGGGGGCTCAACCTCTCCCTGGGGGTCCTCGCCTGAATCCGACAAACCTTTTTGCTCTGCAGGGGACTGGGAGCAGAAAAGACAACGTCCCTTCAATGCAAGGCTGCAACATGAGAGAGCAGTCGTCCTAGTGAGAGGATCTGCTAATCCCTTTTTAAATTCCACTGTTTTCACAGTACGGCGGAAGGAATTGCTTGCTGCTGAGACACCAATTAAAATACACACAAACCAGGTAACAGAACCTGCTGACTGAATTAGCTTCCCCTCCCCACAAAAAGCACCGGTTGGAGCAAATACACTTTTTTGAAAGTTAGCTAAAAATGTCAGTGTCCCTGGCAAAAGAGCATTTTGCCAGCCATGGGGTTGTTGGGGTTTAACTCCTCCTTCTCTCAAGGCCTAAAGGACAGCTAATTGTTTTTGCCCTCAGATTCAGACATAAGAATTAAACAGACAATTACTGTAAGTAACTGCCTTTCACTGCTTCTTCAGACAATGTTTGAGGGAGGTGGGGTTGATTATAAAATTCTCCACAGAAATTCATTATTATAACATTCACAAGACACAATCCTTTCATATTCATGTGACAGTAAATTATCTGAAAAGCAACACCAATGTTTTCTTTTGTAAATTAAAAAGTTTGCGTATCTATTTCAAGGAGGGTGGTGATAGGATAGCTAGCACACTCTAATGGGATTTTATGTTTGCTAAACTTCTGCCAGACTCTTTACATTTCCTCAGATCATTTAATACTGCAGGTCTCCACTTGTAGAACAGAAGTTAAGCATTACCATATTCTGCACACATTTGAAGAATGAAAAAGTTAAAGGTTTTGAGCCTGAACAACTATATTGTGATAAAGGACTAAGTTATAGTCCATGGATAACATGCAGGCCAAAGACGTTCTCCCAGCTGCGATCTGTGGGCCAAGCCTCCTGGTGTCTTATGGTGAAGTATCTGGAGATTCAAGCGGTTAGGCAAAGATGTCACTCAGAAGCACATAACCTTTGCTTGCTCTCAGAAAGCATTCAGTAGAATGAAGAGAGACTAAAAATGCTCATCATTGCCCAGGTCCATGCAAACCAGAGTAAACAGCAACCTCAAAAATAAACAGCAGCTATTAAATCTTAAGGGCCCAAAGTTCTTCAGCTATGACTTGGCCTGTCCTCAAACAGAAGCAATTATTAAAAGACAGCAAAACATGCAGGTTCATTTCAGTTCAGTGAGGTTACTCAAGTTTTAAATCTTGCAAGAAATTACTATCATTTAGGCTCAAAATACTCAAAATATATTTAATAGGGATAACATTATGTCAGGTAAAGCTGGGGATGCTGGATTTTTTGTATTTTCAAAATTTTCTGGTTTTAATATGAAGCTGTTACTAACAGACCCAAACACTAACTTAAAATCCCATAGAATAAGAGAGAAGAGTTAAAGAAATGTTTTGGTTTAAATTTTGGTGACAAGTCTAGCATTCTGCTATTCTTACCTCTTTGGCTCAGAAGAGCATGAAAAGGCTCTCTGGAACTGGCCACAGCACTTACAACACATGTATGTTATTCATACATAAAGACAAGGGGTAGACACCTCAGTCCTCCACTCGACATTTTATACCCATTACTCCTAGTCCCTTTTTTATGCTAACCCTCACTTTCAAACTTAACAGTATTCCAAATGTCACTCAAACTGTTTTCTTCCCCTTCAAGGGGAGACAGCCATAAAAAAAAAGTACAAGAACTAAGTCACAAGTTACCTGCATCACACTAACCACAAAAGCAATTTTGCAAGCAGCAGCACTGAAGATGGGATTTTTTTCTCAGCTTACATTGCGTGTGTCCTCTGGTCCTCTCTCTCTGCTACACCAAATCCTCCCCATGTACCTCACAACACAAACCTCTTGCCCATATCTTTTCAATTTCACCAAACCAGATTCTCTGGCCATCCACAGGGCCAGAGGCAGTTCATCTGCACTGAGCAGAGATAGCAGGGCCACACATACAACAGCAGCTCTCCCTCTGCAAGGGAGGTAATTTGGGTCTCGCTAATCCAGTCAGGTTTCTAGTTTTCAGGTACATGTAGAACAGTTTAAACATTTAAACCTGTATCGCCTTGTCAATAGTTACTGGAATCTGCAGGCTTTCAGCCTGAGGATCAGAAGAGAGCTGGCAGCATAACCAGCTTCACTTGGCTTCCTAGCTGAAAGACTTCCCACTTCTCCCGTGGTCAAGAGTGCCAGACCACTACAGAAGAGATGACTGCAGTAGGACTGAACAGACCACAGCCATAGTCCAACTGCCGTACAGGTGATGAAGACAACCCTGCCATTATTCACACAGCCTTTGAAGAACCTGGGGGGGAGAAAACGGACACCCTAAAAACCACAGTGGGGAAAATCTGAAAGCTATAACCAGAATGGTACTAGGAAATGGGGATGGGGGAGACCATCCTTGTCAACAGCCAGAATGAACCTCAGGATGAGCTAACCATCACCAGGGATCTGGAGGCAACAGGGAACGATCAGGAAACTGTGGACAGACTCTGGGGCTGAAGATGACTAAGATTCAGTGCCCATAAGAAGCAAAATGATGCATAGGAAGAGGGTATGGAAGTGTTTCCACATAAAAATAGCTAAAGACCTTATTCTTCAGCCATAACACACAGAATTTGGAGGGAAAAGGAGCAGGAATATAACTATGAAAACAGGAGTGGCATATAGGATGGCAATGCAGTGACTCCCACAGAGCAAGAGCTGGAAGGCATCAAATTAAACCAGGCTATAACAGGTTCAAAAAAACCCCGACAAAACTAAAGAAGACAAAAACCCATCCTGCTGAACCCCTTGTCAGAGGATCATGTGGATGGTAGTAGCTCACATGCTTGTGTTCAGCAAGCAATAGGAAAAATTCAAAGAGAAAAAAAAGCCTTACCAGCAGTTTATGCTGACTTCTAGCTACAGATCATAAAATTGCTAATAATGCAAGAAGAGGCAAGAACATTCAATGCACACTTGTGCTATATACTTAGAAGTGAAAATGACAAATTATTTTGCAAGTAATTCATATCAATACAGTTTAGAACATCTCAAAGTACACTAAGTAAACTTGCATCAGATTTTAGTAATTTTTTTAATACATGGTGAGTATTTTAAGAAGTGAAATAAGCAAGGTAAGATTCCAGCATAAATCTGAATTCTATCTTAAGCAAAACTGGAATATCTGCTTCAAGACTCAGAAAAGAAACAAACCAAAAATAACAATTATTGCCAATCACCACTTTTATGCAGAAAAATCTGATGCCAAGATGAGAATTTCTTGGCCAGGTCAATACATAAAATTATATTTAAAAAATATATACATATTAGGTGGATCAAGAACTACTGCAAGTTTCAGAATTTTGTGAATAGTATGTGATTTAAGACATGGAAGACAAAACCAACAAAGACCTCAAGGATTTGTCAAACCAAAACTGCTCCAGACAGAAGTTTGTACAGCTGTTCTCAAAAAAAGCACGTCCAAGGCAAATTGCAAGATCTTCAAATTCATTTTAGTCTTCAGTCATATTTACTATTGGAAGTTTTTCTAATCTCTTAACTTCATAAATTCTGATCTAAGTTCTTGTTTGAAGTTCTTTGGAGCTGGTGAAAAACAGTTCATTCTCTTCCTTTTTGCTGTCATGTTTTATGCCTATGATGATTTGTGTGTCTTTTTGAGCCTTCTCTTCTCTAGAGGAATCATTCCTTATAAGTACAGCTCTAGGAAGAACTTGGCAGAAATCTGTTCCTGTCTCTTAAATACTAAGGCAAAGATCAATGGAGAGATTAATAATGTTAGAAAGCCAGCTACACAAACTCACCTTGCTCAGCCAGATCAAACAACATCTATTTTATTAAAACACAAAAATAACACACCTAGACTAAATATGTAAGAGTCTACTTGGAGATTTGGCTTCCTCTGCATTGCAGGAAATAAGGAGAGACATGAAGAAATACATAAGAGCCAAGATTAACGTGATGCTAAAACCACCAAATATAGGCAAGGAAATAATATTCCTTTTTTATAAGGACTGGCACAAACACTTGGGTCAGTTTTTCCTCCCAATTCTAAACTGAGCTATTTATGCCTCCTTTCCTCATTTTCCCCGAACTAGCACCCATATCCAATGGCCCCAAAAGACTACCCTCGGTATATCTTTTCACAATCTTCACCTGCTTAGAGCTGAGGACAAGTCTTGCTGGTATTCTCAGTAGCCTTTGACATTATCAGCCTCTCTATATGCCTCTAAGCTTTGCCTTGTACAACTGTCCTCTCCAAATATGTTTATGATTGCTCTTCTAAGTGCAGCAGTGTAGCAATATATTCACAATCATGAAGTCTTAAGCATTAATTTTAATTCCTTAAGTATACTATTGACTTACAACACAGTTCAACTAGGTCTTCCTAACAAAACCTCTTGGCAGCTGTGCTAACAATGCTAAGAGAGCCTGGAAAACGAAATACTGTTGCCTCTCCCTAACCAAGTGACTTCCTCCACAGTTCTCGCTCTGCGACCATCCTAAACCTACAAGTCATGCCCATAGCACAAACAACATTTTCTAATCAGCCATCTCCTCAAACCACCAAAACCCAGGCATTTCCAAATCATACTACATCAAACCAGGACTTCAAGCAATCCCTACTTTATATATTGTCCAATACAACTTCCTCTTTTCTAAATTCATGATCTTGCTCTCCAGACTACATGGGAATGCCATCTTTCTAATCACTTAAATCACTTTTACAACTCCACATCTATTTTTTAAAGCTCCACAGTTAAAACCACGACGACAGATCTAACAACTTAAGGACGTAAATCCTTGTTCGCTCCAAGAACTACCCCTTTACCACCCAGCTGCCAGTTATACCTTAATTTTGCAGCACCACTTAGGTATGGGACATGACCAAAATATCATGTAACTTATCTTCCTTCAGAGCCATCCTTAAAAGCTCGTTACTACCAACTCAACTATAGAAAGCAGTACACTGACCAAAACTAGTTACATAACAAGCTAGAAATAAGTCTTCTTTTCTATATCCTACCATTACCTCCAACCCAAGCTGGTGGAGGGAAGAGGACACAGTGCAAGCTACATATTAGATAATGTCTTGTTTTAAACTGCAAAAACATTTTTTAAAGCTGAGTTGAGTACCTTTTGTAGTACTCATGACTAGGGAGTCATGATGATCCTCATATTGCAGCAATCAACGACTGGAAGAATACCACACCTCACACTTACAGAACAAAGGACACTACTTTAAAAGCATTTTTTGACAAATTGTTTCTTTACAACACTACTGGTTAAATTTGTTTGAGCTATTATACCTACTTAATGTGTAAATGCAAGAAAGACTTCAGCATACTTTGACCTCATAAATCAAGTTAAAAGTTAACTTCATAAAATGACTTCAAGTAACCTACAGCCAGAAACTGTCATGAAATGGTTTTATGGCAGAAGTTAAAGTTAGACTTGTGTTTCTGCTCTGAAACTAACAAGAGACAAAAATTAATCATAAAAAAAGTTGTATCTATCAATTGAAAACTTTAATTCAAAAAGTGCTATGAAAAGCACAGTATAGTTCATGTACAAGTTATCAGGATAGAAAATGGAGTAACAGTTAACATTCTATGCTTAACATAGCGAGGTTAGGACTTTATGGTGCTTTCAGATCTTAACAGCTATGAGTCTTCCTAAGTGGATGCAATTTTCCAACCAGTATCAGCACTAGAAGCTCTGCTTGTCAGAAAAATGAATAGCACTGTATAAACAAGGACGACATTTGGATGCTATCATTCAGATATTTGCAAGAACTCTATTTCACACATTGTAAAAATAGTTCTCAAAGAGTTAAGGAGAATGAAAATATGAAAATGGAGACTCATTCGACAAATGTGGAAACAGCCAACTTTACAACCACCATTAATTGATATCTATAATGAAAATCAGAAAAGATGGAGTAATCCTATCTTTTTACGTGTGAAAGACAACCAGAACCTCCTTTGAAAGTAAAATTAAGAGGCATCATTCTGAACACAATGTGCTTTTTGTCCCCTCTAAATAAACATGACAGACTGCAGGTTCTGATCATAGAATCATAATGTTTTAGGCTGGAAGGGACCTTCAAGATCATCTAGTTCCAAACCCCTCGCCATGGGCAAGGACACCTTCCACTAGACCAGGTTGCTCAAAGCCCCATCCAGCCCAGCCTTGAACACTTCCAGGGATGGGGCATCCACAACTTCTCCAGGCAACCTGTTCCAGTGCCTCACCACCCTCACAGTAAAACATTTCTTCCTTATGTCCAATCTAAATCTACCCTCTTTCAGTTTAAAACTGTTACCCCTCATCCTATCACTACACTCCCCGATAAAGAGTCCCTCCCCATCTTTCCTGTAGGCCCCCTTTAAGTACTGGAAGGCCACTCTAAGGTTGCCCCCAGAGCCTTCTCTTCTCCAGGCTCAACAACCCCAACTCTCTCAGCCTGTCCTCATAGGAGAGGTTCTCCAGCCCTCTGATCATCTTCATGTCCCTCCTCTGGACCTGCTTGAGCAGGTCTCTGTCTTTCTTATGCCGGGGGCTCCAGAGCTGAACACAGTACTGCAGGTGGGGTCTCACGAGAGTGGAGTAGAGGGGGAGAATCCCCTCCCTTGACCTGTTAGCCACACTTCTTTTGATGCAGCCCAGAATGTGATTGGCTTTCTGGGTTGTGAGCACACATTGCTGGCTGATACTCAGTTTTTCATCCACTAATACCCCCAAGTCCTTCTCTACAGGGCTGCTCTCAATCCACTCCTTGCCCAGCCTGTATTTGTGCTTGGGATTGCCCCGACCCATGTGCAGGACCTTGCACTTGGCCTTGGTGAACTTCATGAGGTTCGCACAGGCCCACCTCTCAAGCCTGTCAAGATTCCTCTGGATGGCACCCCTTCCCTCCAGCGTGTTGACCACACCACACAGCTTGGTGTTGTCAGCAAAATTCCTGAGGGTGCACTCAATCCCACTGTCCATGTCTCTGACAAAGATGTTAAACAGCACTGGTCCTAATACTGACCCCTGAGGAACACCACTCATCACTGCTCTCCCCCTGGACATTGAGCCATTGACCGCAACTCTTTGAGTGCAACCATCCAGCCAATTCCTTATCCACCCAGTGGTCCATCTGTCAAATCCATGTCTCTCCAATTTAGAGACAAGGATGTCATGCAGGACAGTGTCAAATGCTCTGCACAAATCCAGGCAGATGTCCGTTGCTCTTCCCTTATCCAGCAATGCTGTAACCCCTTGTAGAAGGCCACCAAATTTGCCAGGCACAATTTGCCCTTAGTGAAGCCATGTTGGCTGCCACCAATCACATCCTTCTTTTCCATGTGCCCTAGCATAGTTTCCAGGAGGATCTGCTCCATGATCTTGCTGGGCACAGAGGTGAGACTGGCCTGTAGCTCCCCAGGTCTTAGGGTTTTTTCCCATTTTTAAAAATGGGGGTTATGTTTCCCTTTTTCCAGTCAGTAGGAACTTCCCCAGACTGCCACGACTTCTCAAATATGGTGGATAGTGGCTTAGCCACTTCACCTGCCAGTTCCCTCAGGACCTGCAGATGCATCTCATCAGGTCTCATGTATTTGTGCACCTTCAGATGGACTTGAACCTGGTCGTCTCCTACAGTGGATGGTTCTTCACTCTCCCAGTCCCTGCCTTTGCCTTCTGTGACTTGGGTAGTGTGGCTGGAACACTTGCCAGTGAAGACTGAGGCAAAAAAGTTGTTGAGTATCTCAGCCTTCTCCATATCCCCGATAACCAGGTCTCCTGGAGAGGGCCCACATTTTCCCTAGTCTTCCTTTTATCACCAACATACCTATAGAAGCTTTTCTTGTTGCCCTTGACTTCCCTGGCCAGATCTAATTCTATCAATGTTTCTTCAAAACATTGTTCTAGGAAGAACTCCTCTGTTAATAGATTTTTCCTGTTAACTTTAATAAGGATAATCTTTTGTGGCAGGCAATGCACTTAACCAGGCACCTTGTATGGAAACAGTAATGGAGTTAACCATTAAAGGTAAGAGTTAGCTGTTAGTCTTTCCAAAAATACAGTGAAAGGACTCGATCAGTGTGTAACCTGAGTGACCTTTTCTTGATTAAGTTGATTAAAGGGACACTCAGCTGGTCTGAATGCTAGGTTCTGATATATACAGCATATATTAAGTGGCTGTTACTTTTGGCTGACAGCACCGTATTCTGACTCTATTACTATTGTGTCAACACTACCAAAAACAGCTACTGGCACAAGCAACAAGCAGGCTTTGGCCCTTTATTGAATAAAATGGCAAGAAGCACAGCACTGATGATTCTCTCACTCTTTTTCTATAGTTTCAAATACACACAATATAAGCTATTAAAATGATTATTAACCACCCCCCACAAGAAAGTTGTACATCTCCACACATTACGCAGTTTAACATAAGCATTTGTTTGTTAATAGATGTATTACACTTTGGAAACTTGCAACCAAATGCCAGATGCCACTGGTAGACTCCTCACAATCTGCTTCAAGGAACAAGCCCTGCTGCCCAGCCAAGCTACACCTATTCCATGCCCATACTGACCATGGCTAGCCCCCTCTTGAGCACCAATACCTCTTAGCATTTAGATCAATTTCTAACTCAGTTCTAACCCCCGTGCCTTTAAGATGCTTGGCTCACCCACAGGCCTCGATACACACAGTCCCTCCACCCCACCTGTCAGGCTTTCTGGCTGTGCCTTGGCAGAGGCTGTCCTGCACACAGATAACTACTCAACATCACCATAGTCCTCAGCATCATCAGAAGCAGTTGGGAAGACTAAATCACAGATCCCTCTTCCTGGAACTCTGGATCCTCTCTGCCAGCCCAAAAAACCATTAAGCCTTTAGTTAAGATTTTTAACAAATATTTTCTTGAGACATACCAGAGTGCAACAGATTTGTCCCACAGCCCAACATAGGAGCTTGCACAGCCTAACACTGAAGGCATGCACTGTATGCAGGCCACTGCAGGTATGCACTCTGTGCAGAAGCAGAAGGTACAACATGAAGGAACTTGAGACCTGCCAGCTTAGCACTGAAGGACCAGGCCAGCAAAGAAAGGACACAGGACATGTTGCTCTGCCTGGGATCACTGCTTCCAAACTGTGGAAGCACTGCCAGGTTAAAGGACACCTGGGGAGAAAACTCACCATAGTGCAACTCAGAAGGGACTTCAGGAACAGTCTAAGCAACAGCAGGTGATTGGGAGCTGTTTCCTAAACGGAAACAGTGTGATCCAAACTGATAGCACAAATACTAGCCCTCCCTTTGTTCCAAAGTACATGTAAACGGTCACTGTAAAAAATGTAATTGGAAGGAACATCTCAAAAGTATTTACTCCGAGATATATTTGATTAGCTAATATTAGAAGAATGGCAGATTTAAATCCTTTCCAAGCTGCAAAAGATTTCAAGCTCCTGCTGAGGAATATGCCTACAAAATCCATGAGAAAGTTCAAGTCATACTTGTTCCAAACCAAAGCAAGCTACCAACTGCAAAATGCTTCAGTATTTCTATTCAAACATTTGAGAAGATTTTCTGATTGCACAGATAATATAACAATCCAGTGATTCAACAAAAACTTAATTATGTGTACATGAGTACACTTCTCTTGATTCCCACAGGCTTCAGCTGAAACAAGGGTAACCATGATTTTTGTTTTCCAAATGTTAACAGCTTTTACTATTAATCAGGCAGAATTAAATACCACGATATATTGGGATTCTTATCAATTTCTTTTACCAAAAATATTTTTTACGATATAAGAAACTGGAAGGCTTACTGTTTGGAAAAAAAAAGTAAGGAAAACTACACCCTAGCATTACACCATAGCATTTTGTATACCACTTTCAAAGTGAAAAGGAATGCAAACTATACTGCACTTGGTCCACATGGCCATGGTTTTCCATTAAATCTCTTTCAATTTAATAGCAACTTCTGTTAAAGGGAAGGTCCTGCTCCTTCCTTCAGCTCTCATTTCTCTCCTGAGCTCTACTCCTTCTGCAGCCACAGGATGAGTTGTATCAAAGCCTCTTGGTACAACACAACCTCACCCATGGAACACCTTCCAGCAGATTACAGCACAGCTCCAACTTACCTCAACACTGTATAACCGCTACCACAGACCCAAAGGCAGGGGACAGGAACACATGGCAGGGGTAGAGGGACAGGGAGGGAACAGGATTACCTTTTTCCAAGGTAATTAGACACTTCACAGCTTACTAACTAAAGAAATGAGATACATTTAAATATACTAAGGTGAAAAGCAATAATCTAGACCATGCTTTTCTTTGCTTTGTCTTAACCATAACATTTCTTTTTGCGATAACAGAGTTTTCTCATGCAACTGCAACTGTCAGCACTCCTTTGCCACCTGTTCCTTTCAAGATACAGTTCTGAAGATACTTTTTCTGCCAGACATGGTCCATCTTCTGTCTGAAGAGCTACCCATTTCATGCCACCACCATACATCTTCCCACTTTTAGCCCTCCAGTACCTCTTCACTCTATGCCCATTAATTATGTTAATGCTCCATTATCCACCTTCAACTTCAAAACAATATAGACAAACAGTTGCTCACCATGGAATGATTCAGGGCTACAGAACAAAACAAACAAACAAAAAACATGTCAACATCTCCTTACCTTCTGTGCTTTATCCTTCTGAAATACAAAGACAGGTGGAGCAATGGCAGGCTTTTCTGTAAAAAAAGAAATCATTGGTTTTTTTCCAACCACATTCATTATTGACTAATATGAAAATGTTATGTTCCATGATGCTTTTACCAAAATGAATCCCTAAATCAGTTAAATCTCAGTTACACAAATTGTTTCCACTGGTTCAAGGCAACATTATAATTATAAAGAACTTGATCTTCAAAAGGAAAAATGAGTGTTTTAAGAACAACAATACAACTGATATCTGAAAGCTATTTGTCTTTTCCCTCCAGATCTCTTTATTTCAAACCAGTACTTTTACCGTACTTAGATATATCAGGAGGAAAAGGCCCTTTGCTGCAGTAATTTACTTTATGAACACATGTTCATAAGTTCATAATAACATATGAATGTAAGTTTTGCTGGCAAAGGCTTTTCCTTCCCCATAGTAATGCATTAATGTAAAGGGAGTTTTGCTGTACATGCCCACATACTCCTTTCTTGAAGGTCACCTAACCCTGATACTTGATTATACTTCTATTTCATTATCATTGAAACCTTTAGAAAAAGCCTAAATCTTCAACATTTGCAGGTCTACAATTTAAACCAAATATTCCATGCATATTATTACAGAGGGACCAGTCTTTCTGCATAATTTAAGAGCACATCTGCTTTCTACTTGAAGTTCCGATTCAAATATTAGCGGGACACTATTTTCTAAATAAGCACATCAACACTTAGTCATCAAGAACAGAATGAATTTCTAGAATGAATGTATGCTTTCCATTGTCCTTAATGACCTCAAAACTACCTCAATGACCAAAAAAAATAGGGGGAGGGGGAATAAAGCAGAAGTGAGCTTTCCTGAGAGCTTAAACTGGTACACCTTGCGCACGAGTTATATTTGAAGAGAAACTGCACATAGACTACGCAGTCAGCAACCCTCCTATATGTTTATAGGGCTAAAGATGAGTACAACATTTAAGTCTGTCTTGAGACTGAGACTGCTGTGAAACAATGGGATTCAGGGAGAGCTGTGTTTTGGCTAATTTCTTTGCAAAAGTTCTACCTTTGCAATTATTCAATCTTACAAACAAGACTAGACATTTAATAAAATCAAAATGTTATAACTTTTAGAACTTGAAAGGCTACCACAAAAAAAAACTCATCAAGAAGAATTACTTTGCTCAAAAAAAAAAAAGACAGCATCACAAAATCCTCCATAAATCAGTTGCAGCATCAGTAAAGCACTTGGGTCAGCATGTAAGGAAAAGGGGATGAGATTGTCCATTTGGGAATTGCTAGCTATTAGATCAGTTTAGCTGAAAAAGTGAAACTTTACCTGACAAATATGTAAAAATTATTAAAATTATTCCAAGAGCTCTGTGCATTTATTTGTGAGGGTGGAAAAGCCTCTTTCCACTCTTCTGTGGGTCTAACTCAGAGGGATAACCCTGCAAGACCACTGCAAGACTGATTTTGCAAGACTAGCGTAACTTACTCTACAAAAGGTAAAATAATCATAAAATAAAGCTCCTTACTTCAGCATTTTTCCTGCTCTTCTTTCCCTTTTTCTAAGTTCTATCCATCAAATACTGCTGAATCTTAGAAACGCTCATTAATGAGAACAATGCAGACAATCTATTTCAAAAATGAAAAATAATCTACTAACTAACGAAGGTCACCAACAAAAACTTAACTGCTATACCTGTGCCAAAAACCAGTTTATTGAAACAAGCCAGAGATCCCTTTTGATTCCCTTGGCCTCAGTATAACCTGCTTGTCAGAGGCTCCGCTCATGTAGGGTCCAAGCTTTTAACCCTTTACTTCAAAGTGATGTTAATTTCTTTATACCTTGTTTGGTACACTTCACTATTCATTAATGCTGTAATTACAGCAACAAGTAGCATGCATTCTACCAAACCACTTTTATCCAAGACTGCCAAACCAGTCAATAAAATGTTGTATTAGTCTTTTTCCCTTTTGGAGATCTGTTCAAAAGCAGGACTTCATTGTGTAATGCACAACATACAAGAGACTCCTGTACCAAATTCCACAGTTACCAAAGAGGACCAAATAGAAAAGAACTACTTGTCTATTTAGTGCTTAAGAAAGGACTGAAGTACTGAGAGAGTAGAAAGCAAACAATTAAGAAAAACCACAAAACAGATCCAAGAACAATGCAAAGTGCAGAGGAAACATGGGATGGCTGGCAAAAGACTAGAATGGGAAGCCAAAGAAGTTGATGCAAAGGAACAGGACAAAATAGGAGATGGAATCTGGTGATGGAAAACTGAGTATTCAGCAAAAAAAAGAACAGGGATGCCAGGAACAGCAGAAAGCTCACAGAAAAAAAAATAAATCATTGGATGGAAGAACCAAAGAAGAAAACTGAGTGGAAAAAAAAAATATTCGAGATTGTGTCCAGCTATGGCAAATGAGACTGGGAAAAGAAGCTAGTAAAACAAACTATGACCAGTCCTGTTAGTCAAGGTGGAAAAGAAAACACTCTTGTACAACAGCTGAGAGTTTCTATCCACTGAAGGAACACAGTCCTCCAGCACTCAAGATCTAGGAATCTCCTACTACTCTTGCCGGCTGTGAGACCAACCAACATGATGGCATCTGGCAGGAACAGTGACAAGACAGCAGACACCCATGGCTACCAACTATACCAGTGCTTAGTCAGGCACGTTCTTTACAGGGAAACATTTGTTCACCACGTCTTCTCCAAAGTCTGCAACAAGACCACAATGCTGGAAATGTGTCCCTAATTCTAGCCCGAGGCAAGAAGGGATCACTAGATCACCGAATCTGACCACCTTCATTAAACACTGCATATTTTTCTGAGCCTTATTGTTTTGGGGAAACATTTTCAAAAACATCAATTATTGAAGACATTAAAAGCAAAGTATTATTGCCCCTGATCATCCATTACCTCATAAAAAACTCCAGTGCCAAATTTCCCATTCAAATGTCTGGCTTCAGCTTTCAGTTCTGATTCCTAGTTATGTTTTTCAAATGCATTTATGTACCAGATAAAAAGCTCTCTAGTATTTAAAGTTTTTCCTATGAAAGCACATACACAAACCATGTTTTCCTATCAACTGAAGAACCACCACAACAGGTTTTATTTTTGTGATACAGAAATGCATAGTTACATAGTTATTGGGGTTTTTTCCCACATGGTGAACATGTCAGTCTATTAAGTGCTACTCGAAAATAAGAATTACACTGTCATTTGTACTAGCCAAGATCAGAGGTAGACAGTCATGTTCTCACTTAGCGAGCCTGTTTCCATCCCACCATCCTAGGTGTGTGAAGGATGACCTACAGAAAAATGGATCTATTAGGTCCACAGAACTGTCATGAAGTTAAAGGAAAAATAAAGCAGGGTAAAGGAAAGGAAACAACAACAACAAAAAAACCTACCCCAACCTTCAAACTTCAGGTACAATACATGTAAAATAATACATCTTCTCCTTCACCTGAGAGATGAATAGACACAGTATATAGTTCTCAAAAATTGTGAAACAGACTTGGTTTTTCTCCAGATAAACAGACAGAAACAAGGCAAAACAACGAGCTGGAGATGCAGAAACAGTGTCAATTTTCTAAACAAGTCAGTCTCAGTAAAGGTGTTCTGAGAAAGCCCACGCGTGTAAGAAGGAAAGCAGACCTTCAGTAATTACTATCATATTTACTGAGACAGTAAGTCCCTAATCTTCCTGCAGTTTATTCATAAGTCTCAGACATTTCAACCTGCGTGAATAATTACAAAAACCTCAAGAGCTGGCTTTCACAGGCTAAATTCCTTTAGCATATTTCACTGTTGAGTCATTAACTATCTATATATGCCCTACCTGCTGTCAGAAAAATGTATGTACTATTAAGCCTACTCAGCTTGCTTCACAAGCCTTAGAAACCAAACCACAGAAACAAAAAATATTATCTCAATGGCTCAGGCAGAGATATTGTCTTCAAGTCATATTGTAATGTGAGATTTTTAACTCAGATACATGACCATTTGTAGCTGTACCAAATTCTGTGATGTCAACCATGTTTTCTGCAACTGGACAAAACACGGCTTTGTTTTACCTCTCCCCCCCTTCACACCAACGTAACCATAGCAGTTGGTGGCACCTCTGGCGGCCACAATAGTTATTTTTGCAACACACAATTTTAAACCTTCACCGCAGCATGAAATGACCCATTATTGAAAAATCCAACTGGTATTTTGAGTGCACGGATGCAAAAACCATGTCCCTTTTGAATCCACATTTGAAGGCCACATAAATGAAGAGAAGACAAGGTAATACTGCACAAAATGGGGGAAAAAAACAACCCTGGTATGCTATAGAGGTATGTTTCCCTGTATAGTTACCAGGCTCACAGAGTAAATCCCATGGCAAAGCAGTGACAAAGGCCAAGAAAGCATTCTTCTCCTCTGCCACCGAGACCATTGTGTCTCGACCATAAGAGTACAGGATAATTGAGGTTAGAAGGGACCGCAGGAGGTCTCTAGTCCAACCTCCTGCTCCAAGTAAGGTCAGCTATGAAGTCAGACCAGGTTAATCAGGTTATCCAGTCTGGTCTTAACTTCGAAGGATGGAGGCTGAGCAGCCTCCCAGGGTAATCTCTTCTACTCCTTGACTGTCCTTATAGTGAAAAAAATAACCAACCCCCAATTTTTTCCCTATATCCAGTCTGAACATCTTGTTCCACCTCTCACCTTTTGTCTTTTGTCCTTCCAACATACACCACTGTGATGAGCCTGGCTCTGCCTTTTTAATAACCTCCTCATAGACCCTGGAAAGTTCCAAATGTGCCTCTCAAGCTTCCTCTTCTCTAGGCTGAACAAGCTCAGTTCCTTCAGCCTCTCCTTACAGGTCAGGCAACCCAGATCACCAGCCATCCTGGCAACTCAAGTAATCTTTAGATTTTAGAAGAAACCCAGGCCCCATGTCATGAAAACAACTCTCAAGCCCTCACCGGACCACCGTAGCAAGTTTAGTACGCAGTGAATCTATTTTTAAAGCCAAGAACTACACCATTTCAAATATTTTCTTTTAAAATTTACTCCAAATTACATTTAAAGTGCAATAGTGCCTGACTATGTGGAAACCTATGAGAGGCAGAAAAAAAAACAACTGACAAACTTCCAGGCAAGCGAGTCCTTGCTTAGATTTGAAGAAGCAACCTTCAACACTGAAGGCATACAAGTTGAGAACAACTGCTCTGACTTTAACTTGTTATAATACATCACCTGAGAGAAAAAAGTAGATCATACCTGTGAACAATGAAAGAGCCTTAAAAAGGAGAACAGCAATCAGGTTGTTAACTCACCAAAAATATTCAGTGGTAATTTATTGCCTGTGAAAGGTTTATCTGAGGGTCAAGAAAAATTTAAGTTCAAAGTTAAGCTTAATTATGCTTATTTGAACAGCTCAGGCTGCAAAAATGTTTTTTTCACCTTAATACTATTTAAGTTATAAAGAGCAGAATAATCATGCTTAAAAAACATATTAAGAGATACAGGCAATTTGCAGCATTATACAATTCTAAAGGTGTTGATAATAAAGTAAGACTCTTCTCTTCCAATAGCCACGAATAGACCGAAAGCAATAAGCAAGCTACCATACCAACAGCTAATCTCCAAAAAGATCCTGCAAGCAAAGTCCAATCATGTTTCTTGTACTTTCTGACATGAAGTATGACTGGCTCATTTATAGCCAGACTTCACAAGTGGTGTCATGGTGACTATAAATGACATTGGAAAAAAAGATACTTAACTTCCATTTCAAAACTTTGATAAGTTGCTTTTTATGACAAAACATCTGATGTACTCATTCACCTTCAAACCCTTTATTTTTCTGTCTCCAAGAGTATGAGTAAGCAGGCTACTTCCAGACAGTACTTCCACAGCTGGCATGGGAAGGTAGAATGCCTTTTACATATTTAAGATGAAATAAAAATTCCATACGCCATATTTAAAGCACAAACCTTTTACATTTGCAGAGCACATGTTTTCATTTCCCAAGCCCTTGTGGCATTAATAGAAATAAATTGCCCTCTGTATTAGGTAATTTTACTATTTCAGCTCAGGTACTTCACATAAAGCAAATGTTACAAGTCAGAAATGGAAAAAGTAGCTTATTTTCACATGACAGGAAGAAGAAAACCATGAGGCAGCCCAACTACTTTGCAATGTAGATAAAATATTTATAAAGAACTCCAAAAAGTATTGAAAAAAATTGTTAAAGTATTTAGTTCTCTCTTGTAAATTAAGTAGTACTTTATGGCATTTGGGTGTGAATTATTAGGACATCTCAAAAAAAAAAATCAAAAAACAACAAACCAAATCACTCAGCCTAACTTTGCGTCCACTAGTTTATCTGAAGTAAATCACCATCGGAAAAAAGATCTTGTTTATAGGGTCTACAAATGTCAGGGACATTGGTCCATGCCAGCTTTTCCCCTCAAAGTAACAACAGACCTTCCTCTCTCTGAAAGTTACCATAAGGCAAGTAGAATTATACAGTCAGGGGGAGAGAAAAAAACAAAACACAAAACAAACAAACAAAAAAAACCAGAAACAGCACAGAAGCAGTGTCAGCATCATACAAGTCTGGCAAAGGAATGATACTTTTTGAGGAACCGCTTCGATTCTCTCATCTTCTGTACATTTAAGGCAGTTACACACAGTAAGCTTGTTACGATCACAAACTGTATGCTTAGCAATTTCAAAAAGTAAAATAAATTGTGTTTGGTGTCTAAGGAGAGAGTTTGCCAACACAGGCTGTGCACGCACCTCCTGAAAGGGGAATGTGAAGAAAGCCATAAATTTTAGCCCTGAGAAAAACTTGTACCTTTTGACTGAAAAATGATAAAGTAATTCATTCTCAACACAAGGAGATCCTATCATCTAAGGAGCAGCTTCAGCAGCAAGTTTTATACAAACAAATTACTGCTTGTATATTAACAGCAAATTAATGAGAAAAGCATGCAGATTTATGTGAATATATGCTTGACAGGAAGTTGTCTAGTTCTCCATGATACTTCACTACCACGTGTGAGGTGTCAGTTTTAAGACGTGATCCAGCTAGCATACCAACAAAGAACATAATACCAAAGATTTCAGGTAAAATTTCTAACACCATTCAGTAACTACTTTATACAACAGTAACAATAACAATTGTGCCTACTATTCCAAAATCCTGGTTTTCAATAATCAAACTTCTCAAAATACCAGTCCCCACAGCCTTTATCACAATGTCACTCAATCTTTGTGACAAAAATCAATCAAACTTCACACAGTTGGGAGAAGGTACTCTCTCCTCCTCTTCATTAGCTCCACACTTACCAGCTAATCTCTCAAGATGAGTGGCAATGCCAAGACCAGGACCTTTTCCTAGGAAACTTCACAGTACAAACTTCTCTCGAAAGTGGCACTTGGACCACCTCATCCTTCACCCCCCTTCTCTGCAGCAGAGGACCCCCTTAATCCAACAACCTTCTGCCAAAATACAGCTTGCCATCAAACCACTACAAAGAGGTAGGTATACAGTTTCACCAACTCACTAGAGAAAAAGGAAAGACAAGTGAATAGAAAAAATTCACGGAACAATTAGAATGAAGAAAATTAAGTGGTTATGAGAACATTAGAGGGAACACTTGTAGTTCTGAAGAAATGCATCACAGAAAGATCATCCATTAAAATATTTTGAAGGCTTAAAGGACATTGGTAGAATGGTTACTTGGAGGCAGTATTGACATCTCAGTGGTGATTTAAGACAGACAATAGACCAAGAGAGACATCAGAATCTAGAAGGTAAAGATAACTAATACACTGTTGGAAAAGGAAAAAACAATTAATTAATTGAAACAAAGGGGTGCCATGGTAAAAGCAACAGGTTAAAAGAGCTTTGCATTAGTAAGATGAAAGGACACAGGCAGAACAAAAGCACTTTCCAAGGCCAGGAGGTTTGTTGCAGTAATCAAACAGGTAAAGAGTCTAAGCAAGTTTCACTTGCATGAACAGACAAGAAAAGCTATTGTTCAAACACGCTAAGCAAAACCAATCTGCAAGAATGACTGAAACCTCTTTCTAGGTACTTGTGTCTACTATGTGTCAAAGAATAATTAGCTTCACACCTCACAGTGAAGTGTGATTGAGACAGCACTGTTGTAGAGATCAACCAAGATTAAGGAATATTAAGAACTTTGTTTTAACCACGCTTAGTTTGTGAACATGAACACTTAGTTATCAAATACTTCAAACAAAAGACGACTAATATGAAACAGAAGATCAAAGAATTATCAGCACCAAAATAGTCACTTTATATATTCAAATGAAAATACCTGGGTACAAGAAAATAAAACATTCACCTACAGTACTGGAAAAATTAACAGACTGATGTGTTTAAGAATGAGGAGAAAACAATCAAAGTCACCCAAGAACATCATTGCCATGTCAGACAGCAAACAAGGCAAACAAAGACTAGGGAATCCACTGACTTTCAACAGAAGAATGCTAATTCCAGAAAGTATGTGTATTTGCACTGATATACAAAGGACACCTCAAAAATGGAACCAGAGGAAAGAAAACTAACACCAGACAATGCAGCCAATGATACTAGAATGAGCAGAAGAGACAACAGTTCAGAAGCAAGCTGATCTTGCTTAATCTTACAAAAGATTATATCACGTTCTTATTGCGAGAAGAAACAGAACAGCAAAGGACGAAGATGACAACTCTGGAAGGAGATGCGAGCACAAACTAAAGAGATCAGCAGGTGAGGGAAGTCACTGGAGTCAGGAAAGGGTCTGAAGAGAAGAGAGAAAAAGGACGATCAGATGAAAAAGTAAGGATGGCACCACACACGCCCCCAGCCCCCCCAAGACAGTCTACACAATTCTGCAGAAATATAGAGGTAGTAGTAGAAACACGTGACAAGTCAGCACCAAACAATGTAATAAACAGTAATAACTTGCAATTCACGGTTGAGCTTAACATTTCCCACTAGAATGGGGAGGTAAAGTCAGGGGCTTGCATGACTTAAGATAGCCATTCCCAAACTTCTGGTTCTAAAAAAACCCACAATAAATCCTCAAAATTTATTATAAGGTCATTATAATGACAGTATGTAAATACTGCCATTAAGTTTCTCATGAATAGTCATTACACATCTGACTACTTACTGCCATTCTTGAGACCACTTACCACGCCTCTTCGGCACGACAGCTCGTCTTGAGTTTGGGAGCTAACAGCCCAAGACATGCTGCATCATAGGATTTGTCAAATAACTTAAGTGTAATTATGTGGTTAGTGCTTGTAGAATTCATCTTCAAAAGCTACACCTACAATAGACATTTGCTTCCTGCTGTTTAACATCAGAACTGTAATTGCCACTGGTACAGAGTTCATATGTAAGAAACACTCTTGAAAGAAGGGGCCTCATACACTTTAATTCCCCTCCTTCTGGGCATTTCCCCTCCTCTTTTGTTAGCTGAGAAGAACGATGAGAAACAGCAGAGACAGCTGGGGCTAACTTCGTTTTGCAGAGACTTTGAGGAAAGTTAGGAATTCTCAAAGGCAAACTGCTGATGCCCACTGTCGCTTAAACAACATTCCACACACCTTGAAGCAGAATACCCAAATCCTGCAGTAGTGCAGCCCATGTCTTCCTGACCCTCTTCAGAGAAGAGCAAAACCGCTATTTCTTTACTTCAGAAGTTTCAGCTAAAAAATAACTTAGGTGCTATTATACCTCACCTAGGCTTACATAATCGCCTCGACTATTCCCTTAGCTAGAGGAAGGATTAACGCGAGTGGAAGTTAAGGAAAGATTCGCAACAGCCCTGAAGTAGCTGAGAACGACCCCAAAAAGCACCCGGACAAGAAAAGCCACAAAGCGGCTCAGAACTCCCCCAGGGGAGTAGCGCGGCGCTCACCGCCACGCTCCGGCAGCGGCGGGGCTCCCTCCCCGGCGGCCGGGGGCGGCAGGGCACGCTTTCCGCACGCAGGGAGCGCGGCAGGACGGACCCGCCGGAGCCGCCGCC
>NW_010972512.1:668631-668950 GCF_000737465.1 Haliaeetus leucocephalus
CTGCGCACCGCCAGCGCCCGCCTACCTTCGTTCGCTAGGTCCGCCATTTTACTTCCTCAATCACGCCCACAATGCATCGCGCGGCCGGACGGCTTCCACTTACAGCAGGCCCCGCCGGGCAGCGCATGCGGCAATTACGCCGCTCCGTGGCGGCATCGCGCATGCGCGGGTGGCTCGGCTGGGCAGCGGGCGGGACGCGCTCGGTAGTCCAGGGGCGGGCGGGGCGCGCCGCTGCGCATGCGCGGGAGTGGGGCGGGGCGGGGCGCAGTGTAGTGCGCGCGCTCGGGCTCCTCAGGTGGCTGAGGTGCCGGGGCAGCGG
>NW_010972512.1:668960-686129 GCF_000737465.1 Haliaeetus leucocephalus
TGCCGTCTCCAGCTCGGCAGGGTGGACCGGCTGAGCCCGAGGTCTCTGCGGTGCCGGCTGGGCCGGGCTCGGCTCGAGCGGGTAGCCTGGCTGCGGTCTGCCTGCGGCGGCGGGTTATGGGGACCCCCCGTGAGCCCGATCGATCGCTCTCTGCGGCCCGCTCCCCGGGCAGGCCCCTAGCAGCCGGACTCATCGGACTGGGGCCTTTGAGACCGGCTGCCCACGGATCTTTCTGTTCCCTGCTTGGCCCTGCCCTCTGGACTGCCTCTATAGCCTCCCATGGCTGCAGGACCCAGAATTTCACTCCATGAGTTAAATGGATACTCGATTCCCGTTTACTGCTTTCATTACTGCCTCGCAGTTACAGTCTTGTGGGATTTACCAGACAGTAATTCTCCATTCAGCTAACTATTCTGTGACTGGATAGGCCTTGACCATACCTTTCCTAGCCTTTTCTCCAGGCAGAAGAATTTGAACACTTTCAGTTTATGGAAGGCTCCTGCTCCATCCCAAAGATCAATATTTGCTATTCTCTGTGACTTCCAACTCTACTATTTCCAGAACTGCACACTCTGCTCAAAATGTAGCTGAACCAAGGCTTTATATGGCCACAGAATGATGCTGTACATTGTATACAGTATAGTGCTGTATATAGCCACACTTTGGTGCTTTTGTTCTCTTGATGGTGCCCCATGTGTTGTTGGCTTCTTTGGTCAGCACACCTAAGCTCCCCTGACTGCATTGACTAGGTCTTTACTCACTAGTAAGGGAGTCAACAGCAGCTAGCTCAGAGGCAGACTTTAGTCTTACCCCTAATGATTGCTTCAAGGTGGTGACACAGTGTACGAACAGCGTGCATGGTGCTTGATCATTCAAATACATCCCTCAAGCTATAATGCTAGCGCAGAGTAGAATCTGAGGGCCCGGGTCCTGATCCCTTTTGCAAGTACCGTGTATCTAAACCATCTGGTTTAACTGCTAGGAGAATTTTCCATCAGGAATACAACAGTAGAACTGGCAAAAGTTAGTAAGAAAAAATGAATGGCACTGATTTTAAAAAATACAGGATACCTATCTTTAAATCAATATCTGTTGTCAGCATTTGGTCAAACTTTTCTGTAGATCAAACAATACTATTTGGAGTTGTATGATTACTAGTGCAAGCTGCATTATCTGTTGAATCAGCAACACGGTGTGCACAAGAAATCCAGGTGGTTTCTAAATGGTGTTAGGGACAAATACTTAGCACGCTTGCTGGACAGGCCATCTAGTTCAGCTGGACGCCCTCCTGGATCTGGTACTCATAACCAAGGAAGGACTGTTTGGGGATGTGATAATCAATGGTAGCGTTGGCTGTAGCAACCATGAAATTGTGGCGTTCAGGATCCTGAGGGGAATGAGAAAGGCAAATGGCAGACTACAGACCCTTCAAGAGAATTGACTTTGGGTTATTCAGGAATAGGTGAGGTGCGATTCTGTGGGAGGCAGCTCTGAAAGACAAAGGAGCTCAAGAGAGCTGTCAGCTCATTAAGAACCTCTTCCTCCAAGCACAAGAGCAGTCTGTCCCAGCAATCAGGGAATTAAGTAGATGTGTGGGGGGACAAACATGGCTAAACATAGAACTTGTGAATGAACAAAAGAATATGTGTACAGGAGACGGAAGCAAGGACTAGTAAAGAGGACTATAGAAATACTTCTTCAGCATGCAGGGATGGTGTTAGGAAAGCCAAAGCTCAAGTAGAGTTGAAACTTGCAAGGGACATCAAATGCTTTCTTTTTCTCACCCTCCACCAAGGAAGTCTCCCAGGCCTCTGTGCTTAGAGACAGGGTTCAGGCAGAGACAGGATCAAGTCAAGAATCTCTTGAGAACTCTCAGCCCACACAAGTCCATGGAACCAGTGGGCTGTGTCAGAGGGGTCTGAAAGCTGGTGGATGTCTCTGAGCAGACATGCTCTATCATCTTCAGAAGGTTGTGGAGGTCAGGGAAGGCCACATCCGCATTCAGGGGGGCATTTTAAGCAACAGAAGACTCTCTTTAATCTTGCACTCAGCAGGCTACCAAGGCAGAAAAAAATACTATTAAGAGTGTTGCTTTTCACCCAAGATGGGTCCTGCCATCCTTCCCTGGCTTAAATAAACTTGCCACTATTTGATGTGTTACATGGTCCTGAGCAAGTCATACCCAGGGTTTCTGAAAGCAGGGCTCTGGCCATGGTATCCGCAGATACCTGGAGGACATATAGCAAAGCTTCAGAAACATTTGGGTTAGGCCTGAGCAGAAAATTCTCCTTTCTGGAGCTAAGAATGGGAAAGAGATTTGGAAAATTATTGTTTGTCTAGAAAAAGTCCTGGATCTTCAAGGCTGCTGAACACATTGATTCCCGTGGGGATTAAGCATCTAAATTCTGGAGAGGATCCAAGACATGGCAGAGAAAATTGTTCAAGGAAATTAATAATAATTAATATTAATTAATTATTCTGTGTTTGGAGCAGAATCTAAATACAAAGTATTTGAATGCAAAGCCAGATGCATAATCTCTGTAAGGAGGCTAAAAAGGGAGGTTGGACAGTTAACTCTTCAGTGAACACCATTGCATCTGCTCCCCGAAGAGGAAAAAACTTTGAAAGAACTGGGCTACCATTACTGTCTATCAAACATCCTATTCACAAGGCAACTGTGAAAAGCTGAGCAACCTTAATGCCCTCTTCGTGTAAGATTTTGAGTGTTAGTCTTATACGCATGAACAGGATTTTCATCATGATGGGTAAAGCTGCAGCTGCACTGAGAGACTAAAGAGAACTGTTCAGAGACTAAATGCAACTTTTGACAACTAACAACAGCCAAGAAAATATCCAGAAAGCACCTAAGAGAATAGGAGGTCTGAGGTCTCAGATCACCTACCCAACAGTGCAAGTACTGGGATCTGAGAGCAGGCAGGGCAGAAAGCAAGGAGAAAGTAGCTGGCCAGACAGGCCTTTAGGTCAGGTCTTTGAATACCTGTTGTCATAGTGAGCCAATGGAGAACACCAACACTGCTAAATCAGAAATAGCCCCAGGCAATACTGCTGAAACTCTGGTCATTAGGCTGCAGCATTTTTTATTTGATCCCAGCTGACTTAAAGCTGACTTTATCATCTCCTCTGATCATTGCCTGAGACTTTGAACAGCTTTGTAAGATTTTTTCCTTTTGTGCATGTCCACTGGCAGCTTACAGGGCTAGAGACCAGTGGTGGCAGCTGTGTGATGTCCAAATGGCAGCCTGAGTCTATGTGTGGGTCTAGACCTTGTCTGTGCCTCTTCCCTGGAGAACGGGATCACATTTGGTGCAGACAATTTGCAGAGAATTTAGCCAAAAACATTAGCATGTCTCTAATCACGCGGGAACCATACTTTTCAGGGATACACTATGTGGCTGACTTAGCTCCAGTTTTTATGGAATTAAGTTCCTGTCCCAAAGCAGACATGTCCTACAAACTGAGCCAAACACTAATATTGAAAAGGTGTGAGAGTAATTACCCATTATGTGATTATCTAAAAAACAATAATTACATTTTTAATTTAAGCCCTTATTCTGATACAGATATTCATTACAGAAAATTTCACTTCAGAGCATTAAAGCCTGTTAAACCTATAAAAAACTGTGAACATGCTTTTGTCATGGAAATGTCGGGCAACTTTAATTATAGGAATTACTGTACTGTGCTACCGTGGTACTAGCATAGTGGGTGGTGTGACCTAGTTAAGGGAAGTGATTTAGCAAGAACCTACCTCAGAAAGTTACACTCACTAGACCTCAAGAGCCAGCAGGTCACAGTGTGTTCTCTATTCATGTTCTAATTAGAGCCCATACTTCTCCAGCATCATTAACATAAGAGAGGAAAATTAACAGTTTTATCCTAACAGAGTTTGGAGGCCAGATTCTGATTTAATTTGCCTTCAAGTATGTCTATAATAATACCAGGGTAAATGTGATCCTGGCACTTTACTATTTCAATAAAAAGTAAATTCCACCCACACCAACTTTACAGTTCCTGTGACTTTTAGAAATTAATTACAAGAGTTATCTGTACCCTGTGAGCTTGTCAACTTGCTGATATAACTAGAATCTATTTTGGGTGCATGCCATTAAGATACTATAAATGCCATACTTTCTGATTAGTACTATTGTTAGGTCAGCATTTCTAAAGGGACATGGCCTAAAAGTCACTATGACTTTGACAAATTAAATATTTTTCCATGGTAGAGCTCTCAAAAAAAAAAAAAAAAAACCCCTCAACTCACACTGTTTGAAGGCTTTCTACTTCTGAGACTTTGTAATCTGGATGAGCTGAGACCCTGAAAGATTTACACAGTGTTGTGTTCCATAGCATGACAGTAATAACATCACTTGGCATTTTGATCCATAGCTGTAAGCATTCATCACCAGGGAAAGAAACAGAGACTCTAGAGTGAAGACAGCACCACAGGTAATCATGATCTCATTTCCAACTCTATTGCTCTACCAGTGCCTTGGACAAGGAGGTAGTCACTAAATGTTCACACCATGTAGGTCAGTAGATATACCACCTTGTCTGCTGTTGGTAGTAGAGCTGGCTCAAGCAGAAAGTTGTACTAGAGGCCTCCAGAGGTCCCTTGTGGTTACCAGCACTTCTACGATTTTCAGTGATACAGTGACCATTATTAATTGGGAAGCATATCCAGGACTCTGTGTAAGTCAGGTTCTGCTGGAACCGATCCAGTTGAAAACCTGTTTTTTTAAACTTGTCTCTGCACCGATGGGGTTATTTCTCAGAGGACTCATTCCTTATGGCACGAGAGATCTGGCAGGGACAAGCAACCTCAAGAAGGATAGGGCTTCCTTTTTCAAGAGCAGCATGGCTTTATGTCAAACTCAGTTGACCAGTGTCACAGTCTTTCCCACCTCCCAGGCAATTTCTGTGGGTCTTCTAGACCTACTTCAGAAAGTTTTGTTAGAATCCTGATCCCTCTTGTAACGGCTGAGATGTCCTGTGATATCGTGACGCTCAGCCAGAAACTGCTGTGTTAATGACATTGGGTTATTGAACATCTGCCAAGCCACAGATTTACAAACATTTGCTTGCTGGAAAGTACAACAATAAAGAAAACACATCTGTTGGCCTGATTTCAAGGCACCTGCAACTGTGAAGGCAGTGGTTCGTCGTTGGAAACTAATAGTTGTGCATAAGCTGTTGTGAGGGTCTTTAACAATGTGACAGAGATGTTGGTTACCACGATTAATATTTTCAGAGGTTCTGACTCAGCAGGTTGATTTCTTATGAAACATTTATTTCCCCCTTAGGGAGGATTGAGCCATAAGTTTTTTTGCCGAGGAAGGAAAGCCATCAATCTTTCTCCAGCTGTAAGGAAAGAGGTCATCTTCTGGCAGTTTTGAGGAAGCCCATGTGAGGAACCAACCACCTATACAGCCTACACCTTGTCTTTTCTCTGGCATCTGGTATAGTTTCAGAAGGCTTTCAGGCTGTTATTAAATTCAGTTCCTTCTAATAGCCTCATCTGCAAGGATTCACAATGATTTCAGAGTGAAAATCTACAAGGTAAAATACTTGCTACAGTGAAAGGATCAATAGGTCCTATCAGTGGATTGATTCATGAGTGAAGC
Source organism: Haliaeetus leucocephalus (assembly GCF_000737465.1). Lineage (NCBI taxonomy): Eukaryota > Metazoa > Chordata > Aves > Accipitriformes > Accipitridae > Haliaeetus > Haliaeetus leucocephalus. Next base: position 674,603 of record NW_010972512.1, read on the forward strand.
TACTCACATGCTCAGTGCACTGTAGAACTGCACCTGGCTTATAAAAAAATGGCAATATTGAGGGGCTTACACAGAATTTTGAGGAACTGTATGCAGGTTCAACTGCAGACCCTGTAACAGCATAGGGCAGTGCACCACTGACATGAAGGGGAATGTTTTTGCGTTAATTGCTTTGCATGTAACAAATAGCCCAGCTGAGCGAAACTCTACAATTTAAATGGCTTCCTGGTGGCACACAGCCAGGCATTGCTTATGGGTCAGCTCAGAAGAGCAACTTGGTCTCCACGGGCCATCGTGCAAGTCCTCTCCTGTGGCTGTGATCACCAGCACCCACTAGATGGTGGTCTAGGATAATAACAAGGAGGCTTCCTGGGCCCTGAGATCAGAGGGCCAGGTGTTGCTTGCCACAAGGGATGTCAAAACACCGGACCTGTGGGCACAGTCCTAAAATGCCATGGGGGGCTCACTGAAGCTGCCTTCCTGGGAAAAGCCGATATTTTCTCTCGGAGGAAGCAAGCTGAGTTGCTCCAAGTTGTGGCTTGCTTCCAGCAAAGTGCATGTGTGCAAGGGCAACTAAGCCCACTCACAAAGAAATGCCTTAGAAGGGTTCATAGGCTGTAGTTCACGCCTCTAATTCACTTGCAACGTGAATGCTGCTCCTGAGCTTTGACCCTGCAGGCACACTGGTCCAGGACTCGGATCAATGCGCTCATGGTCCTCATAGCTCTGTGTGGGTTCTGCATGACGATAGAGCCTGAAAGTGTGAGCAAGGCTTTCAGTAATTGGGGCTATTCAGGGGCTGAACTAAAAGGCTTAGAAATCTCACTCACCTCCCTGCATTGCTGGGAGACCCTGGCAGTTTGAGCCTGTGCTTGGCAAAACCTAAGAGCTGAAGTGCAAACAGCATTTTCCTCTGTAGCCAGCACAGCATGCAAGCAAAAAGGGGGGTTTTACACCCATTCTCTGACAGGACTGGAGAGCATTTTTTTCCTAGGACTTTGTTTTCTTGAAGTGCTTTCCCAAGGTGGTGGAGCAGTACTGGCATACAGACCAATGAGGTGGTGAATCACCATCCTTGGAGAGTTTCAAATTCAACTGGACCAAATTTGACTGAGTAACCTGATCTAACTTTGAAGCCAGCCTTGTTTCAAGCAGCAAGTTAAAGTACAAAATGTCCTGCCCTACCTATACCTTTCTATGATTCTGTGATATATTTGATCTTTTCCATTCTTAAAAGACTGTCTGAAATGAGATGTGCAAATAGAAGGGGAAGAGGACGTGGACAGTTATAACTGCAACTGCCTGTCCTTCTGAATAGGACATGCAAAAACATGTAAGGCCACATTTGTGGTGTTTGATCCTAGAGTTCTCTACCAAAGGTACATGCACACAGCCCCAGCCTCCAGAGGCCAGCAGCTGATTTTTACTGGAGCATTCTTCCTTCTGAACATAACCACTAGATGGGGAAGCAAGCACTTGATTTTTCACAATTTCTTACTGAAAAATTTCATTTCTTTGGTCTTGGCTATGCTCATACACTTCACTGTGTTCTTGCCTCTCTGTTCAGCATCTCTAAATGGCTACCTGCTCTAGTACCCGGTGCTGTAGCACCGGATCACAGGATTTCAGCTTATCTTAGTTTAGAGGTGCTGTACTAGATGACAAAAGAAAGGCCATATATGTGGAGGCATATAGTGCACAGGTTCAAGTCTGCAAAGGCTGTATAGCAGGAGGGTGGCTCTTCCAGGGCAATTATTTAACAAACAAGTTTGCGGATACGCTTGCAAACAGTCCATACCTTTGGTCTCTTCTGTCTTCTTTACTTCCATTATGTTTTTAAAGAGTCTCCATCCGTCTGGAATATTTTTGCCTGTAATAAAAGCAGTTGAGGCCTGTCTTGGCTTCAAAATCTAGCACTGAAAAAAATACCATCAAAAACAATTGGGAAAATTAGAAATATAGACTGCGGACATTCAACACTGTAGTGTATATTAAGGACAAAATAAAAGCTTTGGGATGTGGTGCCAATGTATCTCATAATCGGTGTCTGTCCCTAAGGGTGTCACTAGTTGGGATTGTCAGCTATCATGACTTTTCCCACAACAATTTTGTGATTAGGTGGTTAGAATGCTTTCTTGGGAAATCACTCATTATGTGGATTCCAATTTTTATTCTAAATGGCACCGTCCTAGACTTGAAATGTCAGAGAAAAATCTGAAGTAAGCAGAGCATGAGGCGCACAGACAAAGGCATCTGGCTAAAGACCTCTCAGAGGCGCCCTGCATGATCAGCTCTGACTCCAGCTCAGGATAAGTATTTGGTCCCCTAGCCTTGCTGAGCAGGGCACTATACCTTTGTCAACCAGGGCATTATACCTATGTTAACCACCAACTACAGCAACACTGACTTCTCTCAGGACCCGCCCTGGGCAGCTGCAAGTCAGCATGGGCTTCAGATGTGTTTCTGCCTTCCCAGAATTAACCCAAACACATTCCTTCCTGGTTAACAGCCCTATGCAGTTTAGCCCCTGGGAGGCATTAGGTATGGACACAGCAACTTTCTGCTCAGCCAAAGTGGATGAGCTGGGCACATGGTCTCACACCAGCTAGCATGAAGTGTCAGGGCACTGGAGATGCTTAGGTCAGGGCGTGGGGGAAGATCCCAAGGTACCGGGATGGCAGCACGCCTGCCCTCATTTCTCAAATCAGTGTTCTTTATGGCCACAGGAGAGGGCAGGAGCAGAGACGCCAGGCAACTTGTCAGAAGTCTCTCCTGACACTGCTTCTGCCACCGCTTACGCCAGCACATCTTATCTCCAGGAAGATTATAGGAGGCACTGCCCAAGAGACATCACACCGGAGAAGCTATGGGGAAACATCAGCATACCAGAGCTGTACAGGAAAAGGATATAGTCAGTAATGATAGATTCCTGCAGTGACACAAGACGAGCAACAAACTCCTACCTCACTGACAAGTTGGGACTGTATCACCCACCCCTAAAATTTTACTCTGGGGCCAATCAGGGGCAGCAGCAACATACCAACTGGGATAATGCAGGCACCTCCTATTGACCAGGGTAGATGACACCAAATATTCCCGGCCAAAACACACCCTGTACTCCTGGACTGGGCAGTGGAAACTTAAGAAACCAGTGACACTGCATTTGCCACCTCTGCCAGAAAACAGCACCATTCAGGGAGCTGAACTGGACAACCCTCTGCAACCTGCCCCTGCGAGGAGGGTTCTGCAGCTGTAAGTATAGGGGTCTTTGCAGAGAGACCCCTGAGCACCGAAGAGCCCCACAGCTCTACCAGAGCCTTTGTAAAAGGCTTTAAATTATGGAAGAGGCTTCCCTAGAGGATAGGAGGGTTAGACCCCAGCAGCTCCTTGCAAGCTGTGCAGCAAGCACAGGGTTTTGCACTCCTATCTGGGACCCAGAGTGAGGACAGCGTTTGTAACTACAGAGACTGATTCTGGAGCAAAGATGCCCTTATCTCAGCAGTTCAGTAAATATCACAGTTATCCACATTATTAAAGTGACACGCTTTACATATCAATGCCCATAGCTGCAGCACTCCTTCATCGCAAAGCCACATATGCAGATGGATGTCACTTCACACGCTGGAGATGAACTATCTTACCTGTTTATCTGAGTCTGTTTTCTTCTGCATCACATCTGCTGGGTGCCATCTTGGATTAAAGGAAGGTCAGTCACCCTTTTTCCAAGCTAAGTACTAGCATGGAGACTCGCACTGATGAAGTGCCAGGGTGGATGACACAAGTTTTCAGTTGCGAGTTTTATGCGGAGGAGGCAACTGTTTCTGTACAACAAAAAGAGTTTCCTGAAAGACAAAAACATGGATTTTGATGTAAACGAGGCCCAAAAGAACACACTTTTGCTGATCTTTTTTAACAAAAAACTTTCAGAACTTTTAAAGTTCAGTATAAACATGACCAAAATGTACTATCAGCCTCCTTCCTCAGTTTTGCAAAACAACCTTACACCGAGTTTCACAGCAATACTCTGTCCAAATCCAGTATCAGTCTCCACTAGCTAAACTTTTCTTGCTTTAAACCAGTAGAAGTGAGCATCTTTTACAAAGGGTATTCAGATCATTGTTGCCATTCTGCTGATAAGGATGGTGAGGCACAAATAGGTCCTTCAGTAAGGTATTTATTATTTTGGCAGGGAAAAGAAAGAAAAACCATTTATCTATAAAGCTGTTTCTCAAAGGCATATTACAATAAAGGTAATTTCTCTGTTGAAACAGTGCTGGCATCTTAGACTATTCTTGCATTTTTCTAAGGTGATCATTCACTGTAGATATGGAAATGATCATTCTGACCCAAGGAGAAAAGGAACATTTGCTGAAAAGCATTTATACATATAGCACCTGTGATACTGTGCGTGGGAGTTTGTGCTGTGCCTGCTGGCTGCAGAGCCCATGTTTACACAGTTGTACAGGTCACTCTGCTGGAGGTCAGATATATTGTCTGTCTCCACTGATGACCTGCTGCACAGCAAGACCTTTCTAGAAGGATCCCACCATGGCCTTCAGTGAGGACCTTGTGGTGCCAAGGCAGCCTGAGTTAAGGGAATTGGTCAATCTCTTGAAAGAAAAATAAGCAACACTCTCATACATCGGTACGTGGGATATATAAGCACCACACAATGTAGCATCACCTAAGCTGTCCGGGATTGCATTCCCAGTAAGGCAGTGCATCTGCAAGATGCCACACAGCACCAACGCAAGAGCAAACACATGGTGAGCAGCTCTGCAGCTGGATCAGCCCGGGCCAGCAGACATGGTAGCAAGAATGGCGTCGGTGCCATCCCCAAGCTGCAAGTCACAACTGTAGTGTTCAGGGCTCGGGATGGAGTTCATTTGGCCTTTCCCAGGGACCCCTGTGCGCTCTGAGAAGATCCTCCTGTGTTTTGACTTTGCAAATGGTTCATTACTAATAGCAGAGCGCATTATTATCAGCTGTAGTCAATTTTATCCCCAGGACAAGTTCCGTCTCCCTCAGCTCTCAGCATTGCAAGACCTGACTTCAGGCCTCCTGGCTCCTTTCTGCTTCTCCCCTCCAGCAACTCCTGCTACCATCAGCCACCATTGCCCAACATCTCCCAGCAGCAAGGGAGCGGGATCTGAGCCCTGCCAGCCATCTGCTCTCGCTGTGCTGCTATCTGTGCATATCGCTCAGCCGGGAGATATCCATTCACCACCACAGCTTGTCCTGGCCCTGGCTCCCAGCCTGGCCCTGGGCAGTGGCCGGGTGCTGGAGGGGTAGCAGAGGGCCTCGCACACAGGGGCCAGCAGAAGTCACGGGCACAAGAAGGAATAAGGAGCAAGCTGTGGATGTGACGCTTGTGGCTAACTGCTCCTCTCCAAAGGATTTCTTTCCATCTTCAAAAGCTTGGTGCCTGGCTTTACTCTGCAGTTGGGAGTTTGCAGATGCTGTCATTCAACCTGAGCAGGCAGACGTTGGTTCCTGAGCCAATTTGGGCTCTCCCCTGCCTCCTGAACCCTCCCCAGGCTTTACTCTACATCTACAGCGTGAAGGTATGGTGAGAACCCTGTAAAGGTAATACTCAGATTGCTGCTCAATTTTGCATGAAGACTTTGTTATTCATACAGGAGATCCCGAATGTGGGCAGGACTCCTGATCCAGGGAAGCATTAAAGGTGCTAAGGGACTTGCAAAGTCCAGGAAATACTCCTTCTTATTTCTGGTTTTCAGAGATTTTGTGCGATTTCCTGTTGTCACAGGAATAGGTGATGAAGGTGTGGGATATCTCTAATATAATTTGTTCTTACAAAGTTTACACAAATCCAGGTTTTGTGAACAGAACCTCACACACTTCTAACTGAGAAGCAGCTTTGCTTTTTGGCTTAATGTAAATAAAGGCAGGATATTGACTGTGTCACTTCACTCAGTCTAGTCTTTCACATTTTCTACCACAGCTATGCAAGATACGCATTTTAACCAGAACTCAAGAATTAATTTTTGTGCTAGATGCCTGGAAATGTTGGTTAGACTGAGCAAGCATCACTTCTTTAAATTTCAGTCTCTCTTCTGATACTGTATTTTAAATTAGCTGACCTGGAAAGTGCTAACAGATCTCCCCCATCAACTCTTTTTTGAAGTAATGTTTTGAACATGTGGATAAAACTTATATATGCGTCTAAAAACCTGTCTAAGGGGAAGCATATAATGGAATTGAAGCCTTATTAAATAACCTTGTTACCGAGTACCTAAGTAAAATCCTTCAGAGAGCGCTTCTTGCCTGTGCCTCGCTCCCCTTCAGCGTCAAGAGCATGTTACTGCTGCAAGGTGGATGTTTGGTCCCTTGGATAATTGTGGACCCGCTTGCTCTGCATTTCCTTGTGCCTCCCATGATCAGAAGCAGCAGGGTGCCTTGTGACCATTAGCAAGTGAGACACACCACGTTTTAGGAATGTTAGGGGGAAAAGTCTGAATAAAGTTTATTCCTTTATGTGCTGCTTAAATCCATAGGTTTCTGTATTATTTCATTGCATAGTACTGCAAGAAAACCAGCAACAGTACATTCAAAGTGTGAAGCATAGTTTCCAGGATTTACAGCTGTGTAATTCCCATGGGATTTATTCCAATTGGTTAGCGCTGGGTGTATGCTGGTGACCTGAACGACATTGTAGCATGCGACTTTCTGCCCAGACACTCGCAGGATTTTCTCACCTCCTAACAGGGGATTAAACAAACCTACAGTGAGCACAGCCGCAAATTCAGAAGGTAAGAGCGTGTGCGTGCGTGTGAATGCACCAAGAAGAGGGAAAATGTGCACAAATAAGGCAGAGGGAGAGATGGGGGCTGGGAGCACATGAAAGCTTTCAGATACTCAGCCAGTTGTGATTCCTTCAGTGTTGAAAGGCTAGCATTTATCGGCATTACCTTATCTTTCACAGTCTTCCAGTAAGAAGAGACCATTGTAAATTGTTTGGCCAATTTTACACAAGTTAGCAAGTTTTTAGTTTATCTGGGGCAAGGAGAGGTTGTCTAGAGCTGATCATTTAGCAGGGGTGCAAGGAGTAAAAGCATCAGAGGAACTCGTTGCTGGTGCTCAGCTTAGCCAGAGCGGGAGGAGAGGTCAGGTCTGCTGGTGTCCCCATTCTGGAGCCTCACTCTTCATGTCACTCTGTATTGACTATCAGTGCTAAAAAAAAAATATTATAAAGCAGAGCAAAGTAGGCAGGACGCCGTTCCAGGGCTACTTTTTATTGCAGTGCTAAAAGAGGGCTGAGCAGATAGCACAGGTATCCTGGCAAATATGACACAATTCATGGGAGCAAAGCAGAGCAGCAGCCTGGTGAGGAGATAAACACACGGCTGGCAAGGTTTGCTTCCCAAGCACTTCAACATGGTCTGCTGCGACGAAGAGGAGTGGAATTTTCCAACTGACTAGTCAGGCTGCATGTGCCATGCTCCTGGCTCCCCACCGTGGCTGCTTGCGGATGCCCGTTTAGCTGCAGGCTATGAACTGTGAGATTTCTCAGGGGCTTCTCCTAGGTCAGGAACAATCACTGGAAAAGTAGATCAGAGAGCTCACAGAGGAGGTGGCCTGATAAGCTGGGAACGTGCCTTCCCTTTGGCTCAGTTTCTGTAATGAGCTGTGAGACAGTTTGCGTTGCCTCTGTTGACAGCGTGCAGCCAGCACCACTCCAAGCTTCTCTGTGCAAGGACTTGGGCCCTGCGTGCCTGCCTGAGCTCAGCCTGACACCCACAGGCATGTGGGGCCGCCGCTTCACCCGTCTGCTTTATGATCCATGATAGGGGATGGGGAGAAAAGTCCCTGTCTGGGAACTCGGCAAGGACACTGAGTTAGAGGCAGAAGGGATCCCTTACATGGCTATGCTGCGTGCTGGCAGGGGACAGCCAGCTCAGAGCACCGTCCACACGTACGTAGACCTTCTGAATCACAGCCCGGTACTGTGTGTGCACACTGCCTGCGTGTGCCAGGGAGACCCAAACATCAAATCCGTGCAGTCTCAGTGGGTGAAGGATGCCCAGCAGATCCTACTGTAGCACCAAATGGGGCAAAACTATCACTGAGACACCAGCTCTGGAGAACTGCTTGAAGGGAGGGCCATACTTGCCCCCGAAATGGTTCAAAGTGATCAAAGATGTAACAGGAGGGGAAAAGCTTATGAAGCTCAACCTAGTCAACCGTTAATCTGAAAGATGATTTATTGACTTAAGACTTCATTAATGTATTTACACCTATAAAAGAGTGATCTGGCAGAGATCTTGCTGACTGGACAAGATCCAAAGATAGGCAGATAGCTAAATACAACTTTGATATAAGATACCACTCTCTGACTACAAAGGCAGATAGGCAAAGAGATGCATTTAATATCACCTGCAGTCCTTAAGAGGAGATTCTGTATCTTTCTGATACAGCTTCCAGGAGATGCTCCACAGTGGGGAAGATGAGAATATTCCTGCTGGATCTGGGAACCTTTGAGTTCTCCACCTGGGGGTCTTACGGCAAGGCTCTATCCCAAGGTGAACAGATGTTTTGTCAAATTAGGAGCCTAAGAAACATGACAGAAGGGTGTCATAAAAAGAGTGAAATAAAGTCTCTCAGGAAGAGAGAGGCAGAGTGTGCTTTTCCTAGAGAGAACTTGAGAGAATGAAAGACAAAGTCCATCAGGAGTGGCTGAAAGCAGCTGGTTTTAGAGGATTCTGCAATTCAGTGAAGGAAAGCCAAGGGTGTAGATTTCCTCTAGAGCTCTGCTTTCTCTGAAGTCCTGTAGTTTTGAATTCTTCTCCTTCCAGAAAGCCACAGAATAACTGGACAGACTCCCGATGGAAAGCAAATTGCGAAGTCAGACCCCAGAAGTCAACACAGCACTTGGGTCTGTAGTCTTAAGATCTCACTTGGGAGGAGAAACCACATGAATCTACACTGAGGGAAGCGATGATTTGAGGGGGCATCTGGAAGAACCTCAGAGGTGCTGCTGTCCCAGTGACTGCTGCAGGGTCATCCACCTTGACTAAGCTTTTCATATGCCAGATCTCATTTGCATTTTAGCCTCTAAGACTGTGTCTGCAGGTGCTGTATGCATGAGTGTCTGCATATCCACATTGATTAAGCTACAGCCTCTTGGTATGTCAATGACAGTATTACCATTAACATTAGTAAGTTCATTTCAGCTCCTCTACAGCAGCAGCTGACTGCTTCTTCCTAATTATCATGCATAATTTCCAGGGTCAGGTAGACCCAGGCTTATATAATTTGCCTGGAATTGTGGTGAATTCATCGCCACCAGAAGAGAGTAATGCAGGTTCAGAATTTTTTCTAAATAGTATATTCTACTTAAAAGAAAATTAATTAACACAGGGCTATTCCTGTCCTGAAAAAGGAGGTCAGACTAGATGATCACAATTGGTCCCTTTTGTCCTTGTAATACATATACACACATACAGTGTTGGGAGCGTTGGAGAAGAGCACAACGCTAATGGTAATACCAGGCAGAGAATGCCAAAGAAAATGGGCCAAGTTAAATTTGGACAAATATATCATCAGAGCAGCAGAAGTAAAGCATTTCCATCCTGTTTTCCCGGCTCAGAGAAGGCAGACTTAGCCCACAGTAGTATCAGAGCAAGCTAATTGAAGCAAGAGTAGGGCTTTTTGACTTTCTCCAGTTTGTACAACTCACTAATACAGGACGCCCAAAAGAAAGTTGCATGCTGGTGTTGGAAAGCCATGCAAGCCATTCCCCTGAAGTAATTAATTGCCAGTTCAGACATTTCAGGTTATTAATATGAAGCAGGGTGTACATGAAGGTGCTGTAGTGCAGTGTCTCATGCGCCAAAACAAACCACACTCATAACAAATAATAATAATGTCCAGTAGTGTTTAGAGGACTGCTGCTGCTGCCAAGAAGTATTGTTTAATATTTTTGTATTGCTTGACTGCATAAAAATGGCAGTCAAACAATATGGTATACCCTCCATGCAGCTCTGCAGCTTCCTCTCAACACAGCTGCTCTTTCAGTTTTGGCCTTCCTGCTACCACAGCTGTCCTATGGGATGCCATCACCCTGCACTGAAGATTAAATTTCCCCCTCCATGGCTTCCCAGGGACCTGCTAACATCACTCAAGCCAGAGACTGTTCCACAGTGATTGCTTCCAACCTAATAACCTGTGTTTCCTGAGAGCCCAACTCTTATTCTGAAATTTGGTGGGATTCCCTTTTCCCCAACCATTCTTGGTTGCCCCGTCATCACTCAGCTGTGGTGGCAGGGAGGCTGGGGAGCTGGGGAAGAACAGCAGGAAAGAGCTGCTGTGGAGGGAACAGAGCAGAGAAAGAGCAAAATGAGAAAAACTCTGTAAAGGTGAATATCCCAGGCTCACTAGAGGTAAGCCTGGGGGCAGCATGGCAATGTCTGAGGGACAGTGTGCTAGCAAAATGCTTCAGTCTGCCCTCTCAGTGGAGGCAGGGGATGGAGATCCATGTGGCAGCAAAGATGCAAGGGTTAATGATGTGTTAGAAACCATGGAAGCGCCTGAGAACGGTCACATAGGAATTAGGGCTTCTCCCCGCAAAAAGGTGGTGGGACCAATAGACCAACTGAAGTGCATCTACACCAGTGCACACAGCATGGGCAACAAACAGGAGGAGCTGGAAGCCATTGTGCAGCAGGAAAACTATGATATAGTTGCCATCATGGAAACATGGTGGGATGACCTGCACAACTGGAGTGCTGCAATGATGGTTTTAAACTCTTCAGAAGTGATAGGCAAGGAAGGAGAGGCGGTGGGGTAGCCCTGTATGTTAGGGAGTGTTTTGATTGTCTAGAGCTTAATGATGGTGATGATATGGTTGAGCGTTTATGGGTAAGAATCAGGGGAAGGCAGGTATCATAGTGGGAGTCTGTTATAGACCACCCAACCAGGATGAAGAGGCAGATAAAACATTCTTTAAGCAGCTGGGAGAAGTCTCAGAATCACTAGCCCTTGTTCTTGGGGGGGACTTCAACTTACTGGATGTCTGCTGGAAATACAATACAGCACAGAAGAAACAGTCTAGGAGGTTTCTGGAGTGTGTGGAAGATAACTTCCTGACACAGCTGGTGAGTGAGCCAACTAGGGAAGGTGCCCCACTGGACCCATTGTTTGTGAACAGAGAAGGACTTGTGGGTGATGGGATGGTTGGAGGCCATCTTGGGCATAGTGATAAGGAAATGGTAGTTTTCGATTCTCTGAGAAGTAAGGAGTGGGGTCAGCAGAACTGCCACCCTGGACTTCTGGAGGACAGACTTTGGCCTGTTGAGGGGCTAGGTTGACAGAGTCCCTTGGGAGGCAGTCCTGAAGGGCAAAGGAGTCCAGGAAGGCTGGACATTCTTCAAGAAGAAAATCTTAAAGGCACAGGAGCAGGCCATCCCCATGTGCCGAAAGACGAGCCAGCAGGGAAGACCAGCCTGGCTGAACAGAGAGCTTTGGCTGGAACTCGAGAAAAAAAGGAGAGTTTATGACCTTTGGA
>NW_010972512.1:686726-722817 GCF_000737465.1 Haliaeetus leucocephalus
GAAGGTTATGGAGCAGATCATCCTGAGTGCCATCACATGGCATGTACAGGACAACCAGGTGATCAGGCCCAATCAGCATGGGTTTATGAAACGGCGGGTCCTGCTTGACCAACCTGATCTCCTTCTATGACAGGGTGACCCGCTTAGTGGATGAGGGAAAGGCTGTGGTTGCTGTCTACCTAGACTTTAGTAAAGCCTTCGACACCATTTCCCACAGCGTTCTCCTGGAGAAACTGGCTGCTCATGGCTTGGATGTGTGTATGCTTCACTGGGTAAAACACTGGCTGGGGGGCCGGGCCCAAAGAGTTGTGGTGAACGGATTTAAATCCAGTTGGCGGCCAGTCACAAGTGGTGCTCCCCAGGGCTCAGTTTCGGGGCCAGTTCTCTTTAATATCTTTATTAATGATCTGGACGAGAGGATTGAGTGCACTCTCAGTAAGTTCGCAGATGACACCAAGTTGGGAGGGAGGGTTGATCTGCTGGAGGGTAGAAAGGCTCTACAGAGGGATCTGGACAGGCTGGATCGATGGGCCCAGACCAATTGTATGAGGTTGTACAAGGCCAAGTGCTGGGTCCTGCACTTGGGTCACAACAACCCCACGCAGCCCTACAGGCTTGGGGAAGAGCGGCTGGAAAGCTGCCCGGCAGAAAAAGACCTGGGGGTGTTGGTCAACAGCCGGCTGAATATGAGCTGGCAGTGTGCTCAGGTGGCCAAAAAGGCCAGTAGCATCCTGGCCTGTATCAGAAATAGCGTGGCCAGCAGGACTAGGGGAGCAATCGTCTCCCTGTATTGGGCACTGGTGAGGCTGCACCTTGAATACTGTGTTCAGTTTTGGGCCTGTTGCTACAAGAAAGTCATTGAGGTGCTGCAGCGTGTCCAGAGAAGAGCAACCAAGCTGGTGAGGGGCCTGGAGCACAAGTCTTATGAAGAGCGGCTGAGGGAACTGGGGTTGTTTAGCCTGGAGAAAAGGAGGGCGAGGGGAGACCTTATCGCTCTCTACATCTACCTGAAAGGAGGTTGTAGCAAGGTGGGGGTCGCTGTCTTTTCCTTGGTAACAAGCGATAGGACAAGAGGAAACAGCCTCAAGTTGTGCCAGAGGAGGTTTAGACTGGACATTAGGAAAAATTTCTTTACTGAAAGGTTTATCAAGCATTGGAACAGGCTGCCCAGGGAAGTGGTTAAGTCACCATCCCTGGAGGTATTTAAAAGATATAGATGTGGTGCTTAGGGACATGGTTTAGTGGGGGACTTGGCAGTGTTAGGTTAACAGTTGGACTTGATGATCTTAAAGGTCTTTCCCAGCCTAAACAATTCTATGATTCTATCCCCAGAAAAGATCCTGGACCATAGAAGAAACCACCTCAGATTTGAGCCTCACTATTTGAAAAGCACCACTCAGAAGGAATGGAGGGGGATCAAAGGCAGGAGATGAAGAGATAAGAACAGATCACACTAATTTCACTCTATTATGGGCATTCAGATAACCTGCCAGTCTGAATTGCCTCTTGCTGGGCAGATAGTGGTTTTCAGAAATAAGGGTGTGGAGAAGGGGACAGGGAAAGGCCCAGCGATCATATCTACCCTGGCTTCTCCCTCCTCCCAGTGCAGCTGTGGCAAGGCACATCCATCTTGTGCTGTATTGAACACTACCCTTCTCCACAGCAGGAAATATTCTCATTGAATGAATTTGCATGTGAGAGTTTCAGTAAGAAATAGTATCTTTGTAAGGGCAATCCCTGGGAGTGATGCCATCCCTCATTCTGGCAGGATGTGTTTCATAGTGCTTCAAATGGTGTATGAAGATGGGCCCTGAGAAATGCTTCTACATGCTGTGACTTCACTTGTGAGGTTGCAGTACACATCTGTCCCCAGAGCAGCCAGAGCAATTGGGCACATCTGGAATTCAGCTGTCAAAACTTGTGAGTAAGTGGCTGTGAGAGAACTGCCTAGTGCAAAAAGAAGCATCTCATAGTATGTGTAAAAGAGTTGGTCAATAGCTAAAATGCCAGTAGAGCATAGAAGTGACAGCTCTGGTACTTTGCTTTTGTGACTGATCTACTGCAGAAGCAGAAAGTGATTTTCTGTCCATCTCAGCAAAGAACGCAAACTCCGTGCTAATATACAAACAGGCAGCTGATGGCTGTTAGCATCTGTGCTGAAACTCTACTGCACACAGAAACTGCAACAGTGAACAGGGAGAATGCTGCAAAATCTGGGAGCATGAGAACTGGGGAAGCTGTTTGTGCTGTACAAAGCACAGCCAAGCACAGACTGCAGGAGGCAGAGCGGTGGTGGGAAGAAAGGATAGATACAGTCTGCTCATGGGAAAAAAGAAATGAAAAAGCAGTGCCACATTGCCATTAGAACTGTCTGTGCTGCACAAACCATGGAAGAAAGCTGCATTCCCAAGTCATGGGTGAAATATAAAATAGGGTAGAGTTAAATGTACAAATACAATAAGGCAAGCCAAAAAAAAGGTCTTTAGAAAGAACTTGTTTATGGCATGAAACCTAAATCAAGTCTCTTTCAAATACATTGGGCAGAAAAACTGCTAGGCAGTTTGTAGTGCCAGTAGAAAAGTATGGGGCTGGAAGGAAGTGTCGGAGGTGGATTAGGGCAGGGAAGAAAAGCTAAATGACTCCTCACACCTATTGTCATGCTGGGGGAATCCGGGTGAGTTTCCACCAGGGAGGGAGCAGGGGATTCATTCTCCAGTGGAAGTGTCAGTAAAATTTGTTAAACAGTTTGACAAAATGATGTTTTTAAGACTTCAGGCATCACCAGAGCAACCACCTTAGGCATCTGCAGTTCGCACTGGCTGGGCCTGTATAGTGATATACAGAGATTTTTAAAAAAATGGTACAAAACAAATCACACAAACTCCTGAAGCACAACTGCCCCCTAGAAATGCGCAGCACAAGTTCCCTGTGCACCTGGTAGAAGCAGGGAACATGAGCTGCGATTCAAAATAGCTGAAACGTCTCAATCACATACACTCTTAGCAGAACCAAGGAGAAAATGAGGGCCCTTTTGAACAACAGAAACTTCAGGAGTTTGTCTCATTCATCAGTTGAAACGACACAGTCAAAAATTTAGAGTAATAATTTTTGTCATTGGATATACCATTTTTTAACTATCACTTTCTTTGTTTTGTTGTCCCATCAGAAATTCTAGCCAAAATGTCCCGGTAGGTGCCATCAGTGAGAACTGCATCACATGCTCTTTCTCTTTTAGCCCTCCTGGTCCTGTTCTCCTTGGCCTTTGCTCTCCCTCCAGGCTGCATCAAGGATGATGCACCATAGCAGCTCAGCTACAGGGGGACACTGCAGAGTATCATGGGAGTTGCAGTCTATCCAAGGAGGTAAAAAAATTATCATGAGAAGCACTCACATTACGAAATATTACAGCTCAGGTAGGAGTAGATGTACATCAGTCTGATCCAAAACATTTATTTACATTACTGAATTTCCCTGAACTTCATGTGTTACAAGAGTTGAAATTTTGACTTTTTATTCCAAAATAGGGCAAAAATAAATGTTGAAATATTGGCATTTCCCATAGGAAGGAAATTCCATTATTTGAGCAGCTCTATGAAACACAGAGGAGATTCATTTGCAGAAACTCTGCTAACTTGGAATGAAGGTCACAGCTGCATAATTGGACTCTGCTCCCTGGGCCAAGCCAGCAGTGCAGGATACAAAATTAGTCCCAACCCCCAAATTAAGGTTACTGTAACAAGGAGAACAAGACTACAGAATTGCAAAATCCAGGAAAGGAAGGGTTGAAGGATTGCTTAACATACAAGAAAATCACATCTTTCCCCACGACAATTAGCAACTGGGAATATCCCAGTAGCTTTCTGCACTCCAGCAGAAAACATCCATGTTCCTATGACATGTCCAGATAAGGATGGTTCACGTACATCGTCCCAGTCACCCGCATGTTCAGGTGACAGGGCTGCACACACTTATACCTGCGATTCATTACAGCATGCTCCTTAATGTGCTTTTTTTTTTTCAGCAGTTCAGACAAATTGAGGCCTTTCAAAAGGCTAATGCAGTAAGTGCTTATTGGAAGACAGTGAAACCATGGGATGGTGGACACAGCCATCTGCTTGGGTTTTTCTAACCCAGCCCTGCAATGCCTCATCCAGGTTGTGTATAGCAAACTGAATTTGCCATAACTGCATGCTAACAGAGATTCACGTGTGGGTTTTTTCCTTATCATTACATTATAAATCAACCCTTAGCCCATCTTTAGGTGTTTTGCTTTTTAAAGATCCAATAGATAATCAATATCTTTCTTAAAAAAACAAAGAGATGATAAGCAAGTAGTTGTTCTACTGGACCTGCAAACCTCTCTTTTAGAAAAACAAACACTCTATAAAAATCTGTCTCAAGAGTCCTTTGCCCAGAACTTCACTTGTTTAGGACTGAGGTCTTTCCAAGTTGGGCAGAGATACAGACTGAGGGCATGTTTAAAGAGGGAGTGGGTGAAAAAACTGCCCTGTCCCTATGTAACATTTTTAGTCTACTTGTGAGATTAGCATAAATAATTTTGAAAGGTGCTTTCTGGAGAGAATCACCGGGGAGCTAATTTGGGAAAGCTATTCCAGGCTGTTTACCAACAAGCCCTTCCTTTATCTTCAAACAGCTGTGCAAGGATAGCATCAGAAGACTCTTTATAAGGTGCCTAAGTGACATGAGGCACAGTCGTCATGTCTTTTCTCATTGCCTCTCAGAAGAGTGACATTGTGAGTTTCCTTTTTACCCGTTGTTGATAACTTATGGTTATCACGTGGCCTCTGTGTGATGTGGATGATCAAGTGTGCCTGGCACTCGTAGAAAGAGGAGAGACCTGGGGGAGTTAGGTCACCGTGGGGTTTGTTCCCCAAGGACTGCTCCACCCTGGAAAGTCTCTGCCTGGGCATCAGGCATCTCCATCCCAAGGGAGCAGAGCTCTTCACCTCCTCCATAGCTTCAGACTGCTGCTCTGTGTGCTATTTAATAACTTGAAGGTGTCTGGAATTTGCCACAGGTGCAAGTCAAAATGAAGCATGGAAAAAGTTGCTGAAGGAGAAGGTTTAAGGCATTTGTCACTGTGAATTTATGGCTAAAAAAGGCCTAGGGGTATAAACCGGGGGATTAAAAAACTGGGTAGGAATTAGTACAGATTCTAGGAGCCAAGCTGGACTCCAGGCACAGGAAGTGGAGAAGGACAATTATTTACTGGTAGCCGACCATTTGTCCCTGAGGTAGATTCAGGGAGAAATGTGCAGCGGTCGAGGGATGGCCAAGTGCGTGGCAGCTCTGCCCCTCTCTGGGTAGTGTCAGAAATGCACTTGTCCAGGAGAAGAGCTCTCTCTTTGCTGCAGGTCACCCGAACCTCCAGCAAACAGGTAAGAGTGAAGTCAGGTACCCTTCTGTAAGTAAAGCTGCTGGCTAAGCCACTGAGAGAAGCAAAGGCACAAGGAATCAGAGGTGTCCTTTCTCTGGGACTGCCCCACCAGCAGCCGGTGTTGTGGATCCAGCAGAAAAGGCAAAGGAGATGAGCTGTGTACCAGGCTACGCTGCCACGATCTGCCTCCTTTTCCCTCTGTGGCTGGACTGGCTCTCAGCCACATTTCTGCAGGAGTGTTTTGGATAAATGGTGCAGGCAGAGCACCATAGTCTATTCCCTATAACCGGAGACATTAATTTTGGAATAAAATTATCTTCTTGCGTAGCCCATTCCGATACGTGCTTTGCTGGAAAGGTGACTGAAACTTTGCAAGGTACAGGGCTTGGGTTTCCAGTCCCCAGCTGACACTTGCATGACTGAGACCTCACTGAACTTGTACAGCCTTCAATAGGAAGATTAGTGACATTTCTTCCATTTACATGTGAGCAACCGAGTCGCGTGAAGACCAAGCAATTTGTCAGTTGCAGACAGTGTGTCTTTGTTTCCTGATGCGGTAATGGGCTGTGTCCGTGCTGATCTGGCAGATGGAGCAAGTTAAAACAAGGGAGAATGACAGAGATAGTCAAGACCCCAGGCTCCAAATGGCCCATCCAGCAAAGTCCCATCTAATCACCGTCCTGATTTACGGTTGGACTCAGTAATCTTAAAGGTCTTTTCCAACCTAAATGATGCTATGATTCTATGATTAATGTCTACAAAAAGCCAGTTGGTGTTGGGAGCTGGTCTCTGTAACTTGGGCTGAAGAGGTCTAGCTCTCCTCTTCCCACAGAGTCTGATGGGGACATAGGGCTTGGGGGGATTTCAGTTCCACAACTCGCTGTCAGATTAACCTGACACTTTGGCTTTGACCTACCCCTTGCTGGATGAGTTCAAACTCTGTGGCAAGTTCTAGCTGCAGACACAATGCATCGCTGTTGGTATGCTGAAGCTGGAGCATGCAGCAAAGCCCCTGTGCTGGTGAAACCTGAATTAAGGAGAAGGCTACTGTCAGGAAACAACCGTTATGTCCGCTGTGAGTCATGCAGAAACAGAGGTGCTGTTGTAACGTTGGTGCTGGGGCTTGTTTTTTGGACATAATTTTTCACTCTGCCCCATTCAGAGGCCAGCGTGGGCTGTGTGGTGCTCACACCTGCAACCTGACTTGTGTTTTTAGCATAGTGCATTAATGGAAATTTTGAAATGCAGGACTTCTATCAAAGAAACTGCAACAGGAATCAATATTTAAAAGACCAGTGAGTAAAGACAGTGGAAGTTTTGCCTGCTGCCTTGCAAGCAGAGTCTGGCTCCCTGACAGACTGTATTGCTAACGTGTTTCCTTTGCACACTCAATGAAATGATTCCTCCTTGTGACTTGCCTAATACACCAATGGGAAATTACAGTGATTAAGCTGAGGCACAGACACATGTCCATCCCCTCGGGCTGATCTGGACAAACCATAGGGGTATGTCTGGATCTCTGAGGTCCTGCTTACACAGACTGGACTGGTGAAGAACCTGCCCGTTCAGGGTATCCAGCTGTTGCTGCTGGATGGATTTCTGCACGCAGCCACCCTCGTGGAAGGAACAGACTGAGGGACAGGAGTGGGATGGGGATGAGATCTGGTTCTCGTTTAACAGCTTGCCCTGCTCTGTGTTACGGCTAACTCTCTTTGCAGCTTATGTGAGGAGGCAGAAGAGAGTGCAAAAACACTGGTAGTGTTAAATCCAGTATGGGCTGTATGCAACATCATGGTGACAGGTGCTTTCTGTCCTCTCGTCTCCTGCAATCATCGAAGATTTTTTCAGTCTCCTCCTACATGCCACTCCCCCACCCCCTACTGCCATGTATCCTGAGCATATTACAGTCTTCCTTTCCTCTCTCAGGAGGTACTGCTCAGAGCTCTCTGCTAATGCTGTACCTTTCTAAGGAGAAAATCCTGCATCCTGCCTTTGAGCTTAAAGAATTAAAGAACGAAACAACTCAGAATAATCCCCCAAGGCGAAAAAGACCCGCTGCCCTTCCTGCTTGACAACCGGCACTTGTTCCAGGTGAGTGGTTTTGTCAGCAAATCTGAATGCATGAATAAGAGTAGTGCCAGGTCCAGGGGCTGAAGCAGGACAGGAGGATGGCAGGAGATTTCCCTGAGCATATGCATGAGAGAGCAACAGGGATAGCTCTCACCCTGCTTTAGGAGAGGGGACTGCCCAGAGGGGAGTGCTTTAAAAGTGGGACTGTATGTTCTGGGCTGGGGTGAAATGCCTGGTGGACAGCTAGAGAGAGACAACCTTATCAGAGGACCTTAGCACGAGTAGGGAGAAATGGGGAGAGCAGCACTTGTCCTCCGAGCATCGGACTTAGGCCCCAAACCAGCTGACCAGCTGGTGATCACTTTGTCGCTCTAGAGCTTAGCTGGGCTTGAAATGCCTGCCTGTTGCAGATTCCTCTCCCCTTAGCTGGTGCTCTCTTACAGAGATGGGTCAGACCCTGGGCAGATCCGTTCTCCTCCTGGGTCCATTGTCGTGGTAGCAGTTGGCTGGGAGGGAGCTGGCTGCCAGGTAGCGAGTGGAAAATGGAGATGCCCTAGCAGTTCGCTGAGTAGAAAGCCCTGCCAGGGGCTGCTATAGCAACACAAAGATGGCTGAGTTCACCCCAGCTGGGCTTGTGAATGGAAATTTTCAGCATAGGCACTTTGGCTGCCTTGCTTTCAGCTCGTACTGCCCTTCCCAAGGGCAAGCAATGGGCCAGGCTGCAAAGGATCCAACAGCATGAGGGCTGAGGATGCCTCCAGGCAGGGGGTCTGTGAGGTCTCTCTATCCTGGTCCTCAGGACTGAAAAACCCCAGCTAATAGCACAGTGGCTGGATTCAATGCTCCTGACCACAGACACTGAGCTACTGATGGGGGAAAGTGAGGCGGCAGTGGAGACGTCCACTTGTCCTTTGCCATCCTTGCAAAGATGGTCCTTGCAAAGCACCTGGTTTACTCACCTGGTGGTGGAGGGGCTGGAGCTTCCTACTCTGAAGTGCCAACGATCTGCCCAAAAGCAAATAGGTCTTGATAGCTGCTAACTGCAATTGTCAGGCCACTGAGAAGAGTCCGGAGGGCAAAGCATGTCCCTGCCTGCCTTCCCTTGAACAGCCTGGCACATCCCTTCCTCGCAAGCACTGAGCCTTCCCTCCCTCCACGCAAGGATGGGCTATTTAACTTCTGCCCTCTCACTAGGTGACCCAGCACCAGAAGCTGTCCACCTTGGAAAGACTAGTACAATTTTCTCAGTGACCCCATGCCTTGCCCCTCTGTATCTGCCTAGCTTGTGCAAAGCTCTTCCCAACCCCTCTCCTCCTGCAGAGATTCCTCCTTTTTTCTGCCCCTTAGGGTGCTTCCCTGCTGCTACCTGTGAAGACTTCCCTCCTTGAAAATCCTGCTGGTTTTGATATTGAACATAATAGCAGAGTTTCCTTGGAGACAAGAGAAGCAGTGGGCTCAAAAGTGCTGAATATTTCACAGTCTCTGCCTGGCTTTCAGCAACAAAAAAACCAAGAGAGTTGCATTAGTAGAGGGAAGAGGGATCCTGGGGTAACCGTTGTTGAGAGGGGGGATGCCTGACTCTGACACACTTTTCCAGTGTCATCCCTTTAGCAGCAAGGCTTATCTGAGTGCCACACTCTGTGCCCATGGCAGTGGTGTGACAGTACATGCTGTACTAAACATCGCTGCTTTGGGATTTTATTGCCACTTTTCCCCCAGTCCCTGGAGGCTGGTAAACCTGGGAGAGACTTTGCGGTGGGCATTTCTAATTTGGCTAACTTCTGTTAGTCCCAGGAGTAAAACTGACTAATTAGATTAACCCCTTGTGTGTTCTTCTACGCAGATATCAGCAATAGTGGGACAATGATGTAAAGCACCAGCATTTCAATCACTATCTCATCCATTTGTTCTGAGTAGTGACAGCTGGATTTGTCCCAGCCCAGGGCCTGAACTCTCTGGAGACTGAAGCTCTCCTCTGCTGTGTTGGCCACACAGTTTTTTGCCTTCCTTAGGGTTGGTTATGTGATAATCGGCTGACATCTCTTGGACACGATAACAATCAGAAAGCCATGCAAGTGCGCTATATGTAGGCAGAGGGAGCAGGGCATGGGCCGGCTGCTGATGCTCTGCCTCATGAGACAACAAAATGCAGGGCAAGAAGGCAGATTAAGTCTTCACTTGAACTTTTCATTTACTTTTTCCAACCCCGCACACCATGGCAAAAGTGCCCTATAATGCCATACCCTGCCAATGGGCAGGACCTTCCTTGTTCCAGAGGAGTATCTCACCGCAGAACCACTTGACCAATAGCTCCCCCCCTGCTGAGACACCCCTGGGGTCCTCATGATCTGTCCGACAGCCACAAACGGCACTTGGCCATTTCTATGAAGTAGCATTTTCTTGTTTATCTTTCAGTGTGGTGCAAGAGTGCTGTGCAGGGGTTAGGGGGTGAGAGAAGAGTGGGGAACCAGACTGTGGCCATGTACTAATTATACATGTAAATCAGCTCCAGGACACTGCCAGGGACAGGGTGTGACAGTGCTGTCTGAAAAGTCCTGTAAAGCCTTGTCTCACAGGACATCAGCAGAAGGTGGAGGGATCACAGCATGGCTGAGGTTGGCAGGGACCTCTGGAGGTCACCTAGTCCAACCCCCCCTGCTCAAAGCAGAGTCAACCACAGCTGGTTGCTCAGGACCACGTCCAGTCAGCTTTTGAATATCTCCAAGGAGGGAGACCCCACAACATCTCTGGGCAACCTGCTCCAGTGTTCAGTCTGCCTTACAGTTAAAAAGCCTTTCCTTATGCTTCAGAAGAATTTCCTGGTACTTCAGTTCGTGTCCACCACCTCTCATCTGGTCACTGGGCAGCACTGGGAAGGGTCTGGCACTGTCTTCTTTACACCCTCCCTTCAGGTATACATTGATAAGATCCCGCTGAGCCTTCTCTCTTCCAGGCTGAACAGTCTCAGCTCTCTCAGCCTCTCCTTGTCTGACAGATGCTCCAGTCCCCTCATCATCTTCATGGCCCTTCCTTGGACTTTCCAGTATGTCCATGTTTCTTGTACTGAGGAGCCCAGAACTGGACACAGCACACCAGGTGTGGCCTCACCAGTGCTGAGCAGAGGGGAGGGATCACCTCCTCTGACCTGCTGGCCACAAACAGAGCAGAGTTTCTGGACCCTGGTGCTGGTCCCACCTGGGACCTCCAGAGAGCTCTGGGGCTCCAGGGGTGATGTACTGGATGGAGGCCCTAAGAAAAGGCTGCACTGTTGTTAGCGGTTTGCAAGCGTTTAGTTTCATCTGGACTATGTAAAGTAGTCAAATGCATTTCCTTTCCACCAAACACAGCCTAACCCTGACTGTTGCCTGAACAAAACCAGACCAAAGATCTGCATTTTCCCCTCGTGCTCAGAAAGTTTGCAGCCCCATGACCCCAGAGGCTGCTGCATGTGACTGGAGCGAGGGCAGAGCTGTGCACAGGCATGGAGTAGGTTTATTTTCCGTAGGCTTAAATGTAGTTTCTGTTCCTGTTGTGAAGGAGTGCTAAGGCATGTGAAGCTCTGTTTGGACAGTGAGTTTCCCCTGCTGGTTACAAACATAACAGTGAAATGGGTTCTCTGGACAGCACAAACTCTGTCTGTTCTCCCTGGCAGAAACTCAGAGCATCACTGCCACACAGAACTGACCTTCTCTGGCCAGTACCACTGCCCTGACCTCTTGGGAGCTGTTTTCCACGTGGAACTGGGCCCTCTCTCACCTGTGTAGTTCTGCATAAGCAGATGCAGCCCATCTCCAGCTCCCCCCACAATCCTGCCCTCAGGTGCAGCCCTACAGATGTATAGCATTGGGCACTACACTGCACCAAACCTCAGTTTTAGACACCATTCCTGTAGGGCTTTGCAGGGCTACCCCAGACACCATGAAACAGGTAGGCAGAAAGTCTACATGCCTGCCCAGTGCACAGACCAGATTTATGGCCCATGCATTCCTGCGGAAAGACTCCTCTTAACCCCTGCTGACAGTCTGACACGTGCACCGCTCAGGAGGAACTTGTTTGTGGGCTTCCGTGGATGCAAACTGCCTCAATACAGAAGTGCAAAATCTTTCATCACATGAAAAAAAAAAACCCCAAGAAATACTTACAGCCTGCTTCTTGATGCTGCTGTTTGAATAACTGAGTGCAGGAACATTTCAGTGATGGCAGCTCTATAACAGTCAAACATAAGTTTCTGAAGCTCAGCTTGCACAAAAAACAAAGTAAGAAGAAAATGAAGGCTTTCACAATTGCTTTCTTAGCATCTGAGATAAATGCAAAATTCCTTCAGCAAACAACTTAAAATTTTCCCCAACAATTTCATTTTTTTCTGTTGTTGTGACATAGCAATATTTAAGATGTGCATACTGATTTCTGAATACTAAAAAAAAAACAAAACCAGTTTTGAGCATTTCATGTTGGAACATGAAAGCTGTATTATTCCCCACAAGCATAATTCATGCCTGGGCACTTCCACTTTATCACAAGACAAAGTCTGAAATGTCAACACTACACCCTCAGGGGTCAACTCCAAATATATGGCCTCCAAGAAAGCCTTGTCAGGGAGCAGCGTGGGCTCGTAGCTCCCAAAGGGACTGGGAGCCAAGCACAAATAGGTGGCAGCAGGGCAGGATCTGGCCAGCAAGGACGTAGCCACATGGTGTCGGAGCAAGTCAAGCAGGGCAGGCCTGGGGATGCCACTTATCCTCTCAGAGGTGGAGTATGGTCTGTATTTGTAGGTCATCATACGACCGTTTTCTTTTCTGTCCCCTAATTTCTTCCATAATAATTTCTAACACTGTTTTGCTGTCAGCCTGTGCTTTCATGTGATATTTCCAATATCTTTTTGAATCACTAGAGTATACATTTAAGAGTTATCCTTCCTGTGTTTACTGCTTTTCACTTATTCGCAGAGCAGTTCTTCCATGTCACTTGTAAGCAGATTAATAGCTCTGCGCTCTGCAGAGTTCCTTATTGGACCTCACAACTAAAATCTCTCTATTGGCATAAATAGCCATGAAATTCCACCCATTTCGGTTTTGTCTATCACCACAAGTGATCATAAGGGAATCTTCCCTTTCATCCCATGAGATATCCATTGCTTTAAAAACCTTTCGTATGGGATCCTTGCCAAATTTTTTTTTTAAATCTGGTTGATCTGACACTGAGGTTATATTCTCACTGATGTGTTTTTTTCTTCAATTAGATGCATTTGAAGATCGTCTTTTACTTCTACTGCTCTCCCTAGTCAAAGCATACAGTCAAGATAATATTTCAAGAAGTTTCTCTGCTGCATGCAATATTTTACTCTCAGTTTCTAAGTTTGGAGCTGTTCAGTTCCTGGTGTTTCGGGGGATGAGACTCTCCCCACGTGCCACCAGGCTGCAGCGGGACGATAGATGCAGAGCAGAGAGCTCAGCCCATCTCCCAGGGCTGTTCCATCACTGTCCTTACCACCACAGTGGATGGGCAGACTCAGGTTTGTGTATAGCATTCCCCACTGGGCAAATGTCAGACAAACTTGCCAAAAACCACTCGGTAGGTTGAGGCATATGGGCATATTTGCATCCCCTTGTCACAGATCTGAGAAGAGCTAGGATAGTCTTCGGAAAATGAAATTATTTTCATGTCCTGACATTGCTTATGTCCTTTTTACAATAAAGCAGTATTTAAGGAGAAGGGTGCATGTGGTGGCCAAAAGTATGCAATTTGTGACAAGGGGATGCAAATCTGCCCTGATGCTACCATGCTTAGCCCTCCAGCGAAACTGCCTCCTGACGAGTGTGCAATGGCTAGCTCCTCTTTCCCTTCAGCCAGGATTTTATTACCTTCTGTCTTTAAAAAATGCTCATGGGAAGGTGCTGCACACTGGATGGTTTCAGCTTTTCTGATGTTGGCTGCTTTAGCAGAGACAAGGCATAAAGAGGAGAGGTGTTCTTCAACATACAGTACAAGTTGGAACAGATACATGTCAGCTGATTCAGAGATTTCCTGTTTCCTAGCTCTTTATAGGTCCTTAAGCACTATTGCCATCCTCCCCCCATGTTGGAAATCTTCTCCCTGTGTGGATGGGAAGATAACAACACAAAAAATCTGCAAAGAGCAAGACAAAAAAATATAGTGCAAAAGTCTTCCTTCCCCATTTTTTACTTTCACCATCTTCTGACTGATGTCACTAAAATAGCCAAAATTCCACTGTTTATGTGAAACCTCATTGCCAGGAACTAGGCATTAGTTTTGCAACGCTGAACTTTCTTGCAAAATATCCTGTGCTTCCTGGTCCAACCTTGAAGTTACCTCCAAAAATGCGCTCCCTGAGTGTTTTTGGCAGAGTGGAGCCTGGAGAAGCAGCCATAAATAGGAGAACTTTCACCAAGAGAGCCAAGCCACCTTCTTCCTCAGAAGAAGGAAAATCCAAACCATTGACAGCCTGTTAATCTGCAAGAGTATTTTGGTGACTTACTGTGGCAGTCTCAGAACTTCCAGCTGATGCAATAGAAAATATTTACGCAATTTCAGGCAAGCGATGCAGAGGGAATGTGCTGTGGAGGGGGCCGCTGTATTGCAAAATATGCAGATGGAGAAAGGGAGCAAGTCAGCAAGAGGGTGGGGACATCACAGGAGCAAGTTCTGCTGGTGAGTTCCTTCTGTGCAATAACTTTTGCTCTGAGAAGGCTGCTGAGCACATGGAGGAACATGGGATCTAATGACTAATCCTGAACTTTCCCATATCAAAATAGAAATTTCATTTTTTTTGCACAAGAATACATTTTCCAGTGTGTGTGGATGGGGAGACATCTGGAGAAAAGAGCAGGTGAGTGTGGGTTCTGCTCCCACCTTCCCAGTACAGGAATTCATGCCGTTGCTGTGGTATGGTCCAACTCTAAGAAAGAGAAGGTCTGGAGGAGAGGTGAGTCTCCATTTCCATAGTCCTGGTTCAACGCGGGTCTCCTCAGGTCACCATAGGGAATGGGAAGCCTGGTCTGCATGTAGCAAGCCCGTGATGGGTGATTTCAGAGTCATCAGAGCGACTGTTTTCACTTCACTAAAGAGATGGGAACTTTGCATGTCAAAGTAAGCTAGCACTTCACCTTACCAAGGTGTGCTGGGTTGTTTGATGAAGCGTGAGTGGTTTGGGAGTAAGAAAGAGGGTCTTTGGGCTTTGAAACTTTCTTTGATGGTTCTGCTTTTAGAAGTGATTGCTGGGTGATAATCCATTCTGCTGTAGGAAGTTGCACCGCATCCCTGCTGCCTGGAAGCTAGCCAATGTTATTCCAATCTACAAAAAGGAAAACCCAGGGAATTACAGACCTGGGAGTCTAACCTCAGTTCCTGGAAAAATTATGGAGATTATACTGAGTACTACTGAAAGGCATTTAGAGGATAATGCAATCATCAGGCACAGTCAGCATGGGTTCACAAAGGAAAATTATATCATTCTACAATAAGGTCTCCCACCCAGTGGATGAAGGGAAGGCAGTGGATGTAGTTTTTCTGGATTTTAGTAAGGCTTTTGATACTGTCCCTCACAGCATCCTTCTGGACAAGTTGTCCAGCTGTGGGGTGAGCAGGTTCATGGTGCACTGGGTGAAGAACTAGCTGGATGGCAGAGCTCAAAGGGTTGTAGTGAATGGGGCTACATCTGGCTGGCCAGTGTTTCTCAGGGCTCAATCCTAGGGCCAGTGCTGTTCAATATTTTAATCAATGATCTGGATGCAGGAGTTGAATGCCCCATTAGCAAGCTGCTGACGATACCAAACTGGGAGGTGCTGTTGGCTTTCTTGAGGGACAAGAGGCCTTGCAAAGGGATCTAGATAGAGTTGAGCATTGGGCCACATCCCAGCATTCATAGGATGAAATTGAACCCCATCCTGGGGTACATCAAACACAGCATAACCAGCCGGTCAAGAGAGGTTGTTTTTGGTGTTGGTGTAGCCTCACCTGGAGTACTGTGTGCAGTGCTGGGCCCCACCATTTGAGAAGGACATGAAGGTCCTTGAATGTGTCCAGAGGAGGGCCACAATGCTGGTGATGGGGCTGGAAGGCATGTCCTATGAGGAGGGGCTAAGGACTTTGGGCTTGTGTAGTTTAGAGAAAAGGAGGCTGAGGGGTGACCTCATTGCTCTCTGTAGCTTCCTGAGGAGGAGACATGGAGAAGGAGGTGCTGATCTCTTCTCCCTGGGATGCAGTGGTAGGATGCCTGGGAATGGTTCAAAGCTGCGCCAGGGGAGGTTCAGGCTTGACATTAGGGAGCATTTCTTTACCAAGAGGGTATTCAAACACTGGAACAGGCTTCCTCGAGAGGTGGTCGATGCCCCATGCCTGTCAGTGTTTGAGAGGCATTTGGACAGTGCTCTTAATAACAAGCTTTAACTTGGTCAGCCCTGAATTGGTCAGGCAGTTGGACTAGATGATCGTTGTAGGTCCTTTCTAACTGAAAGAGTCTATTCTGTTCTATTCTATCCCTCCAGCCACTGACAGTGCAGACAATTACTTTTCTCACCATAAGGGCAGTAAGCTCTGGGACAGACTTCTGGAAATCCTGCAGACAAAGAAGATAAGATGGATCAGAAAAGGGATTATTCAGTGAGTCTGTGATAGTAAAGGGTGAGATCTGAGAGGTGTCCTCTTCCTTGTAGGGCCAGTGATGCCAGTAACTGGCAAGACAGGAGGATACAAGATGTGTGAAAGTCCTGGCTCATTGGAACCCGACAGCTAATAATTTTGTTTGTCCAACCCTATATCTGGGAAGCTACTAAATAAATAATACAAGTCTATTCTGGGGCACAGGGGATTGAACCCATAGTTTCTTAAACTACTGTGGAGTTCAGGAGGCACAAGCTTAATGAACTGAAGCAATATGTACTTTGCAGTTTTTTTCTCTCATATGTGGCTGTGAAAAGTAGGACTGGCAGTGAAAAGGAGGAAGACAGGCAAAGTTTTCGCCTAGTCTGATGTATATTGGCTCCATCAACAGATAATAGCAAGGTGGTGTAATAAGAAAGGGAATGCGTGGTCAAGCTGGAATCAGCAGACCAAAATCCACAGAATGCTGTTTGCTAATCCAAAAGCTTGGGTGACCACAGCAGCACTGCAAGTTTCCTGCAGCAAAAGCCCAGAATCTTTGCCAGTGGCCTTCACACAGCTTAGCCTTGGGAGGGCTTAGAGTGACTTGGCTGGGCCACCTCAGGTGTGTCTCCACTGCTCTGAACCTCATGAAGGCATTAGCATCTGTGCAAACAAATCTTCTATCAGAATGGAGGTTTTCCTCCATCTGTCTGTTGGAAATGACCTTGAATGTTGTACCATGAACCAATTCCTCTTTAAGGTGATGTCTTCAGTTCATGATAGGCATTTATCTGGGTCCAAATGGCAGACACTAGAGGTGTACTTTATAGAGAACGTAATCCCAATTGTGATGGTTTCTTTGACTTAAATTTAGGATTGCAAATGACTTGCAACACCAAAGAAAGGTCTTTCAGCACCTGCTGATGTGCTAAGGTGACTTTGTTCTTCTTTGGTTTCATCTAGTCTTGCATTATCTTTGCAAACTCCTGGGAACAAGAATCATTTTCAGACCTTGTATCTGTCAAGGCACAGTGACAGTAGGAAAACAGCACCTGCATAGTCAGGCAATAATCCTCCTAATGATAAGAACTGTTGGATTGCTGGTGCCTTCCAGCACTCGAGTGGACTGCTATGCCTGTGTAGCCCCCTTGTTCTTTTGTTCTGAGGAATATGGGAATAATAGTAAAAAATAAACAGTTAAAGAATAGTAGGCTGCTCCAGGTCTTGCAGCCAGTAGGTAATGGAGCAGAACTGGTTCTTTATTTACCTCTTTGGAGTAGGTTTGAACTCAGCCTTAGTATTTGTGAAGACAGGACAGCAAGTTAACCCCATCAGTGGAGTTTGACAAGAGATACTACTTGAAAGTCCTGTTGTGCTTCAAAGGAAAATCAGTAAAGCATTATTCTCAGGCTCCACAGAAGGCAAAGGGATTATGTTCCTTTCTGCAGAAACAGCCGGTGCCACTTGCTGTCATGGGGATAGCTGCTTTGGTAGGGCCCTGTCCTTCTAGGGGGTATGTCAGAAATGTTGTTTGCTGCTTGGTCTTGTTTGGAACCGTTTGTGTACAGGAACTGGTTTTATTGCCAAGTGATAAAAAATCATTCCTGTCCAAACTGATAAAACTCCTACGAACAAGCCTGGGTGGCTGTGGAGCCTTTTCTGTCTGCCCAGGCCACCACAAGCCAGTCGTCAGCGCAGGTTGGGTGCTACAGAGGCCAGACCCTCTCAAGAGACACTAGAACAGTTGTGACAAGACCCTGGCAGCCCTCTCGATGCCTCGCCCTGGGGTCTGCTCCTTGCAGAGCAGCAGAGGAGCTCATTAATCAACACTAAACCTGCTTAGGGCCCCAGGGAAATGACCTAAAAATGAAGGCAAGGTGTGGGGTGCTGCAGCTTATGCTTTCCTGCCTGTGCTTCTCCCTGCCCAGCGTAGGCAGAGCCTTGGGGACTGAGCAGCCGTGCTGACCATGAGCGAGCAGAGCCATGTCAACAGCCTGTTCCTCAACGAGGACGCAGCCAAGCGGCTCAATGCCGAGAGCCGGGTGCAGCGCTTACGGCAGGCAGTGCAGAAGCGGGCAGCGCGGGCCAAGAAGCGGATGCACAGCATCACTGCTGACAGCGCTAAAAGCTTCTTCAGGAGAAACGCCTTCGTCCTCTTCACCATTGTTGCAGTCTTACTAGGTATGGAGCTGGTGGCAACACTGGGCACCACTTATAAATGTGGGGAAAAGTTTGTTTATTCTACAAAGATTTTATTTTATCATAACGATTTGGCTGGGAGGGTGAAGCTGATGAGCTGACACCTCAAAGTGCTCTTCACATCAGGAGTACTTTTGTGTGCAAGAGCAACAGACCTTGCAGAGGGTGCGTGTGAGGAAGACCTTGTCGATCCTTTCTGGCTGCAGCTTGCAAACAGTCTACAACAGAAAGGGTTTGATGATCCAGCTCTACCTACCCTCATAAAAATCATCCAGGTTTTTTCAGAGGCTTCTTGTGAGTGCAGCTACAGGCACAAGGGCTCTTCAGATTCATCCCACAGCTTTAGCCTGACAGGACCAGTAGGGGTAACTGATGCAAAGGGCTGTGATACAATGCAAACTAAATCTGCCCAGCAGTGAGTGGATTGTCCCTAGCTTTTGGTCCAGGCTATATGTCTCTAACTCACTGGCTGAACTCAGCTTTAAGAAGTGGGGGGACAAAGTCTCTGAACTGTGTAGTCACACTTAGGTTAGGCTGGGAGATCATATCTCTGGTCACAGCATTTTTGTGTTCATGAACATCCTGGGAACAGACCCCAAAGGAGCAGCAGACAGAACAACGAGGAAACCTGTGGTTTAGCACAAGGCTCCTGTACATATAAATATGTCAGAGGGAGAGAGAGAACATACAGTAAAAACTGGATCATAGCCTTTTAGAAAAAGAGCATTTGTTCCTTTGGGGAGAAGAGGAGCTGAAAGGAGATGAGAAAGAGAAAAGCCACACTGTAGGACTGAGGGACAGACCACTGGATCACACTGTCCCATTTCCATTCTCATCCCTTGTTGATCCACAGGGATCATCCTGGCATTTTCCCTTCGGCCGTACCAGCTGACCTATCGCCAGATCAAGTATTTCTCCTTCCCCGGCGAGCTGCTGATGCGTATGCTCCAGATGTTGGTTCTTCCTCTCATTGTCTCTAGCCTGATTACAGGTGAGGATGCTTTCTGCTGCTTTCAGCCAAGGCAATAATCAGCAAAGACAGATGCTACCTATTGTTGAAGTACTCCTTTGTGCCCCAGCTGGAGGTGCTTAGATTAGCTTGGCTAATAGTGACAAGCCTGAACCTACAGCTGTAGTGAACATGATTTGCACTCCTACTCCTGCTGGCTCAGTAGTGGGGAAGAGAAGCAGAAAGCCTTGTGCTTTCTCGGAAGACTGGGGGACACACAATGTGGTGTTTCCAATCCCCAACACTTGAGCACTAACAAGGATTTAATCCTATGTAACCTCGAACGTCAACAAGTTTGTTGCCTAAGTCAGCTTCAGGTTTCCTCCAGCCTAGGGAAGGTTAATTTGTGTCAGTCCAAAAGAGCTGGAGTTGATCACTGGCTGGAGAGCTTGTTTCATCTAGGTCTTCATAGAAGACATGCCAGCCATCCAAGGTTTCAGACAGCAGAAGGTACTGCAAGGCATTCCATCTGCTGAAACATCCCACCATTGGGGACTTAAAGGCCCAGTGCACTGAGAGGGGATTATTTCCCTTCTGAGAGCTTTAGGAGCTGCTCAAATGCAGCCTAAGACCAAGTGCTATGCTTCTTTGTAACCAGAAGCCACATTCTCCCATATTGACATCACCATGGAGCTGCAAAGTCTGCCCCTTGTATGTTGTGCTTCCTAGAGACCCCAGCTCCCTGTCCAACTCACACATGTGCCCTGCACACTTTGAATCTTTCTCGGGCTTCCCCCTTCCTTCTAAGACAATAGACCTTCTCACCTCGTCTCTCTATGTGACTCCCCAGGAATGGCCTCACTGGATGGCAGAGCCTCAGGGAAGATGGGGATGCGGGCTGTTGTCTACTACATGGTGACCACAATCATAGCAGTCTTCATTGGCATCCTCATGGTGATCATCATCCACCCAGGAAAAGGATCTAAGGACAAGCTTCACCGAGAAGGCAGAATTGAGCAGGTGCAGACCACAGATGCCTTCATGGACTTGGTGAGGTAGGTGAACAAGATGGTCTCATGTTGAGACCATATCAGTGAGATTACGTTCCTCCATGGAATGTCTTTCAGAAGTGTCACAGCTTTAGGCATACGCTCCTAGGGAAAGAGTTTATGGCTGTGTCTTGCCCAGCCTACTACTTCTAGCTTAGTCTAGCTAACTGGCTTTGCCACTCTGAGATTGAGTGCTTGACCTAGAGCTCTGTAGTCCAGCTCTTCTGTTAGAGGTATTAATGCAAGAGGCCAAGGCGTGCTCAGCAAAACAAGTAATGAAAACTGTCAATGACTGCATGTCCTTCAGAAATTCGCCCAGAAAAGGCTACTCCAAATATCCATCTTCACCGATCCAAGGAAATCAAGGAAGTGGTTCCTGAGACATTGTCTCTCCCTCCCTTGCTGTGACCTTACACAGTGAATTGGAAAGCTGTACTATCTCAAGTGGTATGAAGCTATGTTTCTGAGGTACAAGGTAACAGAGCTCAAAGGACACCTGTAGACATGAGGCTGAGAGCAAGGCAGTATATTAGAAGTTGTAATATGGTATTGTTTCAAGGTTCAGTTGGGTTTGATGATGCTTTTACAATGGACCCATATCCCAGTGCTGTATGTGTGTAGTCTCTTTCCACATACCTGAAATACAACCTTCTGAAAAGATGCGGCAGGAGTCTGAAAAGATGCAGGAGAGTGCCTGGCTCCAGATCAGTATATTCCACCTTCTGTCTGTCAATCAAACAGAAATGGCCCATCTGCCCTGTAGCCTGAGCTGGCATTGTGAGAGTTGTGACCTGAGACACTGCTCCAGGACAGAGGCATTGGCCAGGAAGCCCATGTTTTCTTGCTAGTCAAACAGGACAATAACTCTTTCCTTGTTTTATCTACTGCAGGAATATGTTCCCGCCCAACCTGGTAGAAGCCTGCTTCAAACAGGTATGAAATCCCACCTAGCCTATAACTTCCCTTTGCGCCCTGTGCCCTAGACCATGGTCCAACCTACTTCTCTGAGGGATGGAACAGCAATTGCTCTATACTGCCTTCACGCTTCCCCAAATCTGACTGCTCCAGGATGCATTGCAGTCATTAGTCTGTATCACACCATCCCCCACGAAAGCTTTTCAAGCTGTCTGTAGATGGAGGCTTCAACCTCTGCCCCATCCCACGCTCAGAGTCAGGAAGGGTTTGTGTGATCTCAGGTAGCAGTCTTGGACTGGCAGTGAAATGGGAGCAGATTCTCCAAGTATATTTCACTTCTGTAGTGCTACTGCCCTTGGAAACAGCATAAAGGGTTATCAGAGAAGCCAGAATACCTCTGACCTAGGGATTTGAGATGCTCCAATTGTCTCTTTTGACCTTCAGCTCTATGAACTTTTTGATGAAATCACTAAGCTAGGGAGCTTGAGAACAGGCAAGGCAAGTTTCCCACACAGGTCAGCAGGAACTTGCAGCACTCTTCTTTCTTTAGGAAGGGATTCAAGAGCCTAGCACGTTGTCCTGAGCTCCTGAACCAGGGCCTGTGAGTATATCTGATAATTTGTGTCTTTTCAGTACAAGACGCAGTACAGCACCAGGGTCTTCACCAGAACCGTCCTCCACAGCACCAATGTCACAGCAGGTGTGACAACCACTCAGATCCCTGTGCCTGAGAACTTCACCAGCATCCTGGAGAACGTCACTCATGCCCTGGGGACCATCTCCGAGGTGCTGACCTTTGAAGAAGTCATTCCCATCCCGGGCTCAGCCAATGGGGTGAACGCGCTGGGGCTGGTAGTGTTCTCCATGTGCTTCGGTTTGGTGATCGGCAGCATGAAGCAGAAGGGACGGGCCCTGCGGGAGTTCTTTAACTGCCTCAACGAAGCCATCATGAGGCTGGTGGCCATTATCATCTGGTGAGGAGCACGGCCGGTTGGAGCAGGAGGTCTGCAGGTGCAGTTTCCACTGACCTGATGAGAAGTGGGGTAGCTTTAAGGATGACATGCACAGGAAAAGCAGATGGGCACAGCTCTCCTTTGGCTCCATCAGGCTGGAGGGAAAAGTCTGGATGGGATATTTGTTCACATTTCATTTCCTGTTTTTTGTTTTTACCTTAGAAATATCAGGTACACCAGGACTTGCTTTCCTTGAGGCTGCTGGAAACATCCTTGGAAGACCACAGAGCTGGAGTGGAAGATCTCTTAGCCTTACCAACAGGGGTAGGGTGTGAGGCTTTCCCACCAAAAGCTTTCCTTCCAGCTATGTTCCAGGAGTCTGACTTAGCTATGAAGCACAACAACCTATTGCCACTTTCCTGCTACTCAGGGTGGCATCTGTATGCATGAGCTCTGTGAGCTGAGCTGGGTTGACAAGGTCAACTCGAAGTTACTCCCTTTCAATATGAGGTGTCCCAGATCCCAACTCCTCTAGAGCTCAGCTGCTTGTTGCTTTCTGTGTAAGGCTGCCTGTGCTACGTGGTCCAGATAAACACGGCATTGCTGAGATGAGTCTTCTCTACAAGGCAGCATTTTACCAAATCTTGTTACTTTAAGCTCTTTACCCATCTAGGGCTCAAGGTCTAAATAGCAGTTTGTGGTAGGTACCACGAGACAGGAGAGATGTGGGGCTGGCAGAATACATGGAAACGTCTGACAGGGAAGGGATCTGTCAGTCCCGCACTCTCTCCCATTTTAGATCACTCCAGCTTCCTTTCCCTGGTCTTCTAGTCACAGTCTTGTATCTCAGAACAGCATCCTCAGCATAGGGGGACAGGCCTTACACAGAAAAACACAAAGGGGAAGAACAACCCTGAGCTCATAGCAGAGTGTTGGGGAGCCCCAGCCCTTCTGGGATCTTTTCCTCCACGGATGAGCCAGAACTTGGGGCCTTGCTTTTTTAAGAAAAGATAAGAGTTGCCCAAGGGCACAGAAGGGAGAACACAAGCACAGTGGAACAAGTAGACCTGCACACTACTCCCAGAGACAATTTCAAGGTGCCTTCAACATCCCCTCTTCAGCTCCCCCTTACAGTGAAAGAAGGCAGGGCATTGATGTATAGAACATTGGTTACACTCAGGAAACTGTCTGTGTGCATACAGTAGGTACTGTCTGGAGAGACCTCCTGACTTACTTACAAAATCCAGCTGGTATAGGAGGTAGGACTGTCAGCTGCAGCCCAGCACTCCTTCCTGAAGCCACACTCTGCAGAGCATCTCCCAGGAGCTTGTTTTTCCTAGGGACAGCTGGTCACTAGCTGCAGCCAAGGATGTCTTCTAAGAAGAAGGTCAGAGGAAATGAAATATTTGTGAAATCCTTTCCTGAAACTTTTCCAAACCTCCCAGGCTAAGTTGGAGTTCGGCATGTGGACCTCTGAGCCTTGTGCATGAATTGCATGTGAGCTCTTGAGCTGTAGAGGCCCAGCCCTGAGAGTTGTGGCCGTGGAGCTGGGATTTTCTTTGGTCCAGTTATTTGTCCATGTTTAGTTTAGTGCCCATGATATTCTCCATGTCTGTGTTATGGCTTCCTTTATGTGGAGCCTCACTGCTGCTCATGAGATGCATTGTTATGGAGGGGGAAAAAAATCATAAGGAATATAAAGGATAGCAGTGTACCTCAGAATGGGTTTTTGTATAAGCCATGGCTGCTTTCACAGGTGTTGGTGTGCCTAGTCCTTGCTCCACCAGATGTGGATACCCTGTGTGTTCCTATTCCCTAAATGCGAACATCTGAAGATAGCAAGGCTGATATCCCAGAGCCTATAGGACACTATTTCTTTTACTCCCCAATTCCCTGTTTATCCTGTACTTCCCTGTGCCTCTCAGTAAAAAAAATACTCTCAGCCCAAGGTCTGTTAGGAAAGGAGGGGGCTCTGAAGACTCGTCTACGTAACCTCCCCTATCAATTCTACAAGGAGTGTTGTAGAAACATGTAGGGAACCCAGGAGGAGAAAACCTCCACCAGTGCTCAAGCTGTGCACACAACAGTGCTGGGGTCCCTGACAATGCAACAAGAGCTGTTTTTTGACCATGTGGTGAACAAGTGCCAGCTCTCTCCAGGTTTCCAGAAAACAAACCAGAAATATCATCCAACAATTAGGCTCAATGAGCACTTCTGGTATGCTGTCTTATTGGGGATTTGTCCAGACAGCATGCATTAAAGCTGGTGTGAAAGTGTGAGTGCCAGTTCTGAGCATTGCCCTTGTATTTCTGCCACAGGTACGCTCCAGTTGGAATCATGTTTTTAATTGCTGGCAAAATCCTGGAGATGGATGACCTAGCAGTGATGGGAGGTCAGCTGGGGATGTACACGCTCACTGTCATCGTTGGACTCCTCATTCATGCCCTCTGCATCCTGCCACTGCTTTACTTCATCGTCACTCACAGAAACCCCTGGGTATTCATTGCAGGGCTTCTGCAGGCCCTCATCACAGCCCTGGGCACCTCCTCAAGGTACGATGGCTACATAGGAATAGGGTTGGGGCTGGTGTGGATACTCTGGGACTGCTTCTTAGCGCTCCATTGCCCTCAGTGCAGCACTGTGGTCTCACAATTTCTAGCACTAGCAGCTTTTGCACTGGTCCAGCCAAGCGCATCTGAGAGTGGAAAGATTCCCATTCCCCTGCTCAGGAGCCCTAATCCTGTGGCCACCTCTAACCATCGGTGTGTGGCCTGTATTCTTCCTTACCAAACATGGAGGTGACTCTGCTTGCAGCACTGAAATGCTGAGCTCAGGACAAATATCAAGTCCCACTAAATTGCAGCATTATTCCACATGCACATACATCACACACATGTACTCACACATTTCCACATTTCTCCCTCCCAAGCATAAATGCAGTATGCAGCTGGCATTAAACTCACCGGAGGCCTGGACAAAGGCATAAACACCCATATGTTCAATGACTCACACTGCCATGCAACACAGCCAAAGCAAGGGATTGTAGGTAGCTGTCGTTTCACTATATGCCATATTTCTTGCTATATTCATTTCCTGGCAAGCACATAACAGTCTTTCCCACATGCGTTCTCATACTGAAACACACAGCATTTTTCCTGCTCATGTTCTTTTTCAGAAACAATTTTCTGCTTTCTCTGCAAGACATATTCTCTCACATGCGTTATTCTTGTCTTATGCACTGAGGGGGGTGAGAAAGGGCTCAAGTTTTTTAAATAGCTGGAAAAGGAGTTTTGGTCTTGAGGCTCTGTCCTATGTACCCTGAATCCTCCAGCATCACCTTCTTTTGGTGTTATACCAGCATCATCAGCCTCAGGGTTACACAGCCCCTGTCCCAGCCCCCTGAGGAAAGCCATGTCTGAATGTGCAACTGCAGCGTGCACCATATCTGAGGAAGCCTTGCTTAGACTGTTCTTTCTCCTAGCAGCTTCTGGCCTCTGGCTCACATGGCAGGGTGAAAAAGCAGGTGGGTAAGGTCATAAACCAGGCAGAGGCTTAGTCCCTCTTTCAAAGCCAGCATATACCGAATTCATGTTATTTTGTAAATTCCTTTCAGCTCAGCGACTCTACCCATCACCTTCAGGTGCCTGGAAGAAAATAATGGTGTGGACAGGCGCATCACGAGGTTTGTTCTGCCTGTGGGAGCTACAATTAACATGGATGGCACTGCTCTGTACGAGGCCCTTGCAGCCATCTTTATTGCACAAGTCAACAACTATGAACTTGACTTCGGGCAGATCATCACAATAAGGTGACTTTTGAAAGAGTTTTGGGACTACAGGAAGGGCTTCAGTTTTGTTGTCTTATCTGAAGTGTGGTCAGGTTCCTCTTTTGCTCAGAAGATACAATGAGAAAAAAAAAGTATGGAAAGGAAGGGTGCACTACACCTCTAGGTACGGAAGAACACATGATTTGGGCACCACAATTTTGAGGCTCCACTTGAGGCCTTATTGCATTTCCAGGTCCCTTAGCTAAAGCTGCAGTGTGCAGTCTGTTATGGATGGGTGCCTGGCAGGTGGGAGCTTGGCTGCTGTGTTGATGTCCCATGTGTCATCATCCTGCTCGGTGATCAGGGCAGAAAGGCTGCCAAGGTGTTTTGTAGACTATGAGTTTGAGCTACTTCCTGACATTTTTGCAAATGCAACTACCTCTTTTCTTCCCTTTGCTGATAGCTGTGCTTTCCTGTTCCCTCCAGCATCACTGCCACAGCAGCCAGCATTGGAGCCGCAGGTATTCCCCAGGCAGGACTGGTGACAATGGTTATAGTGTTGACATCAGTGGGGCTGCCTACTGAAGACATTACGCTGATCATCGCTGTGGACTGGTTTCTGTAAGTTCTCTGCTCAGCAGCATGCACTGCTGTGCGCTCCCTGCCAGTGCTTACAGAGTTCACCTGTACTCCCAATGTCTCTGCTAAAAGCAGTCTCAGTAACCTGTATCATTAAGCTTAAAACACACCTGTATCCATGAGACCTCTGCACAGTAGCACATTCTGCCCATGCTGGAGACTTCACCATGTACTTTCATGACCCAAGGCATCAGAGGTCACTTGCAGATCAGCCTGGTCACCAGGCAGAATGTCCTTAGTTTGCTTTATCTTAAAAGGCACCCAGAAACTATCTCCAGAATGGTAGGGACAGGTTGTGCCAATAGTAAGCAAATTCACACTGCAGAGTGATGGTTCTGCGCTACCGAACATGGAAAGTGGGATGAGACTGGGCTGTACACAGTTGAGGAGTGTTTAGATGGGTGCAGCTAGTCAGCTACTTTGCTCCATTTCAGCTTTCTTTCCTTTTTAAACCTTGGGACAAGTGATTTCACAGGAGTGCTCTTAGGAACTAGGTTGAAGACTGCATTTGTGCACAGTCCTCGCTCTCTCAGTCTTCTCAAACAGAACAAAATCCCGACTCAGGGACACACTGTCAGTGTTTCCTCTGTTCTTCTGTATCTTGTATTGCTGGTTTGTAGCCAAAGCAGCCGAAGTCTGCTCCCAGCCATGGCTGAGCAGTTGGAAACAGAGTCTTACCCAACACCTCCACTTCTTCTGTGAACTGTGCATAAGAACAGACTTGGCTGGAAAAAGCCCTGCCTCCTAAGATGCCAGGTTACCTCTTGTACTGACCCAGAAAGGTTGGTTTCAATCAGGTACCAAAAGTCTTATCTGTTGTAACCGCTGAAGTATTTGATGGATTGCTGGACTGGTGATAGCTACAGCTCTTACATACAGTTGTGGTTGTGGAGAATATCTCATTGCAAAGGGTGTTTTACATTTGCTATTTTGCACAAAGAATCTGGTGCCTTGTCTTAGTGTATACTGTCCATCCTGAGGAAATTTGGCTCCAGAGCAGCACTAAGTCGTAGGTTTGCACCAGAATTCCTGCACTTCTTGTAAAACAAAATGCAGCTCAAGTGTAACGGATGTAGTGAGGCTCATCTGAGTCTGCAGAAAGGCCTTAGTAGCCCTTTGGAAAGCAAACTGTCAATGTGGAACCACAATAATGTTTCTCTCATTTTGTGGCAAGTCCAAAATTTTCAGTGAGAAACTAGGAATGCAATAGAGCAGGAATGAATGCGAAGCCTGTGCTCAAGGCTATCAATCAAGGAAGGCTTTCTGGGAGTTATTTTCCTGTCACTGTTGAAGTGTCAATTATTAGAGTGACTTGAAAAGTAGAAAAAGTTTCATTGAAGATGTTTCTTGAAATAGTCTTCATCCCCTTAGCTGTTGCTAAGAAGCTATATTTCATGTTTTTCTCTCTGATTTTTCAGGGACCGCCTTAGAACAACCACCAATGTCCTGGGGGATTCTCTGGGGGCTGGCATTGTGGAGCATCTCTCCCGGCGTGAGCTGGATGCGCAGGACTGCGAACTTGGTAATTCTGTGATAGAGGAGAAAGACCAGCTCTCCTACCTGGTGTGCACACAGAATGACATCCACAGGCACCTCAGGAGTGAGACAGCACTGTGAAATTGGGCAGCAGAGTGCAGATTAATGCTATA
Organism: Haliaeetus leucocephalus; assembly: GCF_000737465.1. Lineage (NCBI taxonomy): Eukaryota > Metazoa > Chordata > Aves > Accipitriformes > Accipitridae > Haliaeetus > Haliaeetus leucocephalus. The sequence goes on from NW_010972512.1 coordinate 714,915, forward strand.
AAAGCCAAGACTTGAAACAGAAGTCCATAGTAGAGGACAGAGAAAGATCCACTCTCCAAGATGCACACTTTTCTCCCCACCTCTGCCACACGCAGTCTTCCCTGATCCCGTTTCTCCCCCATCTCTTTCTGACTGGCATTAAAGAGGAGGAAATTAAACTGCAAAGAAATTTTATTCCACAGAAGCCTGATTTAGTCATTCTTATGGCGTCCAAGAGTTAGACCTGAGTAAAGAAGACTCAGTGAATGAGCTGGACTAGGAGCTCCTTCGTTTCTGAGCTAAAGTATGAGCACAGCTAAGTGGCAAGGTGGGTCAGGGACACCAAAACCTGTGGGCTGGCACCAAAATGTTGCCATGATGACTCTGCCCTGCAGGATACAGCTGCAAAGCCTTCACTTGGTTGCTGGCTTCCCCCAAGCACATAAAGCTTTTAGCATTGGCCATTTGGAGATCCCTGGAGAGCCCCAGCACTCCTGTTCAAGCTCTTCATTGCCAAGAGTGTTTATCATAAACACAGTGTCCTCCTTGCTCACAGTCCTGGTGTTTGCACAGATATGCGGATGATGCTTCCTGAGAGCTTCTCACTCCTCCAGCAACCCTTCTGGCTGCAGATACTGGAGTCACCCAGCTCCTGAAGGAATGTGAGACCATACAGCAGGGACAGGGCTTACTGTGCTGGCTGGTAGCACAAATAGGGGTCAATAGGCTTTTCAGTAGTGGAAGCTGCTAAAGGACTGTGAAAGCAGCAAACAATTAAAGAATTTATTATCTCCATTATGCAGCCTCTGAAACAGGTCTCCCCTCTACCAAACTCTGTCAACCACCAGTTAACTTCATTTCTCTTTAGCAAGCTGTTCTCCTCTTGGTGAAACAAGAAGGGGAAATGCAAAGTTTAAGAACAGTTTGCCCTCCTGAGCAGCTGGGTGGTACCTCCACGCCAGGAATGACTCCCTGCTACCCCAGATTTGCTCAGAAAACAGTTTCACTCCTCATTATAAGACTCCTAAGGAAACTGTTCCTTTGCTCATCTTTGGCTATTTTCAGAAGGGACTTCCCTTCAGTCACATAGCTCCAGACTGTGCTTCCAAATATCTCTGTCTTTCTACAGCTCTTTATCTTTCATAGGCAGTACCCAACCACTTCTCAGCACTTGTATAAGTTTGCCAGACACTAAACTTATAAATGCAGCATAAATTTCTCAGTTCCTACCAAATGGAGCTCAGCTTCTGTTTAACACACTTGGACATAAGCCCACACAACATCCAAAACATCTCAAGAGGCTCGAGCAAGAAGAAGAGACCTGCTTCATCCATGCTCTGTCCCCTTTCCCTGGCGTGGCCAGGAACACAGCCTGTATCTCTCACTCCAGTGAACAGGACCAATAGGGTTTGCTCCATAATATCCTGGTCCATGAACATCCAGTAAATAAATGTCTAGACACAAACAGGAGGATGTAAAGGATCCACAGTTCTTGGGCTACTACAGTGTAGCTGTCCTGCTTTAGAAATGGCTAAGCTCAGAAACAGCAGCAAGCAACCTCCTGTTGCACAGCCGATCTATCTAAACTGGGTAGCTTTTACTTGAGATCTGCTCATTATTCCAGACCCAGTATATCCCTTAAACCCCTCTACCCTGGCTTTCCATACTGATTCTTTTCATCCAGAAGGCCTAGCCATAAACTCAGAGGTGCACCTAAGTGGACCTCAGGAAGGAAGACCTCAGAGGTGTCATCTAGAGTCAACTTTGCCAACCACAACTGCACAAGTGCCCATGCTTAGCTCCCAAGCACTAACAGAGCTTCCTAAAACACATTTCTGGAGATGTCCAAAGCCAGATCCTGAGGCTCTTTTTGGTCCTTCAGGAATTGCAGGATTATATATTGGTGCTGCCACATTCCACATCCTGTGGGCAGAGTATTCTATTTTTATGGGCTGGGCGATTGTTGGGAATCTGAGACAAATGGACAAATGCATCTCACATAAAAGTGGATAACAGAGCAGGGTAAATAGAAATGTATTGTAGCTCCATTTAGTAGTATTTGGTGCCAGACCCTAAGGCAGCAGGCTGTTTCCTGACTGTGGAAGGCAGGTTGCTTATCCTGACAAGAGATCTGCTCTAGCAGGGGGCAAGTGAGCAGGATAACAAATTATTATCCTCCTCTCTGCAGCATTTTTTTATCTTGTATGAATACAATTATAATGTCTGCTCTTCTCCTTTCTAGACTAAACAGACCCTGTATACCCTCACAGGTAATAATCATTCATGTTCCTCTCCTCTGGACTTTTTCCTCGCTGTTCCACATCTTTCTTAAAGTGGAGTAGCTAAAACTTGACACAACAATCCAACTAAAGATTTATTAGTGCTGAGCACTGAGGAAAGAATATTTCGTGCACATTAAGATTTAGATCTTAGTCTCAAGTTGCCACAGTTTAACAGCATGCTGTGCATCAGCTGATCAGGATAACTGCCCATGATGCATACATACAAGGAATTCAAGTCTGTTCATCTTATCTTAAATCTTAGTGAGGTTAGACTCTTACTTTGATGAGACAGCTGTATCTAAAGACTGGATCTTAATCAAAGAGTTTTAAGATACTCTGCAGTAGCTTGTATCCATAGTGGGCTAAGACAGCACTAGCTTATCATTAACACAGCTCAGCTGATGTGAGTCTAAACCTTCATAAAGAACAGACCTGCTTATAAAACCCAATAAAGTGCCTTATTTTTTCACAACAGCATGATAGCATTGACTCAGCTCCAGTGGTAATACATGATAATTCGTACATTATTTTAAGTAGAACTCCTGCCTAGCCAGTAATTTCCCAGCCTGTGTTTGTGCAGTTGATTATTGTTACCTAAGTACAGTAATTTATATTTGTCCATATTGAACTTCATCTTTTTTTTTCTTTTTTTTTTTCCAGACTATTTGTCCAACTTTTCAAGAAAGCATTGAATTCTAATCCTGAAGAGACTTCCTGTATATAAAGGGCAAACTGATGGATGAATTGGAAGAAAAGATTGTTGGATTGAACTCTAGCTCAAATGGGAATTAATTCTGGGAAGTCCTATGGCTTGGGTTATACAGACAGCCAAACTAGATGATCATAAGGGTCCCTTCTGGCTTTATAATATATGCACGTGCTTTCTGGTTTAGAGATATTGCAAAGGGTCCTTCCAGCCTGATCATTTTTAAAAGGTGTCTGGAAGGATCCTAATGATACTTTAATAAAACTCAGCAGGAGTCTAACCTGTTTTCAGTTGCTGTTAGCAGACATGTGAACATATCACAAAAGGGGCTCTCCATACCACATTGCATCAACATGATCTCAGATGTTCCCACAAAGTAGTACACTCCAAGCCTTGACATTTGTGATTTCCTGCTTTCAACACAAGATTAATGGAGCACAAACAAGTAGAGGCCTCATTTTCAAATACTGCAAATGAGTCTCCCATGGGGAATTTCAGAATTCAGCTGATAGTTTTTAGCTCTGGTGTTTATCCATGTCATTAAGCAGTTTATGACTGGGATTATCTATCTGCTTACGGTACCCAAACAGTAAAGTATTGTCAGGAATTTGCATATCTATATATAGATATATATATATATACCTATATATATATATGAAAGGGGCACATGTGCACAAACATACATATACACAGAGGTTTGGGGTTTTTTTGCTAATCCAAGAAGGAAAGGCAATACTAAACTCTCACTCTGTAAAGCTGCATACTTCATTTTGATGGCCACCTTGATTTACCCAACTAATCCCATCCTTAAAAAAACAGAGAATATTTTACTTTATTCCAGTAATAAGTCTTCCAAAGCAAGGTTTACCAGGAAGGAGCATAGTGCATGCTGATTTGAAGTTGTACCTGCTGGTGATATAAAGAGAACTTCTCAATGTACAGACAAAATTCTCCACTTTGTCTTTGACTTCCCAGCGCATATCCCAGGGACCCACATCCCCACTGCATCTGACTTGGCAAGGAGGCAGGCTTTAAGAGCTCAGCCAAGAATACAGAAGTGTTTGTACTCCTTCCAAACCCAACACTGACCTTGTACTAACTCAGCCTTCAAAACTGGATAACTGAAATTATTAAATCATTTTATCAACTGTCTTTTTAAATTACCAGATATTTGAGAGTTTATGCAGTCTTTTCTTTACTGCAGTCTTGCTGCTTCTACTTGCAGAAACTTTCCAAGTTTCTCCTATTTGCAAACAGATTTATTCCTAATGATTAGATGGGCAACATTTGGGATGAAATAGAGAGCTGTCTCAATGCATACATAAATGAAGAGCTCTTGGATTAGGACACATCTCTTCAAAATTAATTTTAAGAGCGAAAATCCATGAAGAATATGGATTTTCGGATGATAGGCCATGTGTCACATTACGTATGTGATATGTGCACATTGTTTCAGGAGTCAGATCTGCCCATGAAAACTGCCCTGAAATTGTATGTACTTCTTTTCCTCTGCCCAAGGAAGAAAGAGATAGCTGGAAATCAGTGCTGTACAGTGTGTTCATAGCATTCTGACAGTTTGACTATGTTAATTCCCAATTTTTTCTTCATGCTGTGAGTTTCAGTGTTCATAAAGATAGTTTGCATATTTGAAAAATAAAGGGAATTTTTCCACGATGTTTTTTTCTATTTTTTTTCCTCAGGACCATGCCTTACAAAGTTAGGGACATTACTTTTAGCATTATGTATTACACTTCCTTATCTCCATGTGCCTATGTCATGGGTCAAATACCAAATCCATATTTTTACAAGGCCTTTCCCGAAAGCTTTTTCTTTGATGCCATCTTTTGCATATGTCCATGTCATGGTTTAACCCCAGCTGGCAACTAAGCACCACACAGCTGGCTGCTCACTCACTCCCCCCATGTTGGGATGTGGGAGAGAATCAGATGAGTAGAAGTGAGAAAACTCATGGGTTGAGATAAAGACAGTTTAATAGGTAAAGCAAAACCCATGCATGCAAGCAAAGCAAAATTAGGAATTCATTCACCACGTCCCATCGGCTGGCAGGTGTTCAGCCTTCTGCAGGAAAGCAGGGCTCCATCACTCATAATGGTTACTTGGGAAGACACAATGCCATAACTCCAAATGTCCCCCCATCTCCTTCTTCTTCGCCCAGCTTTATATGCTGAGCATGACATCATATGGTATGGAATATCCCTGTCCCAGCTGTATGCCCTCCCAACTTCTTATGCACCCCTAGGAATAACAAAAACATCTCTGTATTATCAGCACTGTTTTCAGCACAAATCCAAAACATAGCCTTATACCAGCTACATGAAGAAAATTAACTCTATCCCAGCCAAAACCAGCACATTCTCCACCCCTAATTCCATACCATTTACATCATGCTCAGGTCCCACACTACCCAATACCACCTCATTAACCACCACCCCCTCTTCCCATCCTTTGATATAATACACAGATATCATTCCCTTAGTCTATGGACCACCCCTATAAAATGTCTTTAAAATGTCCACAAATGTCCACAAAATGTCCGCTGAGTTCATTTAGTCCATGACTTTGGGCTCCATCTGTTATGGTGATCACTCAGGACGGGATAGATGGTGTGTTGCACAGTTATGGGGCACCAAAGCCAGTTTAGGTCAGGCCACTGCTGCACTTGCACAGCTTCTTATAAGGCTTGTCCTCCATTGTTTTGGGTGGTTCCTGCTATAGTAATTCCTCCAACACGCAACTCAAATCATGGGTTACAACAATTTAAAGGTATTTCCATTACAATCTCTACCCCTGGTCTCTTCGGGCCAGGTTATAGGGAGTAACATTGCAATGAACTCCTCCTCTTGCTCCTAGGCTGGCTAGGACTTATCCACAGACTGCAGTCCCTTAGGGTTGTACCTGCTCCAAGTGGAGCCTTATCTATGAGCCACAGTCTCGTCAGGAGTATACCTACCTGCTGTGGCATAGACATATCCACAGCCACAGTCACTTTGAGGTGCACTTGTTTCAGTGTGGCCTTATCCATGGGCCACAATGCCTTCAGAGATACCCCTGCTCCAGTGTACTGGCAGAGCTGCACGAAGCTTACTTCACATACACAGCACACAAGCACGTACTTCCATCTATAAAATTCACCCCAAACAAAGGTTGTATGGAAGACGTCTCTGAGGCTTAAACAATAATGAGTTTACATTACTCACTGAAACATTGCATTAATGACGTGGTATTTGAACAAAGTGAAAGCTGTTAGTTCTTCTCCCCTTGATATCCCTTTTTTTTTGTCATCTGTTCCCTAAGGGACAGGAACTGAGGTGAGTAACATGGCTGATGGGGCAAGGTCATCACCAGTCAGGGCCCAGTCCCACAATAACCAAGAAAGGCAAGCAGCACAGACTCAGAGATGATGGCCAGGTCCAGCCAAGAGTCCAGACCATAAGACAATAGCATGGTGATGAAGCAGGTCTGAGGTAGGGGCCCTAAGTGAGGCTACCCAGGGCCATTAAGGCCTATTAGTGCACTTGGGGTGCATATGCAATCAAGTCCACACCTCCTGTCCTCCCAGCTATGCAGACTCTCCTGTGTGGTACAGGTAGTTTGGTTGAGGGATCTCTGGAGATCATCTAGTCAAACCCCTCTGCTCAAAGCAGGGTCAACTAGAGCAGGTTGCTCAGGACTTTGTCCAGCTGAATGTTGAACATCTCCAACGATGTAGGCTCCACAACCTCCTGGGCAACCTGTTCCAGTGTTCAATCACTCTTACAGTAAAGAAGTTTTTCTTTGTTTAAATGGAATTTCTTGTATTTCAATTTGTGCCCATTGCATCTTGTCCCTTCACCGGATACCACTGAGACAAGTCTCAAGGCTCCCTTGAATCTTTAAATTTCATTTAATGTTTCAACAGGCTGGAGAAATGGGCTGTCAGGAACCTCATGAACTTCAGCAAAAAGAAATGCAAAGTCCTGCACCTGGGGAGGAATAACTCCATGCACCAGTATATGAGGGCCACCCAGCTGGAAAGCAGCTTTGCAGAAAAGGACCTGGAAGTCCTGGTGGACACCAAGTTGAACACAAGACAGCAACGTGCCTTTGCCACAAAGGCGGCTAATGGGGGCTGCATTAGAAGGAGTGTTGCCAGCAGGTCAGAGGAGGTGATCCCTCCCCTCTGCTCAGCACTGGTGAGGCCACACCTGGTGTGCTGTGTCCAGTTCTGGGCTCCTCAGTACAAGAAACATGGACATACTGGAGACTCCAAGGAAGGGCCATAAAGATGATGAAGGGACTGGAGCATCTCCCACGAGGAAAGGCTGAGAGAGCTGGGACTGTTCAGCCTGGAGAAGAGAAGGTTCAAGGGGATCTTATCAATGTATATACATACCTGAAGAGAGGGTATAAAGAAGATGGAGCCGGGCTCTTCTCAGTAGAGCCCAGCGACAGGACAAGAGGCAACAGGCACAAACACAGGAGGTTACCTCTTAACACAAGGATACACTTTTTTACTGTGAGGCACAGGTTGCCCAGAGAGGTTGTGGGGGTCTCCATTCATGGAGGTATTCAAAAACTGTCTGGACATGGTCCTGGGCAACCGGGTCTAAGTGACCACTGAGGTCTTGGCCTACTGAGGAGAAGGATGGTGCAGTGGCTGAAGACACAATCACGGGATCCCCCGAGCAGGGCCCTTTCTCTAGTGGGAGCTGCTTTCATTTTTGGCTTTTTGGCTGCACACCCCTCTCCCTCCACGTCTCTCCACTCGTTTCACCCGGGGATGGCTCGGCTTCCGCGCACCCGCTACCCCCAGCTGGGGACCAGAGAGGCTCACCGGCGGCCGAGCTGACACAACGGCCGCGGTGAGGAGACACCTCAGGAGGGCGCGGGCACTCGGCCGCCGTCCGTCCCCTCAGAAATCCCGCCCAGCCCCCGC
>NW_010972512.1:722989-749171 GCF_000737465.1 Haliaeetus leucocephalus
GGGGCGGTCCCGGGGCCGGGCGTTCGCTCTCGCCGCCCCGGCCCGCTCGGCTGGAAGGAGCGAGCCGGCCGCCGCCAGGGGTGTCGGGGCCGTGGGGCGGGCGACGGCTCCGGGGCGGTTTTGCAGCGGGTCGCCGAGCGTGGCTTCGCCTGGCCTTGGCTGAGAGCCCTTGAAGGGGGGCGGCTGCCCTTCGGCCGGGGTTTTCTGGTGGGCGGCGTAACCGTCCTTGACCATACGCACAGGTGCATGAGGTATAGCCTCCCAGATTCTGGTAGTGCCAGCGCTGCTTGTCTCCTCAAAGCCACACTCTTCGTCTCTTCGGGTTTCTTTTAATCATAGGGCGCTGGGGAGGGTGGAAAGGTGTATAACGCTCTACAGCCTTCTGCTTCTTAGTGTTTATTTCTAGCTGTGTAGCCTGCCCATGCTAGAATAGTAGTTTGTTTTGGGATAGTTACAGACTTTGAGTTTCCTAAGTATTGCATCAGTCAGTAATGCTTCTAATGGGCAAGGGCAGTGATTCGTGCAGAAAGTCTTTCAGAGTTTGCTGTCTTCTCTGTGTTCTTTTGCTGAAGGTTAAGCAAACGTGTCCTTGGTTTAGCTTCGTGGGCTTGTGTCATAGCACCAAGAACAGTATTTGTGAAGGCAGTAAACTGAGCTGCACGAAGAAAGCATGAGTTCAGTATAGAGCAACACTGCTACGGTGGGAGAGCATGCTGAGAGATAGGGATGGTAATCCCAAAATTTCAGAGTGTGATCTTTCCCCTCTGCACCCCTATATCTATATTTAAGAGCCATAAATTTGATCTTTGATATGTGACTTGAGCTTACAGACCAGAAATACTTTTCTCTCCTGAAATGCAGCCATTTTGGAACAAGTACTCATATATTTGCACCTCACTAGTATTTTACCAATCTGATTTTGGAGTAAATGTAACAAGAACTGAAGCAATATTTTCCTGTTCCAGTAGTGTTATTTATCATAATGTTATTTCTACTGTGGTATTTTTCTGCATGTCCAAATCTAATATGTGAAACTTTTAGTGTCTTCATAGATGTGTTGGGGGAAGGAGAAGATTTTATACTATTATGATCTTTAGGCATGCAATCCTATGACACTTTTACGTACAGGTCATTAATTTCAACACATAGGTCAACAGTTTCTTACATTAAGATAATTGTTAAGTGCTCTCTCTTATCCTGCGAATTCATTGTGCTACCATTTAATACTTCCTTTCCTGACAATGTGAAGTCTCTACAGTGAATATGGAATTACTAATTTTCTTCTCTCTGTCAATGTCTGTGACACTGGCAAGCATAGTTTTGCTAGACATTGTGCAAAATTAAAATAGGTGTGCCAAGATTAGAATAGGCCAACAACAGTGGTACTGCTCAAGCTGCTCTGTCAAGACTATGCTGTTTATTCTCAAAAGTGTTGAGCAATGCAGCTTATGTCCATCACTTTGAAAGAACACTCAGTGGTCAGTAGTGTGACTTTGTGCAACAGTAAAATTCATGAGAAGGTATTTTGTCAGTCACTGAGGGTTCAGCCTGCTGTGATAGCAATTACTGGTGCTGGGAGATCTGCCAGGGGCAGATGTGTGGCATCCAGAGAGCAGAGGGGAATAAGAAAGTAAAACAGCAATAAATACTGGCTGGGACTCAAAGCAGGGACTCTGGTAGTCTGGTGGGAGTAGGAGAGCAATTGAGCAGAGGGGGCTTTGGAGAAGAGGGTTTAAACTAGATTGGGTGGGCAGAATTCAGGCAATTGAGGGGGAAGATTGGACTAGCACCTCAGTAGGAGTGGAGAGCCAGGACGTACAGGTATCAAAGGGGAAGGGAACAGTGATAGCAACAGAAACTCTTACAAAGTGTTGCTCAAGTGACTGAGAGGTTTCTTGCTCCTAAGACGTGTACAGATTAGGCCTAGTTTCTGCCCCAGCCTTCGAGCTTGTCTTACGTACTCAGTGACTTGTTTTAAATACTCAAATTTCATGTTTCTCTAATATTCTTCTGCTTCCATATTACTGTCCCCTAATGAGGGCAAGACTAGAAAAATACGAGATTAGACTTCATAATTCTGTCATAGGGTTTCACCATGCCTGGCCTTACACACTGAGGATGCAAAGCTTATGGAAAATCCATCTCTGACTTCATACCTATTGTTGTCCTAGGTAAAAAATAAGAAGCTGGTTGAGCTGCTGAGGAGGAAAGTTCGTCTTGCCCAGCCTTATGCTGGTGTTTTTCTTAAAAAGGATGATAAGTAAGTTGTTTCTCTTGATCTTTTTAAAAATAAGCTATTTTTATGACTAGGCTGTGTTTACACTAAAAGCTATGATCTCAAATTCCCTGCCTTGGATAGTATTACAGAAATTGTGTATAGGCTTGGACCATCCTCTTACTATGACAGTTTTCATTGCCACCACCAGCACTGCTAGGAGCTTGAGTCTTGCTTTAGAAAAGGCTGTTATTATTTGGGAGGGAGATGAACCATCCAGGTAGTTGGGTGATTTGGAAGGGGGCTACATGGTGGTAACAGTGGGGATGAAGTGAAGTGGTTTTGCTTCTGAGTCCAGTTTAAAGTTCTGCAACCAGTGGTGGTTTCTTTCTTTTTCAATATTACCTGCTTTCTCAAGATTCTGAATATCTACTCCAATTTTTTTCCTCAATAGCAATGAATCTGATGTGGTGGAAGATCTGAATGAAATCTACCAGATGGGAACTTTTGTACAGATCCATGAAATGCAGGACCTTGGAGACAAGTTGCGTATGATAGTCATGGGACACCGAAGGTAATTACTTGTACTTCCACTGCATCTCACCAGACTTCTTTATGAACAGATATATCCCTTTATTGTTTTCACCACATATATGCAATTTTGTACACAGCTTGTGTATGGCAAGCTTTTGCTTTGTTACTACAATGTATCCTGATAGAGCTCTGGTGCTCCAGCCCCAATATTCTGTGTATTATTGCAGATGCAACAGGTTAGTCACAAAAAGTAAGAGCTAGTGCCTGTCATTCTCATATAAATTGTCATGTGATGCAAGCAAACATTCATGAAGCTGAAGTTTAGGGGTTTAGGTTTAGTAATGGTGAAAAAAATTCTCTGGAACTAATTCAAGACAGTATTTTTGCTTTTTTAAAGAAAACAAAAAAAAAGGCGTTCCAGAACAGTAATTATGTCTTGTCCTAGAACTGAATTGAAGAGAATAGGATTATTGTTGGGAATATAGGTTTAGCTATTTGTGTGAAGTATTTTGAGCTAAGACAATATAAAATTGTGGTTTTAAAAGTGTCAAATAATTAACTTCCATTATAAGGGAAAATACAAGGACAGAAACATGGCGGGGGAGACAGATTCAGGGTGGGTTTTGCTTTGAAGCATTGTTTTTTTCCTCCCACTCACTTTGCTTCAGTTACATTTGTTCTGGACAGCAAAGAATGGGCAGTACTTCTTGAAGCTGAATTTGTGTGAGTTTGCGAGTCAACTCCTTTCCAAATGAAGTCTTAGACCTCCTGCTGCATTATCAAAGCACAACCTTGTTTGATTAGATTTTGGAAATAGGCAGCTATTGGATTTGGTTTACTTGTAATAGAAATATTTCTCTATAACTTGGAAGGTGTTGGAAATTGGTCTTTATTTATTTGATTGAGACACAGAACACTGGTCAGTCATGTCCATAAGAACCACACTGGGTATCAGATCTGAGGAGCACGCTGCATTTACAGGATAAAAATATAGAAAAGGAAACTCTTATATCAGCAGCCAAAATAATGAAATGTGGTGTCCTGCAAGTGTGGGTCCTCTCATTTCTAAATCCCTCCTTTGGCTCTCCCCATAAACCTTCTAGCATGCTTTCAGGGTCAGAGCAGCACATGCTGACTGGCCTGCTGGCTGCTGCCAAACTCTGTTGCAGTTGCGCTACAAGGGGATGTTCTTCTACCCAGCAGCTGATTTCCACCACCAGCACCCCCATCTTCCAGAAAACGTTTTTGAACTTAATTGTCTGTGACTCTATTCTGTTGACAAGAGTAGTCAAAACTTGCTAGTGGCAGACAGTTGGAGTAGTTGAGGAGGTCTTATTTTTTGAAGGAGATCACATGGAAAATAAGACCTGCACCCTGCACATAATTGCAATTATCCCGTGAGCTGGGAGTCTGCTACACCACAAGATTTTTTTGGACTCCATATTCACAGCCTAGAAAGACAACTCTGTCAAAGGCTACTGCAGTTCCTGAGTGTTTGTCTAGCACTCATCTTTGGTGGGGAAACCTTTTAAGCCAGTGGAGAGGGCAAGATTTTGATCCCTTTCTGGAGAACTGTAGATCATAATCTGTATTGAAAACATCTGACATGAGGTTGTATGCACAGCAGGCAAAATTCAGAAAAGTTTAAAAACAGTAACAAGGAAACAAATTTTTTTGGAAAGTGATTATGCCATGTGATCTAGCCTGTCCCTTTTAGGGATTAATACTCAATTAATTTTGTGGAATATACTGTGGGTTTGATCTCTTTAAAAATCATAATCTAGGAAATCTCCTTGTGTGATAGACTAAAATTTCAAATGTCTAGGTATGGAATGACTTCAAGGTCCATTATACACACAGTATATAATATTTAGTATTACAGTAGATAATGCAGCAGATGTGGTTTGAAGCAGAGACTGATTGTTGAGAATCAGAAAACTGAAAAAGCAGAACATAATATTCAGAATTAAAGTGAAACAGTGAACTTGCTTTTCACGAGAGACAGAAGAGGGTATAAATCCACATCAGAGTTATTGGTTCATGTAGCTAGAGAAACTAGCTCCTGAGCAGACATACTAACCGTGATGCTTTATTAATTGTTCTGCTCTTGTGCTGCAACTTGTCACTGAGAAGTCAGTCTGTGATACTGAGCTTTGTGTGCATGTGTATATTCACCAACATTATTTACATTATTTTTCTTTTAATCGTTAGAAATCTGGTCTTGTAGTTCTGCAAAAAAGCTAACAAGGTTTATGACAAAGGTGCTGTCAGCTGCCCTTGGCCTCTCATTCATGCACCAATAGGCTAATTCAATGGTCAGTTAACTTTTGTGTGGCAACTTAACTGTAAATTTACTTAGTAAGTCCTATCAGTATCTACCACTTGATTATTACTGTTTTACTAAATCAAGCCTTATTTTGACAAAATGAACCAAAAGCTAAGCCTTGTCAAAACACGTACAATCAGTCACCTTTGTCAAAGTTTGAACTTTTAATTTACTTAAAATACAATTTAGACTCTTTCCTTTTCATGCTGAAGAGCTGAAATCACATATAACAGAGGGCAGTTGATTGTAGCTGGTTTCTTCTGGCTTTCAGGATTCGTATAAACAAGCAACTAGAGGTTGAGCCTGAGGAGCCTGAGAACAAACAGAAAATTAGAAGGAAACAGAAGCGCTCTAAGAAAGAGGCTGAAGAGGAGCCTGGAGCAAAGGACCAACCTGTGGAAGTGGTACTAGATCCTGTAGCTGCTTCGTCGCAGGAGGTTCTCATGGTAGAAGTAGAGAATGTGGTTCATGAAGATTTTCAGATTACAGAAGAGGTGAAAGTGAGTGAATTAATTATACAAGCCTGGACTTGTCCTGTAGAATTGCACCTACATTTCATGCTTAAAAGGAAGAGTTCTAAAATCGGGCTTTAATTTCAGAAACCAGTTCCTTCTTCTCACAGTCACTGCATGAGGGGATTATATGAAAATAATGATTTTTCATTACAACAGCTCAATTCCTTAGAACTGGTCACTTCAAAAAGTTGCTGAATGAGTAGGTTGGGCTGTGCTTAAATCTGTGTAATGTCCTCTATCAAACTGCTCCAAGGTGACTTGAGTGGTCAACTTGATCATATCTGCTGGCCAAGAACCAGTTAAGTTTTGTGTATGCAGGAAGCCAGCCTATAGCCGTTCTTACGTTTCCTTGCCTCCTAGGAGGAATAACTGCCCCAACACCAAGTACCGTTACAGCACACCGTTGCAGATGGGTGACCAGGGGTTGTAGTTCTGTGCTCCCATGCTGGAGAGGTTGGGGAATGTCATGTTTGTACTGAGGCCTTGTCTGTCCTTTTCCAGTCTTTATTGATTAAATTTTTATTGTGTTTATAGGCACTTACTGCAGAAATTGTCAAAACAATCCGGGATATCATTGCCTTGAACCCCTTGTACAGGTATGTTTTCCCATGCTGTCCTGCTTTGGGAGCATCGTGTTCTCAGGTTGGAGTATGCCTTGTCCTTTTGCTGTAATGAAGAAGAGATATTTGATGAATTGTCACCTAGAATTTTGTCTTGGGATGTAAGATTTATTATCCATTGTTGGAAACGGAGGGGAAGTTGTGAAAACCTGATGTGAAACTTAAAATACAAGGCAGGATGATAAGTCCTATGGCAGGTGATCTGGGTCTAAGTGAAGGTCATTGCAATACGTGTCATGGTCTGATCCATGTAATATGAGCATAGTAAGAGTCTTAGCATACTAACACAAAAAATTTTACATAACTTTTAAGAGAGCATTTCATATATTTGGTTTTATTTATCAGCAATTGTTCCTTTCATCGAGTGATTGATGTGTTTGTTACTGAGTACTGGCTTAGTCAAATTTAAAAAAAAAGAGTTATTTTGCTATGAAACTGAGCTGTGTTTAATTTCTTTACTCTGTCATAACAAGTAAATCACTCCATAAGGGTACTCCCTTGTGAATGTGAAAGTTCACAGAGCATTTTGGGTTTTATTACCATTTTTTCAGAGAGTCTGTACTTCAGATGATGCAGGCTGGACAACGTGTGGTAGATAACCCTATCTATCTGAGTGACATGGGTGCAGCACTAACAGGGGCCGAGTCGCACGAACTTCAAGACATCTTGGAAGAAACCAGTGTAAGATGAAGCTTTTAACTAAAGCTATGCTAACTGAATTAGAAGTATGTCTGTTATATGTTCTTTACCAGCCTCAGTACAGAGGGGACTTCAGTGCTATGTTTGATGATAGATTAATACCAGTGACTAGGTTCCTGTTGAACGATATAGTAAGTCATTAATAACTTGACTTAAGGGAAAGGCTGGATGCTCTGCATCTTCGGTGGCAAATAATTTTCTTTTGTGCATTGGTTGCATGCTGTGGAATTGCTACACGTTTCATTTTTCCACATCTGCAGGTGCTGGAGAGTTCTCCCAGACAACCTGTTGGAGCTTTTTATTCTCCCTTTCTCACTGGGAGTTGACAAGAATATTGTGTCTGAAAACTCATTTTGTGTCTTTCTTTTCCAGATTCCCAAACGGCTTTACAAAGCCCTGTCCCTTCTAAAGAAGGAGTATGAGCTGAGCAAACTTCAGCAGCGTCTTGGAAGGGAGGTAAGTTTTCCAAGTAACACATACATTGTATGAGTATGTATTTATATCATGTCCACCACTGTGATGCTTAGTATGGCCAGTGACGAATTTTAAAGCAAGACAATGGTACACACTGTAAAGGGAGGTCATTTTAGAGTTAAGATTTTATATTCTTCTTCCATTAGAAATGCAATTTTTCATGCACATTGTAAAAGTAACAAGACATGAGGCTATAGCATCTGCTGTTGAATTGTGTCCAAGTTGTAATTTCATGCAAGCAGGTAAATCCTAGAGGACTGCAGTTTACCAAACACCTGTGTAAAAATATACAGCGTAATACTGTATATAGCATATAATAGTGTAAATAGCACAATGTTATTTTAAAAGACCCTCTGCTAACTACTGTGAACTGCAGTAGTTCCAGACTGTTGTAAGTTTTAATCAGAATACAATAACTGCATCAAAATGGTAACGAAGTATAAGTAGTACAAAGATTTGCGTATACTGAGCTAAAAGTTCCTGGGTTTATTAACTCCCAATAATTGTGGCTTTTAAAATTCATGTTAAGTGCAAAATGCTTTTGGTCCGGGGTAGGAATTGTTGGAGACTTCTTAAGCAAATTGGACACATGCAGTCTGTGGGTGCAGATGGGATGCATCCAAGGATACTGAGAGGACTTATCAATGTCATTTTGTTGCCTCAATCATTTTTAAAACACTGTGGTGAACGGTGAGGTTCCTGGTAAGTGAAAAAAGGTAAATGCCATGCCCATCTTCATGAAGGAGAATCAGGGAGACTACAGACATGTCAGCCTGCCCTCAATCCCTGGGAAGATTTTGGGGAAAATCCTCCTGGAAGCCCTGTACAGGCAAATGAAGGAGGACATGATTTGGAAGAGCCAGAAGGGATTTTTCCAGGAGCAAACTGTGCCTCATCGACCTTCTTGACTTCTCTAATAAGAAGGCCTAGAGTACAAAGGGAGAACAATGGCTGTTGTATACCTTGACATTAGCAAGCCTTTGTTGTGGTCAGCCATAGTATTCTTACAACCAAATTGGGATGTTACAGGCTGGAAGGAAGTAGTATAAGGTGGGTGAAAAAATTGGCTAGTCTACTGGGCAGAAAAGGTTATGATCGACACTGTAAAGTCTAACTGCAACTAGCTACTAGTGGTCCCCCTCAGGGAATCAGTAAGAACCTCCTCAAGTTCAGCAAAGAGAAATTCATAATCCCACACCTGGGTTGGAATAACCCAGTGCAACAGGACAAGGCTGGGTGCCAACCAAATAGAAAATAGCTTTGCAGAAAAGGACTTTGAGGCCCTGATGTACAGGAAGCTGGCCATGAATTAGCAGTCTGTCCTTGTGGCAAGGAAGGCCAGCTGCATACTGGGCTCTATTTGCAGTTGGGTAGACAGCAGGTCAAGAGAAGTTATTCCCTTTTATTTGGTGCTAGGGAGATCACGTCTGGCTTACTCTGCCCAGCTTTTGGTCTCCCCAGCGTAAACAAAACATTGAAGTACTGAGTCATGGCCAGTGGAGACCACTGAGATGTGGAGGGAGTTAGAGTATGTCACAGAGTCACTTTTTATATTAGAACATGCTGCAAATTATTTCCAAGTAGTATTTTCAGTTGCTGAAAAGGTCATAACGGAGAAGTATTTGGAAGCATTTCATGTTTGATGAGTTGTGCCAGGAACAGAATAGTTACTGTATTTGTTGCTTTGTCTAGGTTGAAGAGAAGATAAAGCAAACACATCGCAAATATCTTCTCCAAGAACAATTGAAGATCATTAAGAAAGAGCTAGGTCTGGAAAAAGAGGACAAGGATGCTATAGAAGAGAAATTCCGTGAGCGACTAAAGGACCTGGTAGTGCCAAAACATGTCATGGATGTGATTGATGAAGAGTTGAACAAGTTGGGCTTGCTGGATAATCACTCCTCAGAATTCAAGTGAGTCCATGGCTGTGTCCTCTGCTGTCAGGGTTAGTTGGGAGAATGAGAGAGATCAATACAATTCTGTGAAGCTCTTGCTTTAATAGTTTCTTTTCTCTTTTGTCATAGTTGTTTTCCTTGAATGTAGCATGTGATCACATCCTAGCTATAGGATTGTTCTCCAAATCTCCTGTTTTATCGTAGTTTACCTCTGTGGACTTCCGGAGGGCAAACTTTGGCCTGTTCAGGACACTGGTTGAGAGAGTCCCTTGGGAGACAGTCCTGAAGGGCAAAGGGGTCCAGGAAGGCTGGACATTCTTCAAGAAGGAAGTCTTAAAGGCTCAGGAGCAGGGTATTCCCACGCGCTGCAAGATCAACCGCTGGGGAGGACGACTGGCCTGGCTGAACAGGGAGCTTTTGTTGGGACTCAGGAAAAAAAGGAGAGTTTACCATCTTTGGAAGAAAGAGCAGGCAACTCAGGAAGAGTACAGGGATCTTGTTAGGTCACGCAGAGAGAAAATTAGAAAGGCAAAAGCTTAGCTAGAACTCAATCTGGCCACTGTCGTAAGAGTATATCTGGCCTATATCAGAGATAGTGTGGCCAGCGGGAGCAGGGAAGTGATCGTCCCCCTGTACTCAGCACTGGTGAGGCTGCACCTTGAGTACTATGTTCAGTTTTGGGCCCCTTGCTGCAGGAAAGACATTGAGTTGCTGGTGCGTGTCCATAGAAGGGCAACAAAGCTAGTGAAGGGCCTGGAGCACAAGTCTTATGAGGAGCGGCTGAGGGAACTGGGGTTGTTTAGTCTGGAGAAAAGGAGGCTGAGGGGAGACCTTACCACGCTGAAAGGAGGTTGTAGCGAGGTGAGTGTTGGTCTCTTCGTCTAAGTAACAAGTGATAGGACGAGAGGAAATGGCCTCAAGTTGTGCCAGGGAAGGTTTAGATTGGATATTAGAAAAAATTTCTTTACTGAAAGGTTTATCAAGCATTGGAACAGGCTGCCCAAGGAAGTGGTGGAGTCACCATCCCTGGAGGTGTTAAAACACATGTAGACGTGGCACTTCAGGACATGGTTTAGTGGGCATGGTGGCATTGGGTTGACAGTTGGACTCGGATGATCTTAAAGGTCTTTTCCAATCTAAAGGATTCTGTGATTCTTTTGATCGTTTTAGGTCTTCTCTTGCAGCCTAACACTGTAGATAGGAACTGTGCTGTCTGTTCCACCTCAAGAAATGTGCAGTGATTCCTTCAGCCCTGAATTTTGGCTCTTCTCACTTGTTCTTAGGTGTTTTCGTTAGATGTGAGAGAAGAGAAGCTAGTTGCTAACACGTGACATTGGCTAAGCTACCTGAGGTGGTCCCTGAAGTGTTGGGGCAGGGCTGGAATTGCAAAGGAGTGAATAGCTTTTGCCACATAATCCATGACATAGATTGTCAGAACCTGAGCTTTCTTTGAACGTTTGTCTGTTGAGGTGGTTTGTGCTACAGCAGTCAGTGTAGTCATCAGCACTTTAATGTCCTGGATCTTTGCTTCTAGAATAAAGTATCTTTTATGGAGTAAAAGACTGTCTTTGAGAGCAGGCGTGATTTGGATGAGAAACATCTTGATAATCATACACGAGGAGGAGGAGGAGGGAGGAAGCTAGGAAAGACACACTGGGCTTCACAGCCAGCATAGTACCTTTCCCTCCAAGTACTAACAGTGGTAGAAGTTTGCAAAGGAAGTACTTGGGAGAAAAAAGCCAAAGCTCTTGGTGTGGCAATTGCCTTTGCCTTAGGGTGAATCCTGGGACCAGCCAGCCAAGCATGAGGAGGCTGTGCTTCTCTGTGTTCATGACTGTGCACAATTTACTGTTTAGTGCATCCTGCAGACCTCCCTGTACATTTGAATCGCTGATCTGGGTGTGCGGTTTTAGAACAGATGAGTGCTGCTTTTACACACTTGTGTTCTTAGTAACAGTCTGTTTAAACTGATTATCTCTACTGTTAGCTTCCGCACTAACATCCTTATGCCCCAGTCTTAAATCTTTCTCTGTCGTGTTGTACATCCAGCTGTGTTTCCTTGCTTCTGAGCCAGGAATCTTTCTTCTTTACGTTGTCTTGGTCCACTGGGGAAACAAGAGGAAACTGGTTTTCTACCTTTTAAGTTTCATGACCTGATCCGAACAGTTGACAGTAGTGCAGAGCTTACAAACAATCCTGCTCATCTTCAGACAGGAACCAGCCCAAGATCAAAAAATCATACAGGGAATTTGTGTGCAGAAATCTAGGTCTTTGCATGGTATGTTGGAGGTTCTTTGTCTTGGGAAAGCAAAAGCTGTGAAAAAAAGCTTTGATTTTGGAGGGGGGCAGGGATGGACGGACAAGGGAATGAAGACCATAATGAAAGGTTAGCAATGGCTGCCCAGGTAATGATGTTCTTTTCATAGTCTCCCTTCCATGAGTAGTTCATATCCCACTTGTTCTGGAGGAGATTATTTTGGAAGGCAGTGGAGGAAGTTGTGAGTTGGTTGTTGTGAAATTACTCTCACTTGTGTATTTCTCTTAGTGTTACACGGAATTACTTGGACTGGCTGACTTCCATACCATGGGGTAAGTGTAGTGAGGAGAACCTGGAGCTGACCAGAGCCCAAGCAGTTCTGGAGGAGGATCATTATGGAATGGATGATGTCAAGAAGCGAATTCTGGTAAGGCAGGAATAGGCAGTGTGTCCCATTTGACACTCTGCTTAGCATTGAGCATTTTGCATGTGTTTCACATTGCAGCTCTCCATTGAATTGTGTTAATTCATGGATCAAACGGAAAGCTGCATGAAAGAACAGAACGTTCTGATGTTCACTTAATGTGTTTAATTACTTGAGGCAATGAAGGTCATATTCTGATTTTGAACTGCAATATACTGTTCTGCTACTTAATGCTGAGCAAGTGAGTAAGTGTCCAAGGGAAGCAGTCTCTGGATTTTAATCAGTTTGTTGAGAGACTATTAAAATTGTTCTTCTTGACTGGCAAAGGTGCTGCCTTTCCAAAACATACTGGACCTCTACTCAACTCTAAAATTAAGAGGGCGTAAGTTAACTAAGATGCATGTTTGCCTCACAACCTTTACCTGTCCCTCAGAGTTGCGTTTGATGCTGAAGGGTTTATAGTCTGTGCAATACAGCCCTCATAATAAGCAAACAGGGTAGTTTTCAGTGTTGCCTTGTTCCACAACTTGTGTCACTTTTGCCTGAGGATGTCCTGCCTGTGCTTGCTGTGGTTAGGGAAGCTATTTTAGATAAGACTAGATACTTGCAACAAGTTGCAGCAACTTCAGTGACTTTCTGTGGGAACTGCCTTCATTTCCAGGGGACAGGAATAGGCTCCTCCTTGTAGCCAGCTAACGCATTCAAGCAGTGAAAGACAATCCCAGTGCTGGCAGGATTTGTATCATACTGGGCAAGTGCATCAAAGTGCGCAGGGGAGGGGAGACAGGTGCAGTAACTGACTTTGCATTAACAAATCGTGGTGAGAGCTTAGCAGATTTGGTGAAGCTGTTGAGTGTAGCTAGCCTTCAACTTGGGCGTTTCCTTCCAAAGAGTGTAGTAAGGCAGTTTCTCTTACTTTTCCCACATGCTATACGTAGTAGAGCTTTGTGTTACCTTGGGGACAGCACTTAGGCCTCCTCAGTAATTATTGTGCACAGAAGCCATATAGGCATCTCCTAAGCTAACAGTATGATGTCATTATATATAATGCATAGTAAATTCTTAGACATCCTGGAATTCTGCTTTTATTAAATTGTTTTGTTCCAGTCTCTTCTAGAAAAAGATAAAGGTTGTGAAGTATCTCCTCGCTGACAGCCAAAGGGGGCTTCTTTCCCTAGTAGTGCCCAAGACTTGCGACTAAATCCCTCTATCTGATTTATTATTTTGAATGATTTGTGGTAAGGCTGTTGTTGAACACTTGCAAGCAGATAACCCCTTTTGAGTATCAGTCTCTTAGGTTGCTTGTCAGCACTATTCATGCTGACTAGGCCCAGCCTTTATATAGAAATAGATAGAGTTGCATCATACAGGTCTGTGGCTTTGATTATTGATGTGATTATTTCAACACATAGGAGATTCCCCAGTTGTAGCAATGCAAGCAAGGTTGATGATTTTAAGGTACTGAGAAATACCTACACAGGTTTGAGCCTTAATTAGATTGGTGCTATTGTCCTTGTATAGTATTGCTCTGGAGTTCAGTGCTGTAGGGGGAAGAGATCAAGGCTCATCTTTGCTAAATAGTTGGCTTGTTACAGGGGAATCACATCTCTGCTCACTTGCACAGTGATTTCGTCACTGTAAGCACATGAGCAGTTGAGACTTCAGTTCTGAACCATGATCTTTTCATTTCTCAACTGCTGAGTGTTGAGGGTTGCCTAGCACAGGGGTGTGAAAAGATGCAAGCTTAACTTGGCAAAGAAGTGGTACAGTAGGAGATGATCACTTGTGGCTTTAGAGACTCAGGTGAGAACTAGGGAAGCTGGGAGAAGAACTAGAAGTCTGTCTTCCCACTCCAAGACAGTGGAGAGAGAGCAAGACTACTTCTCCTGGTGAGATGAGTACAGAGCACAAAAGCCAGGGACAACCAAGTGTGTAAATAACCAGAGGGAAAAGAGGTGCACCAGTACAGTATCCTTACTTAGCTTCTCCCCTTGCCGACCCCAACAAATTTGAGGACCAGTTTTGTATATGGTGCTCATTTTTTAATCATTGCTTGACCTGATAATAAATGTGTTTTGGTGTTGCTGCAGTTGCCCTTTGTTCACTACTGGTGTTTCGTCTGTTCTGCAGGAATTTATAGCAGTCAGCCAGCTGCGAGGATCCACCCAAGGGAAGATCCTATGTTTTTATGGACCCCCTGGGGTCGGCAAAACCAGTATTGCCCGCTCCATTGCCAGAGCCCTAAACAGAGAGTACTTCCGCTTCAGTGTTGGAGGGATGACTGATGTAGCAGAAATAAAAGGACACAGGTCAGTGTAACTTGAACAGTTTCTCTATCCAGCAATTTTTACTTATGTTGTCAAAATAGGAACCTAACTGAAGTTGGACTATGTCTGTAATTTTCATCTCTGTTCTGCCAACCCTTGCTGATAGGAGTTGGGATATAGGAAGAGGTGAAAAGGATAGCAAAGGGCAGAGTTTGGAACATAATCATATTCTAAGTGCAGTCACTTCCTGCTTCTTTTGTATGCTTATAGGAGGTCTTTGAAAAAATGCATGAGCTACCCAAAAGCATTGGACTGATGCCAAATGCTAATTCATGTCTGTCTATAAATGCCAGTGCTAGGGAATGGTGACAGTTTGGACAGGGCCATTCACATGTTCAGGTGTGATTAAGACGTGGTTTCTGAATAACAAGGAGGGAGGTGTTGCATGAGGAAAACTGGGGAACAAGAATATTCATGTGGAGAACAAGATGACGTGAATACAAAAATCAGTAGATCAGACCCTGCCACAGGTTTATTTTCCTTCCACATACACCTTAAAACTAGCAGTGTTTTCAAACTAGTAAGAGTAGCTGTTCTGTGGTGTTAATTGAACTTGTGAGGTTCTGCCCTATATGATGCAGAAGCAAAGTATTTTATATACTTCTCAGGGTGTTCTCTGCTCTGTGCTTCTTGGCATTCACTCTGTTGTTACCCTCTTGTTCTGGTTCTGTATGTTCCTGGATGCCAGTTCCCTCTAGCAGAAAGATTGTGTTTTGCTGTTAGCAGTTTGTTCCTTCAGTGTATCTTTTGATTTACACTGATCTTCTGGTTTTTGTCCCTATCAAGTGAGGGAATGCAACGTTCCCTTTTCTAATGTTTCTTTACCCAAACCCCAAGAAGTCACTATTCAAACATCTCTGTTCTCAGCCATACCTCTTTGCTTCCCTCTAATGTAAAAGTGGTTAAAACTAAAGATAAAAACTGCAGTCCAGGAGTATTCTGCCAAAATGCATGTCTGATCTCTACTGGAAACAGACTAGATGGGTCTTGGTGGTTTCTATGGTGATAGAGAATCCTTTTGATATATGTAGAAGAAATAGAGACTTGTTTCCCAGCAGGATATACCTGTTCCATCAGCTGCATGCTGTGTTGTGTGATGTGTGCTGTAGTTTACAGTGGTTCCCTAAATACAGTCTCTGGTAAAACAGGAGGACATATGTTGGAGCCATGCCAGGAAAAATCATCCAGTGTCTGAAGAAGACCAAGACAGAGAATCCACTTATACTGATCGATGAGGTGATGTACCTGGTCTTTCTTCTAGTTTTTGCTCTTAAAAACATGTATCAATTCTTGACCTCAGTAGGAAAGGTGAAGCAGTAACTCTCCTAAAAATCCCAGGGTTTTTTTATTTAAATGAGGCTGGGCTCTCAAGTTCTTTGGATGACAGTGATACCTTAGACCTTTTGTTTTCTCTTCCTATAACGGACTTCAACTTTAATATCTCAGTTGTGCCCTTCTCATTAAATTGTAGCTGTTTGGATTGCAAGGATCCTAATGGAGCTGGCTGCATATTCAGAGGCTTCAGTAGCTCTCGTGTTCCTACCTAGGTGTGGGAACATCATTGTGTAGAAAAACATTATTGCTTATGTGATTATTAGAAAAAGTCACTCTCTCAGCTCATCTAAAGCAAGACTGTAAGGAGTAGATGCTTACAGTCAATTTGTGGTCTGATTTGAGAATAAAGTGAGTCAGGGCTACCAGCCTACTGCTTTGTGGAAAAGCACATAAGGACAGGATATATTGGCAGGTGTTCAGAACAGACGAAAGGTCTCTCTAGCCTCCTTGTGTGCCATGCCTGGGAAAGACCAGCAGCAGCTGCCTTGGGAATGGTATGGGGGACCAAGAAACTGGGTAATGAGTCGCAGTGTAATGTAACCAACAAGTATCCTGATTCAAAAGGTAATGAAAGCTGTAGGTCATGGCACTTTTACTTAAGTGGTGTTGGTGAGGAGCCTTGCATTGGCTGTATTAGCAAATTGCATTATGTTCATCTAGTTAACACTACTCTTTAGGGAGAAAAAGCAGTGGAGAGTGGCCCTGTTGTGACCTCTCCTTCTGAGGGACATGAACATGCTGAAAGAGACAACAACCTTGGACGTGGTCCCGGGCAGCCAGCTCTTAAGTGGCCCTGCTTGAGCAGTGGGGTTGGACAAGATGACCTCAAAGTCCCTACCATCCTCACTCAGCCTATGATTCTGTGAAAGCAGCAAAGGTCACTAGCTGAGCTGTGATGAGTGGCTGTGTATAGGCACTTTGCACTTTGGGCAGAGTAAGGAGAGTGTCTTAGCTTACCTATTAGGGAAGTGGTACAAGCTAGCACCCTGTAGTCCTCCCACTGTGGAGTAAGTATTTTGGTCTGTGAATACAGCTTATCTTAGGTTAACATGTAGTAGCCCACTAATCCATGATAACTCACTTGCTTTTGATTGTATGCACATTCCCTGAGACTTCACAGTGCTTCTCTACAACATTGTTAGTCCTGTGTCTTGTCAGGTGTGTCATGAGCTCACACGGTAGGATAGTGGGGACTTGGGTGAATACACGGAAAACTGATAGACTGGTGGTGGCTGTTTATGAACAAACACATGAAGATTTTCAGATGGAGCCTGGAAAGAATCTTTGAGTGAGAATTTATTGTGGTGAGAAACTTCTTGGAGTATTTAAAGTTTTTCTCCCATAGGTGGATAAAATAGGAAGAGGCTTTCAAGGGGATCCATCCTCAGCCCTTCTAGAGCTGTTGGACCCAGAACAGAACTCTAACTTCTTGGATCATTACCTTGATGTTCCTGTGGATTTATCAAAGGTATTTCTCTCTTCTGCAGAGGTTGTAGAGCTGGAATTTATGAATGTGTATCAATGCAGAGATTTCCTGTCCATGAAAAGATGTTGATATTTTAGTCAGCTGGAAAGTCATACGGATGGGATTGAGACACGAGTGGTATAGTTTTGTCTCTGCAGGAACTGGCTTTAACTGAAGTGTCTGTACATGCTTAACAGAACACAATGACCAGCGTATGTCCTATAGCCCTAACTCCCTGTAGAGCTAGGGACACAAAGATGTGTGGTATCAGGTAGAAAAGGCAGGAGCTTTTCTTCTACGTAATGATTGGCAGAGTTGCTATAAAGTGAGGTAGCCTCATGCTGCTGTCAAGCTTTTGAAATTGGTTGTCTTTGCACACTGTTGCACTTTTTATGCAGCTTACATTAATTGCAGAATTGATGGATTAGAAATATATATATATAATTTGGTCACTTCTGTGCTAACTTCATAGAAGGTAGAAATAACTTGGAAGTGACTTCTAGATCTCCCCAGGCAAATAGTTTCCTGGTCCATATCAGACCATTCAGATTCCACAGTTTGTGCTGTGTGTATTTCTAAACATTTATTTTGGGGGTAAGGAACATCCTACTACATAGTTCTAAAATCCAAACCCTTTCCTGTAATAAAAACTAGATTCCACAGAGATGATCTTGCTCCAGCCCTTCAGGCAGAGAAACACAGACCTGAGGAACTATTGATTGGAGTAAAGCAGCAGGTTAATGAAAATGCTTAATAGGATGTTGTAATACTTCCAGGTACTTTTTATTTGTACTGCCAATGTAACAGAAACCATTCCAGAGCCACTGCGGGACAGAATGGAAGTGATCAATGTATCAGGATATGTAGCAGAAGAGAAACTTGCAATTGCAGAGGTAAGAGAAACCACTGGTGTGCTGTGAATTACGTCTGATAAAATGTTTTTGGCAGATTCAGGCTTACGTATTTACAGCCAACTCTGTCCAAAAAAATTAGGCACATTGCATTTTGGACAGAGTTCCTCTGATTTGAACAGCCAGTTAAAGTAAGGCAGGTGTTCCTTAGGCTGTGGACTCCAGAAAGTGGCATTGAGCTAGTAGTAGAATGAAGTTGAGTGAATTGGGACCACCAGGCTTTTGTCACAAATACTAACAGAAGTATGTGGGGGATTATTTCTTTCAGAGGTACTTAGTCCCTCAAGCGCGAGTTCTGTGTGGCTTGGATGAAAACAAAGCCAAAATCACATCAGACGTCCTGACTGTTCTCATCAAGCAGTACTGCAGAGAGAGTGGGGTGAGGAATCTGCAGAAACAAGTAGAAAAGGTGAGGGAAAGTTGTGTGTAACTATGACCACTGTGCTTCAGCCTTCTCAGCTTTTTCTACAGAAACAAATTACTGTCTCACTCAGGTATTGAGGAAATCTGCCTATAAAATTGTGAGTGGAGAAGCAGAGATGGTCCAAGTAACACCTGAAAACCTGCAGGACTTTGTAGGAAAGCCAATCTTCACTGTCGATCGCATGTATGAAACCACTCCTCCAGGAGTGGTGATGGGTCTGGCCTGGACAGCTATGGGTGAGACAAAATGACTTTTGGGTTAATGTCTACACTTCCGTATAATTTTCAGAAATTGAATGTGATAGTCAAACCGAATTTTCCCTGCTGAGTCCAGTGAAGTTCTTCCACTGGCACCAGTAAAATTAACTTCTGTGGCTTTTTAGATCCTGACTACTTCTTCCTGAAGAAAGGACCCTTTCTTATTCCCTTACCCAGGGTCATTTTAGCTTCAGGCCAACATGTTTTCTCTTTATGCTCCATATCCCGTATGAACCGCGTACATTAGGAACAGCAGTAACTAAAAGCATAAGCCTTTTCAGAGAGGACAAGACCTTGTCTGCTTCCTTCAAAGCAGGAGGTGCCGTTCTGACTTATGGCACAGCTGAGGCATGCTATATCTCTTCAGTGATGTTGCACCACTGACTTAGCTTTCAATGTCAAGGGCAGATACAGGTATTCTAGCACTCTGTTGGGGTGGGTGCAGTTGGCTAGTTTACGATTCATTGGATTACTCCCCTAGTAACTTGGGGACTTATATGCACCACAGTACGGAAATACAGCACACAGCAAGGGATATGACCCCTGCATACCCTAACTGACCTTGGGTAGAACTGAAGTAGTTAAGAGGGAAATTATCAGTATGGTGGAGAAGTTGAATAGATGTCTTAATACTGGAAGGCTGAACTGGCTAGCAGGGTGTTATGGTATGAGCTTATCTTACTTTTTAGTTATGAAGAGCCTGAAACCATTATAAGAACTGATTATTTCCACTAAGTAGGGGTTGCATCCATATTGGTGGAGTGTGAAGTCCAAAAGAGCAATGAATGGAGACTGTCAGTGCAGTGCTGTTGAGATTCCTAGCTAGCCTTCCTGAAGGGATTCAGAGAGCAGGTTTCAACTGCTCTTTACCTAAGAGCTAGTGTCTCATCAGAGAGCCCCAGTTCCAAATTACTGACATTGCTTCTGCATCACCAAAACCTCCTGGTTTGAGTTTTCCTTTAACTTTTCTCAGGATGTTGTTTTTCTCTTCTTAGGAGGTTCCACTCTGTTTGTTGAAACATCTCTGAGGCGACCCAAAGACAAGGAGAACAAGGATGGGTCCCTTGAAGTAACAGGACAACTGGGAGATGTAATGAAAGAGAGTGCCAAAATAGCTTACACGTTTGCAAGAGCCTTTCTGATGCAGAAGGACCCCAACAATGACTTTCTCATGTCTTCCCATATCCACTTGCATGTGCCAGAGGTAAACTGATGCAGAATTCACAGAGCATGCATAGCAGCTAGGCTGGTTTGCTCCACCTAGACATGAAGCTGGAAAGCACTTCATTTGTCCATATGTTGTGCAGAATGCCCTTTTAGCAGTAAAACCTAGAAAAGACAACACTTTCCTCAGGATCTTGTGAAATCATTCTTACGAGCTATGTTTCCATTCCTTTCTGCAGCAAGCATGTGGCAAGAATACAGGGGCTTGGATAATGCTGTAAGGAATCCTAGACTTTTGTTGTAGCTGTTGGCCCTGTCGTGCTGGTGGGGAAACCGTGGCATAGAGATAAGCAATTTGAATAAAAGCTTGTATGCAGCTACAAGGAAACCAAAGTTTAGGTCTCTGTTACCAGGCCTTCATAAAGGCTTCAGCTCATTTACACTTAATTGAAAATACTACTCTTGGCCTCTGTGCCATGGTTTCTAGTCCATATAATGGCAGTGATTGCATTTTCCCAGTGTTTGGGACTGAAAATAAATGCTCACAATGCTCAGAGGGTCTCATACACTGTAACAGCCTTTGGGCAGGTGCATTACCTTAGGCAGGTTTTGTATTATGATTGTGCCCAAGCTTTGCTTCTGACCTATTGCATGCTTTAACCTAGTCCACAGGCTCCTTGTCGCAGCTTGCTCTGTGTCTGTCCAAGTACTTCATGTTATCTGTGTGTTCATTTCCTGGAGGATCAGAAAACATCAGACATTATCTTTGCCTCTGATCCCTCTCAAACATTCATTTCTTCTGCTCTTACCTCAAAGATCTGTTTGGTCTCAGATAAATCCAGACTTGTCACTAGTTTAGGCCTGGATTTTGTTGGGTTTTCTAAACTGAATGATCTTCTCTGCCTTGAATGATTTTCAGTATTGTCCTCCACTATTTTGTAACTCTTGATGCTCACTTCCCATGTGATGCTGACCTCTGTTCCTTGTTTCCATGGTTGACTTAAGTCAACAAAAAGCTTCAAAGCATTCATGCTCTGGTTTTTTGCTCATGTTGCTTATTCAAAGTCCTGAGCCTGATAAGTATTGTGGTGGCATTGGGCCAGAAACCAAACTGTAGACTCATGGATTATTCCTCACGAATAAGGTGAGGATTGACATAGTTGTTAATAGATCAGCCAATTCAAATAGCAGGATTCCATCAGTCACACTTTGTAAAAAACCTTCATGAGACCCCATGAAATTGGGGCCATGTTCAAACAGCAATGACAAAGGTAGTGTCTGGCTTTGCTACTCTTTGAATGAACTAAAGGTAGGGGGGTTTTGCCTTTTTTTTTTTTTTTTTTTTTTTAAAACAGGGAGCAACACCAAAGGATGGACCAAGTGCAGGATGTACTATAGTAACAGCTT
This sequence comes from Haliaeetus leucocephalus, assembly GCF_000737465.1. Taxonomy (NCBI): domain Eukaryota; kingdom Metazoa; phylum Chordata; class Aves; order Accipitriformes; family Accipitridae; genus Haliaeetus; species Haliaeetus leucocephalus. Next base: position 744,239 of record NW_010972512.1, read on the forward strand.
TGCTATCGCTAGCCATGAATTGCCCAGTGAGGCAGAATGTGGCCATGACTGGAGAGGTGTCATTAACTGGAAAAATTCTTCCTGTTGGTGGAATCAAGGAGAAAACTATTGCGGTAAGAGCTCTTCTCTTGTCTCTGTGCCATCATCTGTGGGAGAGCACCCTCGACTGGGCTCAGCAGTGACTGGGACACCCAGAGTGATTGCTCCTGTAGTGGGAGAGGCAGTGATTCAATACGCACTGTGGAAAAGCCTGCTGGGGGAACATGGGGATCTTGCCTGTGTCTCTGGCTGTGAGGAAGATGGGACCCCAGGCTTTGTGCCAGGGCATCTGTGTTGATCTAGTTACTAGACTGGTAGAATTAAGGGTAGAAGGTATCATCTGGCTGTTAAAGCTGTCTTCTCTAACACAGACTGGCATGGTCCAATAATCTGTGCTGGGTTGAAGTACCTGTTTAAGGAGGGCATCCAGTGTAGATTTGATGGTATCCGTAAGGTATCGTCCTTAACATTAAGGCTGTGTTGCCTAGTTCCAGCTTGAATTTGTCTGACTTAAAATTTCACATAGATATCCCTATGTTTTTCTGGGTTTAGATGGAAGGAACTTTTAATGTCTTGCATTTTCCCCTGTGAAGTTTGTTTTAGTAAGCTATACAGATCAAGTTATCTGAAGCACTCTTGCAAGCACTGGATTTATAGTGGTGCTTGTTTTTTTAGTTTCAACCATTTGCAGTTTTCAGAATTCTTCTCCAAGCATTGCATCTCTCTCTGTACTTTTCATCTGCACAGCTCTTGCCTACATAAGCCTTGCATCACACACATTTTTGTGTCTTCACGAATGGTATTGGCTCTTTCAGTAGCCTGTTGAGCTGGGGCTTCACATCAGTGTTCTGTCCCCAAACCTGTTTGGGCTACAGCCTTGTGCAATGGGATTCCTTTTCCTCATGTGGCTTTAAAATGGGCAATTCTGTATTTTGTTCTGTGGTAGTCATTAAAGAAGGACTAACATATGGTAGGGATGTCTGTGGCACTGATGACTGGCTGCACTTGGACGAGCGCGAGTGGCCACCCAGGGGTAAATGCAGGATCACCCACAAAGTGAGTGGGTACAAACCTGCCACTTCATGAGCGGGCTCCACTTTCTGTGCTCCTTCCAATGCAGATGTCCATATCAAAAGGTTCTGTAGAAAGGTGCTATGGGCCATGCATGTTGATGTGGTGGGTTGGTCTGATAAGCTGTTTCTAATTCCTCCTTTGATTCTAGGGTTTATCCTCACCCAAGTTGGAAAAGATTTTTTAATTGTTCTAAACAATCCCCCAATGTGCTGACGTAGCCCTTCTAAAATATCTGCTGCCACTTCAGCTGTCCCTGCAGCTGAGAAGGTGGGACTAGAGGGTGTGTGTTTTGGGGGCCTGGGGAGATCTAGAACATGATCCGTCCTTAGTGACATCTTCTGTAAGTAATGCCCTTGCTGCTCTCCAAAGTAAAGCCAGATCATGCTCCTAAATAACTGTTCTTGTTCTTGGTTTCTAAAGCGGAAGAGTGTGTTTCTGGTAGATTGATGGATTTCTAGGACTCAACAAACTGCATAACTTTCTTTTCACCATAGGCGAAGAGGGCAGGTGTTACCTGCATCATTCTGCCATCAGAGAATAAAAAGGATTATTACGACCTTGCTGGATTCATTACAGAAGGACTAGAAGTGCATTTTGTTGAGCACTACAAAGAGGTATTTGATATAGCATTTTCAAAGCTGGATTCTACTGGAGGATGACACTCAACAACCTAATGGCTGGAAGGTGGTCTGTCCCTTAATGCTCAGCCCCCACCCAGAAATGGGGTGACCTGGGGAAATCCTGAAGTGGGACATGGAGCTATTGCTGCTGCGCAGCTGCTGAAATGAATTATGGCTTTGCTAGAATAAAGTATTTCTCACTCTTTAATATTGAATTATGATCCACATTAAGTATTTCCAATAAAATTGTGAAATTTTACCTAAGGAATGTGCATGTTACCTGCTACCAGCAGTAGAGCTAGTCTAGTCTTTTCTAATTAAAGATGTTACAGTTACTTCACTATAATTCTAAACAACACTTATGCAAAAACATTTAACTCTACAGAGCTAGGGCTATGACTGACATAGTGTTCCTGATGTGCTGGTAGATGAGTACCTCTCAGAAGCCTCTCCCTGTCTCGGCTTATAAGCCTGTACTAGGCTGGAGGGGAAACTGTGACATTTTAGGACAGTTCAGCAGAGCTAGCACTTTCAGCTCCTGAGGGATGTGGTTCTCCAGATTAAATCACAGGTCAATACCATCAGAAACAACTCCAGGCTTAAAGAGAGCAGGCACAGACAGAAGAGCCATGTGCTCAGTAGCAGCAGTTAGCACTGCACTCTACCATAGCCTGTCTTTGCTGCTGCAGCAGCTGTATTATGTTCACCGAGTGAAAAAAGGAACTAAATGTCTTAGCATGACTGTTGTACATCAATGAGCACAGGCTTGGGCCACAGAACTTGAGTACTTCATCTTAAGGCAAATACTAGAAAAACTTAATTTAAATAGGGGGAGAGGAGTTACATGAAGTCTACCTGAAATGCATGTCCTTGTGCAGGAAGAACAGCACTCATGCTGTCTCGCGGCAAGGTCACCCTTAGTGGAGAATAAAGAATCATCCTGCTGCAATTCAGGGAGCTCTTACTGACTGCAATTCTTCCATGATTTGATAACATACTGCAGAAAGTAGGGCACGAATGGAGGGTACACAGAGAAACGCATGAGCAAGAAAAGCTGCACAAGGAACAGGATGAAGTGCCATGGGGAAGGAGTGCAAAGTTACTACTATTTTCAACAGCAATTTTTGTCCACTGACTTCTCTCCTACAGGCATCTAGGTTTGGAGATGGACTGGGAGGTGGAGGTATCACAGCCTTCACAAGCTTAGCTATTGCAGAGGCTTCCACATTCTGAGAAAGGCTAGCTCCGCAAGGTCTGGAGGAGGATTCCCCCTCTAGAACATACCACAGGCTAGTACCAGCAACTCTAATATCAGCAACTCTAGCAGCAGGTAAAATAGAATAGCAATGCAAGTTCTGGATTACTGCAGTTCAGGGCCTTGTCAGCACAGTTCCTCAGCAGCCCCAGGAGCACCCCATTCCTACAGGCTGAAGCAGATGTGCCATCAAGTCACTACACTGTTTTTGTGAGAAAGGACTTTATTGAGTTACAACCTGTACAACTCAATCCTTCTTTGCAGCAGCTTTCCTCATGGCTGCCAGGACGTTACTGAGTTCTTCCCGCTTTCGCTTGGCCCGAATGTGAGTGCCAACCTGCAGGGGAGAGAGCAGTGCAGTCAGCATTCATCCCAGCAGAGGACAGCTAACACTTCTTGGCTGCTTCAGGCGTTCACTGAAGGCTGCTTTACTCAAAAAGCAGGCAGGATGGTGAAGTTCTGGTAAACATGGACTCAAACCCCATCCACCTTGACTGGCCAGCCAGGAACAACATACCATCCCATCTCAGTAGTAGTTCTACTCAGTTATTTTGGGAAAGGTAGAAGCTGCTTTCAGCTCTCATGGCTGCCCTCAATGAACTCCATTTCAAGTTACCTGGTTAATGGTACCCAACCTCCGTCAGTATTGCCCTCCTCTTCCCCAGACCAGATTTGCAAATAACGCAAAAATAGCAGGGCAAGTCTGGCTTCGTGTAGCTCAGGGCCTTTTTGGCAAAGTACCTTTATGTCCATCTCCTGCTCTCCCACCCAACCCCAGGAACATTCCCTCCACTGCCTCAGATTAGACCAGTAACTTCCCAAACAACTGAGAAAATAAGAGAATTAATTAAAAAGCAAAGTATCCCTAGCGAAGGGCAGAAAACAAAGTTAACAATAGCAGAGTTTTTGCTGGCCTCATTAAGATGGCAGATTGACCTACCCTTTTCTTTATGAACTTCAGAGCACGTTTATCTTTGGAAACTTTCAGCAATTCCATAGCACGTCTCTCATAGGGTGCAAAGCCGCAGACTTCCCTGATCATGTCTCGCACAAACTTGGTGTGTTTGGTCAGGCGCTATAAGAAGGGGGGGAGGGAAAAACACGTATGGATCACAACGAATGTAAGTGCTGCTTTACCGAGACAGGACCACAAAGGGTTGTGGCAAACTCTGGGCTAAGGCCCCCAAACCAGCTTATGCTATTAGCACATCCCAAGGAAGTATGATCCCCTGGTAGGTGCTATGCAGCGCAGTGATTGCGACAAGACCTGCTAATCTCTTTTCATTTTAGCCACAGTACTGGGTATTTTGCACATTTGCATGCACCAACATTTTTTTAAAAAGCAGGACCATTAGATAACCAGGGTTTGCACTGCTACGCATCTCAGACACCACGTCAAGACACAGCATTTAATGAAATGGGATAAAAGATGCAAACTGCATTAATCTCTTGTATTAACACACACGTTCATTAAACCTGGATAACTCCCAGTATTTGTCATTATGGGGCAGTTTTGCGGGGTACACCTGTTGTAACCAAGAGAACCAGACTAGGAGGGACTTCAGAAGTCACCCAGCCTATTTTCTATTTCATTGTGTGTTGGTTTTGGCTGGGATAGAGTTAATTTTCTTCATAGTAGCTAGTATGGGACTATGTTTTCGATTTGTGCTGAAAACAGTGTTGATAACACAGGCATGTTTTCATTATTGCTAAGCAGTGCTTAGACAGTGTCAAGGCCTTTTCTGCTTCACACCAGCGAGTAGGCTGGGGGTGCACAAGAAGTTGGGAGGTGATACAGCTGGTACAGCTGACCCAAGGGATGTTCCATACCATATGATGTCATGCTCAGCATATAAAGCTGGGGGAAGAAGAAGGAGGGGGGGACGTTTGGAGTAACGGCGTTTGTCATCCCAAGTAACTGTTACATGTGATGGAGCCCTGCTTT
>NW_010972512.1:749345-765914 GCF_000737465.1 Haliaeetus leucocephalus
GGGAGTGAGGGAGGGCTGTGTGGTGCTTAGTTGCCAGCTGGGGTTAAACCACAACAAACTGCTAATTCAATTTAAGCTGTGGTTGAAATGCATCTATCTTATTCTTCCATTACAGACTGCTCTACTGCCAATTCTCCTGTAACTAGCTCTTTCACTCCACACCCACCTTCCAGATTCAATACTCTCCATGATTTAATCCCCTGCTCCATGTGTAACATCACCAGCTTTCTAAACCCTTAAAGCACTGTTTCCTGCAGGCTTTCTGTTGCTCCCAGTCACTGCAGTTCAGGGCCGAAGAGGGCTCTGCACCCCTGAGACCACGAAAGGAGAAGACCCACAAAGCACATACTTCTGCAACCCACCAAAAAGACACACTCAACTCCTACACCGACTGCTGCTGTAGGCAGACACCCACCTTGCACTGAGGCAGTCTAGGCCTCCAGTTAGGTCTTAGACTGCCGGCTGCAGCCTTCACAGGCCCACCACCCCTCCCAGCCCCGCAGTGACAAGCCTACCACGGCCACGCCATCACCAGGCGCTGTGTGGGTTCGGAACCTTCCCGTCTCTCCTCGGCAGCCGGAGAAGGAGCCGAGCTGCAGCACTGCACCTCTCCCTGACCGCGGTCCTGAGCTGCTGCGAACCACAGCTCATCCCTTTCAGCCGCCCTGCCTCCCACCGCCGGGGAACGGGGACGGAGGCGGATCGGCGGCCCTCCTCCGGCGGCGCCCGGTTCCACGCCAGACTCGCCACCGCAACACGAGGCGCGGACCCCAGCGGCAACAGGCTCCTGCCCGCAACCTCCGCCAGCCGGCGGGCTCCGGAGGGGCAGCGGACCTGCGCCGGTGCCGGCAGGCCCGGCCCTCGCTCGCCTCATACTCACCCCGCGGCGGCGGCACTGCCTGGGCTTGGACACGTTCTTCGTCACCTTGTAGCCCTTGTTGAGGCCAACGGCCATGGGGTAGCGGATCGCCATGCCTGCGGGGAGAGAGCGGTCAGCCCCGCCGCGGATGGCCGCGGATCCCCGACCGCGGATCGCGGGGCCCCGGCCCTCACCTGCCGCTCCGCTGATGGCGCCGCACCGGAAGGAGGGAAGAGCCCGCAGAACGCTGGGAAAGCGCTTCTTCCGGGCCGCCCACGCGGGGCCGAGGGCGCTCTATCTGGCGCCGTGACCACAGAGGCGGGCCGGGAGGGCGGCCCCTGGGGGGCGGGCGGGCGGTGCCGCCGCCGGCGGAGGGAGCGAAGGCCGCGACCCTGCGCGGCGGCCCCGGCCTGTGGGGATCCCGGCGACACGGGGGGTCCCGGCGACACGGGGAAGGGCCCGACGGAGCCTCGGGCTCAGTATCGGATGGGACAGACGGGGCCAAAGCCAGGACGGGCCTGGGGGGGCGCTCAGGCGCCCGCCCCCAGCGCGGGAAGGACTTTACGGTTTGGCCACGGTTGACAGACAAAAGAAACAGGTTAAACGATTTTGTTGAAATGAAGGAGGCTGCGATTCTCTTGCCCGGACAAATCCTTACCTCTGAAAACGAGCTGAGGTGAATTTGCTGTTCAACCCAAAGGACTGTTTCCTGCTGTCAACGGCCATTCCATTTGATTTCTTAAAATTGAAAATACTTAATTGAAAATATAAATTGAATTGAAAATATAAATTTAATTGAAAAATTGAAGATCTTGAGTTTTTAAACAAATGACAGAATTTTACATCTTGCTGTTGGACGCACCAGAGGACTGCTCTTCGCAGGACTCGTTCCTGCCGTACCGGGGCAGTTGTCCCCGCTGACACACAGCGTCTCGTTGGACTTTGTCACCCAGCTCAGGGCACAAATTCAAGCAGTGAGGAATATTCATCCCTTAGATCATAAAACAGGTCTCGCTCTAACGCTTTTCTCCACAGGAGGGCAGAATATGGACAGACACTTGCAGGGTGAAGGTGACTGTCCTACACACACAAAAGGAACCCCCAATCTGCTCCCTTCTAACATTCCTGAAAGTCAAGCAAAAAAAATGAGGGATGCCAAATTTGTTATTTGCAAAATCAACCCAAGTTTGAGATCATCTTTACTGATGAGAACTATCATATGGGGCCGCTAATGGTCCTGCCATCCCCAAGCTCTGGTTTTCTTGCAGGAGAAGCTGCCACACACCCCAGGCTGGAGAAGGAGGTGTCACTTTTCCTGCCACTGCCGTTGTGCATGGAGCTATCTTAAAGTGGCTGCTTACATCAGCTCTGGGTATGCAGAAGAAGGGGATCCTACCTGCTTTGTCTCTGTGACCACCACCAGGTACGGTGGCCCTGAAATAAACACTTGCCCAGAGGAGGAGGCTGCTGCTTTCTGCTGCCCGGTCTGTGAGCACAAACCACCCAGCGGAGCGTGCTGCAGACATGGGGCTCTTCCCCAACTCGCCCTGGCTATTGCTATGTTCCACTCATGACACTTTCTTTTCCACTCAATGTGCAAACACATAGATGTACAGTTTCCAAACTCTCTTTAGGTTGCTCCTCATTTTACCAAGAAAAGGTTCTTTCAGACCCTTCGCCTCCCATCATTGACTTCACAAGCCCCTCTTAGAAAATCCAGTTTTTCAGTTTCCAGAAGCTTTTGCCCCATTCCAACAGTGGTAAATGCCTTCTCCCACATTCCCAGCATTTGCAAATGGTTTGCATCTCATCTGAATTTCCCCCTTTCTTTGTATTCTGCATTAATTCCCCACGCTCTTTGCCTTATTACTTTCCCGGAACCATTACAAGTAAAGACCCCAACAGGTGGGCATGGGAGGGAGAAAAAAGGGAGATAAGGTAAAGGAAACCACCTGATTGGGGCTGAATCAGAAGCCCCAGGCTGGGACTGACTGGCTCTTCTGAGAAGGACATGGGGGTCCTGGTGGACAATAGGCTGAACGTCTGCAGCGTGTCCTGGCTGTGGTGAACATGCTGGGCTTTATTAACAGAAGTGCACCTGGTAGGTTAAAGGAAGTGATTGTTCCCTTTACTCAGCACTCATTAGATCACATCTGGAGTACTGTGTCTAGGTTCAGGCCTCACAGTGTAAGAAAAATGTTGATAAACTAGATTGAGTTCAGAGGGGGGCCATGAAGATGTTTGAGGCCTGGAGAACATGACCTGTGAGGAGTGGTGGAAGGAATGAGGCTTTTTCAGCCTAGAGGAGAAGCAGAAGTGAGCTGAGGTAGATATGAAGCAGCCACCTGAATTTCTGATTAACCAATGGAGAAGAACGAGTATGAGAACGATCCACTCCGGTGTGCCAGAAGTCGAGCAAGTACAGCAGGAGGCCAGACTGGCTGAATGAGGAATTCTGGATTGAGTTTAAATGCAAAAATGCAGAGCAGGGAAGATGGAAGCAGCATCGAACTACCCAAGAGACATACACAAACATTGCATGGACATGCAGGGACAGAACTGGAAAAGCCAGAGTTCAGCTGGACTCGGCTGGAGACCAAGGGAAGAAGGAAAAGTTCAGCACGTGAACACCTTGCCCTTCTCCCATCTACTCCAGGTTTATAAAGAGAGTGCCATTCTCTGCCACAAGACAGATGAGGCTCATCTTAGTGTCCCTCCTCTTTTCCAAGTATAGAATCAGCACAATCCATGGTCTACCTCACAGAGGTGCAGGATGCACCGCTGAATGATGATGCTTTGGATCCCATCGTCTTCTGAAGCTGAAGCTCATCCTGCTCACTGCAGGGGTATGGGCCTTCAAGGCAGGCAGCCAAGTCAGGTCCAAACTCATCTCAACCCGCTTATTTCACTGCATCCCTCTTTCAGGCAGCCCCCTGCATGCTGTCATGGCCAGAAAGCCACACACGCTTTCTGAGATCCACCACTTGCAACCATGGAAAGGCAGAGGTCCCTTCCCTTCTGCTAGGGGAGCCAGAATTCCCAGAGGGTGACTATGGAGCCTATACCCACCAACAAGCTGTTGTGTAACATCAGATTAAAGATGCTCTCACAGAATGCACTCCCATAGCTGGCACAATGGTGGAGGCCCTTTACCCAGTAATTCCAAGCATTAACTTAACCACCTCCCTGGAAGTGAGGAGGACAGTCAGGAAGCTGTAGCCTGCTGCTGTCCAGCATAACTCCACCTTCCTCTCTTACCCCTCCTTGGCCAAGGCCTTGCAAGATGCAGGTGTTTGCATTTGCCAAGATCCAGCCATGTTTTTCTGCCAGATGTCTTCTAGCAAGCGACGTAGGTCACCCTGCAAGCCAGCAGACCCAGGGAGGCTGGTAGGGCTGGGCATTGGGAAGGCAAGCAGAAGACAGGCTCAGCCTCATGCCTAAATCCAGGCTACTTTAAATTTAGAGGCTACTGTCTTATGTTAATTAACAAAAATATGCATAGCAGCCAATGTGAAAGCACTTCAGCACCAGTCCCATAGATAGCCAGAGGCCTCCCCTTTGAGCTGAGACCTTGTTGCTCTCAGTGCACTGGTTTCTTCTGGAAATGCCCCTTCCCCAGTGCATCCTGGCTGTCCCACTAGAGGCTTCTGGACCTCAAACACCTGAAAGCCCCACTCACTTCTGCAAGGTTCGGGGCTGTTTGGTTCTGCACTGAGGTCCGCTCTGTGCTTCATTAGCTCAACTTCACATGTTCATGCAGGGTGTTTCCGCACGTGATGAAGCCTCAGTGTCTTCCAGGAAATAATTACTCACAACAGCAACCAGTAAAAATCCCTGCACAGCGTTCATCATATGCAATATTTCTGCAACTGAGGCCCAGTCAAGGATGGAAATACCCCCATGCACCAAGATAGAACAGGGCTCTGAAAAGAGGATGTGGGAACAGCATAAGTGATAACATCTCTCTCTGCCAGCTAAGAAGTGGCTGTGGCTGTTAGACACAGAAGCTTGTGATTATGAGCAAGGCCCCTCTCACAGGCATGCAGTACTATGCTGGCCACCAATGCTCCACTGTGCTCTTTTGAGGGGGCAGGGGAGAGCTAGGGAAGGGGTCCGTCCAGCCTCTCTGGGTGAGATGCTGGTGGTGGTGGAGTCCCTGCTGTGTAACAGGGCTGTCCAGGGAGCAATCAGAGCCAAACCGAGGTGGCCTTTCCTTGCTTCTTGGGACAGAAGTTAAGGTTGCTGCAGAGTCCCCACTACCTCTTTTAATAAAAACAACCTTCTCCCACTGGAATGACTCTGCTGCCTTTGGATGCTTTGTCTCTCTCCTACGTAGTGTTTGCCAAGCAAGCCTACATAGTGTTTGCCAAGCTGCATCAGTCTAAGCCCAGCCAGGCTAACCTCTGGCTGCCTTCTGCCGGACAGTTACCGTGTTGCTCACTGTCTCTCTCACACAGTTTTAAAGCCCTGCTTTGAGGCAATCAGAGACTCTAACCACTTTCTTTGGTGGTGGTTTATTAGTTACGTTTAAGCATATTATTAAACAAAACACTGCTTTGCACATCATAGGGCAATTTTCACATTCATCCTTCGTTCTTCCAGCTGAAGTAGTTTGAATCTGACTTTAAAGAAAACTCTGGTCTTGGTAAGTAAACTGGGGTCCAGACAATACCTCCCAGAAGTATTTGGTAACCTGCAAGACTTTCCACAGCAGAAACCAACAGCCTCTACCACCAAAACCAGGAGAGGAAACAGTAGGCTAAATCCTTCTCCTACATCACCCCATAAGCAAGGGCACCAGCGGCTCCACTCAAGCCGTGGTATCCCCTCTGATGCAGCACGTGTGCATGGGCATACAGACACGCACAGGGAAGCCACGAAAACTGCACTCCTGAGAGAGGAAAAGCAGACGACCCTGCAGCAGTTCCCCTATCACTATGTGTAACATCAATGAACAGGGAAAGATACGTGTATTTCTAATGTTGTTTTGTGCAAAGGCTTCTTTTATAGCGCAGGCTCACTGCTAAAACTGTCACCCATGCTGCCACAGACTGGCATCTGTTCCCGAGTCCACCTGCTCCAGGAAGAATTGGAAAACAACTCCTGCCTGTTCCTTGGAGCTTTTGCTGACTGATGGTTTTCATCCACCTGGCCAGTCCAACTGCCTGCTCTGCCTGAGCAGAGGCACCATCTGCAGCTGCGAGTTCAGGCAGGCTGCTTCCATCTGCTGAAGGAAAGGATTTAACCCTTCTGAGGCTGCACTGGGGCTTACAACACTTGGACTTTACAGTCTGGGCTAATCTACTTCACCTCTGTTGCCATGCAATGAAATGCCTTAATTTTGTATCCACTTCTGCAATTATAGGTGCTTCAGCTTTGGTCTTCCTTGTAAGTTACTCATCACTTCCAAGTGAAAAGGATGTTTGGGTAAATATATTACATTATTTCTGTCATTGAGAAGCAAATTTCCTGCCTTCTTGTAGGGGACCACATAGAGAACCTCATTTTCCCCTGCAGCTGCTGTGCTGGTGTATCACATGCTGCTTCCCCGCTGTGCCAGTGCACCTTTCAGTAGAACCACAGTGACTCACCTTCCTTCCCTACCTGCTGCTGTTGCTGGGGTTGGAAAGGTTTCACCCTTATCAGGAGGGAAAGGCCATTTACAGCCCTACGGAATTCCCTCAGAATTAGCCACTTTGGACGAATGCAACCACCATTTGCATTACTGCTGCCTTTTACAAGACAGCCACTGTTTTGCAATGGCCGAATGCCATATAGATATGCTACGAACCGCTGTGCCCTGTGCAGGTGGGCGCATGTAGGTGCTGCAGGGGAAGGAGGCATGTCCCAAGCTGCGGAGTGCCTGTGTGAAGGATCCTTCACCACTCTGGCATAGGCTTTCCCACAGCCCTGAGGTGACCTGCGCATTTACCCGAGCAGGCCCCGGTGTTTCTCATTAGAGAAGCTAACTGGCACTATCTGTGGTTGGACACTACCTACCCAGACCTGGTCTCACTAAGCAAGGGCACGTCTCTTACCCACCCCAAGAGGGCTTTGACCAGCATGCCCCATTGGAGGCGAGAAGGACTCCCCAGCACAGAGCCTCCCCTTCATTTCTCCAGTGACACCATTCCAGAGGAGCAGCTGCATGTGCGCTGGCTCTCAGCTGTGCTGTCTGCTTGCACTGTATGCCACCAGACAGCTACGAAGCGTTTTTACATGACTGATCTCACGACACAGTATGTTCAGCAAAGGCTTTAAGCTCTAACATTTCCCAGTCCTTGCTTGCATGGATGGGTTACCTGCCCACGCTTTATCCTTGGAGGCTGGGGACATCTGCAGAGTCCAGGGCATACCTGTGACCTCCTGCAGGGCAGGGAGCAGCCACTGGTCACCGAGGTCCTCAGGCCAAAGGAAGCCAGAAAAGCAGCAAGAATGATGCAAGGGTTGAGGAAGACGGGGGGACTGCGAAGGGGAGGCCCTTCCCAAAGTGAGTTATTTCGGAAGAAGACCCACCAAGAGGCCGAGGATTGCAGGGACAACCCTACAACACTGTTTCCGGAGAAGAAGGGACTAACGGGGGTATCTACCTTCCAAGGAGGTGTCGGTCCTTCCTTGGATGTATGCCAACACTAGAATCCTGTAGAAAGCAAACATTGCTATTTCTTTTACATAAGAAGGCATTTTTGACAAGAACGAACAGGAAAATTGGTCATGAATTGGTTGGTGTGGCCAGGGTGCTGCCTGTTGTTGACACCAAAGGAGAAATGTGCAGGGCGGGAAGGAGAAAACTATTTGAATGAAAAAGTAAACAGAATTCAAGAGATTTGTGTAAAGATAGAGCAAAGGCAAGGGACTAAGCAGTCATAGCGCCCATGGGTGGTCCATATAAATGTAGATTTTTCCCACAGGATTTTCTCCTTGTGGGAGTCCTGCTTTCTGGTCATGCAGCCAAAGATGTCCTGAGGTTGGCTGAGCAGCTCTGGGCACCTGAGGTGCCCAGTCACTACACTGGAAGGACTCCCAGCTCCTTGCAGAGTGTAGGGCGGAGGTATTCTCCCCTCTGGCCTTAAGCCAGTCCTGCAGACCCAGCCCCTGCCACTGGGAAACTGGGTGGGGTGGCCACTGAACCAGAACCACTGAGTAAGGTATGATCAAAATATATTTGCCTAGCAGGAGGGGTATAGTGGGTGGATAGTGATTTCTATTCTGTAACACACACACATGACAGGCTTGCACACACTGGAGCTTCTGTCCCTCCAAACCAGTTCAGACCAGCATGATACCGGCACAGGAAAGAGGATGCACACTTCCAGCATGCTGACTCCTGCAAGTGGCAGTTTATCTACACGATGTGGTGTTCCCCTACACGGATGCATCACTGGCTTAACTCTTTACCGCTTTTTAAATTGCCAGTATAAGCTGCCAATGGCCTCACTAACCACGTAACCCCACACCAATCTCTCTGCCTTCCCACATACCTGAGGTCATTTAGCAGTTCACAGTTTCCTAGCACTCATTGGCCTCCAACTCCAAATTTGTTATAAAATGCAAACCCAGCAACAGTTGCGTAACGGTTTGTCAACTGCTTCTTTATTATCCAGCAGATACCAGATTAATCTCACCGGTTAAAGCTGAACAGAGTCCAGGTCTCACACATCAGGCAGGTGTTTTCAGGTAGACCACTCTCCAAGACAACCACCAAAGTGGTGCTAGACCCCAAGGAGGCGTTAAGAACACATCCGCATGTGCCACGGGGGTTGCACACATCTGCACTGGGCTGTGTACGCTATGGCAGGGGGATTATGCCTGGGGCTATAGCATCTCCGTTAATGGTGTGAGTAAATCCCCAGAGACTGATGAAGCCCTGAATCATTTATGATGGCAGTATCGCAGAACCCTTCAGAGAACCTGTCCACACTACTGGGAGTGACAGAGGTAGACACCATGCTGATAAACTGAGGCAATCTTTCCTGATGTACTGAGGGAGAACTGGCCGGGTCTCTCTGGTGCATGAGAAGAACTGTCAGCTAGTGAATTCATGTCATTTATTAGTTCTCTGCAGGTTGGGAAACTCAATGCTTTGAACTCGCCAGTTATTTCTCTGGATTACATGGAGTTATGTATAATCTCTTGCACTTGAGGGAGCTCAGAGATTCAGTCAGAGCAGGCCCAGCTTTGAAATTCCTGCACTTGGGCGGATTACCCACCGAGAAATTACATTTCTCCAGCTCCCACTGTGTAAGGGCCCCAACCTTTCCACTTGGCAAAACTGCATGCAACTCTGTCCACACTGCACAGCGCAGGGCCAAGCTGAAACTGATTTTCCTTTTACATGCAAGATTTCTGTAGACACTGTAAAACAATAAATCCTACAAAGCTGTGATAGTCTGATAGCCAGAAATGGAGTTTAGCCGTGTTGAGGTAGCCTGCAAATATCTCCATCAACCTAATGCTTCTCCTCATTTGCTGTAGCTCCTGCTCATTCACTCCATCCAACCAAATCTCTTTCACAGCTGCCCAAAACATCTGATTCTTGCACCTACCCACCCACACCCACCCATAGCGCGCTGGTGGTAGAGAAAGAAATGATGTGTTGCTGCTGGCCTTCAAAATTCAGTACATAGCACAGGCTGCAGGAGAGCGGGGTAGGGCAAGGTATCTCCTGGTTTGTACAGTCAGGTACCAAACTCAAGACAGCGAATGGCTTCCTGTTGTAGGTTCATGGTTAGTCGGCGCTGTCCCTCATGTTAAGGGCATGAAGCTCCAACACAAGTGCTAACTGAGCCTGTGTCCCCGGCTGGCACTTTACTGTCGTTACCAGCTGTGGACTGGAAAAATGTTTTCCAGTGAGACAGATGCATTGATAGGACCTGAAAGCCAGGTCCACCGAGCTACTCCATGAAGCTCAAGACATACAGACATTACCTAAGTAATCTTCACAGTCATCTTGATTTTGTCACAAAAGTTGATAAATTATCCTTTGTAAAATACTTTTGAGATCTTGGGTGGAGTGTGCTTTGGAATTGCAGAAAGCATTCCTTTCATCTCCTTTATTAATCATGTAATATGCACAAGAGAGATTGATTCCATGCACATACCTCTTGATGTCCATAGACCTGTCTTCTCCCCTCTCACATACGTTTTACTCTGTAAACTTCACCTTTGACAGAGGCTTTGTCTTAATGAATCTCAGCACTCCCAGATGTATGCAGCATTTCTCATGTTACAGTGCACAATGGGCTAATTATGTTTCAAAGGGGAGCCAAATGTTTCTGCTTTCACCTCTCTTTGCTAAAAACTGAGCTCCTAACACACTGGGGGTTTGTTTGTTTGTTTAACAGAATAAAACTGAAATCTTAACCCACCTCCAGTAAGAGCATGACAGAGGCTGACCCAGCCTGGCCAGACATGAGTACATAACAGGTTACTGCAGCTGCTGGAGGAAAATATGTAAATAGCTCTATGGTGATGGGCACCGAGCCAGCTGCAGTTGGTCTGCGGATTTGAAAATTAGGCGCCAAATGGTTGTTTTGAAAAAAACACTGGGTTTGTTTTCATTAGCTTGGAGATCAGTGCCAGGTTTTATATAATAACAGTGCGGGGATGTGAGCACTGCATACTCCCCTCCCACAGCTCCACTGGAGTAGCAATGATTCAAGTGATTCTCAGAGCAGAGCTGGGATTGCTTCTGGCTGATAAAGCAAGCTTTGTGAACTCAGAGGAACTGTATTTCAGAGCCAGTCCCCACCCTCCTCCACTACACTCTCCAAACTGACAAATGGCTAAAAGATTAGGGGCTTGCTTGTGTTATGAGGGAACCTGAACTCCATGGAGTGCTGAGAACCTGGGGCTACCCTGACAGGCTGCATAGGAGTCTTTTATCTTGGGATCCCTGAAAGTACAACTAGAATAAAATTCAGCTCTGTATGTGAAAGTCAAAACTCATAATGTTAGAGATTATTGGCCCAATATTTCATTAAAGGTGATATGAATAACCCCTTCCTTCATCTTAGATTAATTTTGCTATTTACCTATATAAATAGCAGCTACTTATGCACATGAACGCCTGTGGCCCCATTTCGACAGACTCCAAGGCTGCCAGCAGCCTGTCTAGAAGGAAATGGTGATATTGTTCCTACCTGGCCACCTCATCTGTCTTCAGTGGTGTTTTCCCAGTATTTTATTGCCAAGAAGTCTGTCTTCCTATTACTTTGGAAGAATTCCTGAGCTATGGGGAAGCCAGTGAGGGGAAGACTCAGTAGCTAATACTACACTGAAGGCTGTGGCGTATCACACACTACAACACTTCCTTTGCCTGATAAAGGCTGTAAATGAAGTGTACTGTAGAAAGCTTCTCCATTGCTCTTGTGTTACAGACATGGCTCTTTTTAGCATGTGGTATTATAAGCAAATCACTGTGTGGAGAAGTGACAAAGGGGAATTGTGGAAAGTTGAGGAGCCCTGAGCACTGGTCCCCCCAGCTTCTTCCTTTGCCACTTTGCTGTTGAGATGAGGGGGAAAATATGAGAGGGTTTTTTAATGAAATTCTCATTTCTTTTTGGTCACATGAGACCAGGGTCTGATTCCAGTACAAGAGTCTAAAGGGCCACCCAGGCCCTCCTGACCGTGAAAGTCACTCACCATCCTGCCACAAAGGAGTGAACAATCCCAAGCGCAGACCTGAATTCTCCTCCCCAGGCTTGGTTAATGCTTCCCCCAGTGTGATACAGGTTGAATTCTGCCTCAGTAAGGAGGTGAATGCTGTAGCAGAAGAATATTATTGTTCAAGGCTCCTGCTAATCATTATATGTCTGGAATTAGAAATAAATACACCCTCTACACATTACAGCGTGGTGTCTTGTCTTGAAAAAAATCCTTGTTCTACATACAGTCTGCTGTCTGTCTGCTTTAATCCCACAACTGTGGACTGTGTTCCTCTTTGCTCTTTTTTACATGTTTCTTAGCAAACTTTCTCAGAGCAGATGAAGAAGATCTCATCCATGACACATGACATACTATTAATTTTCTCTACTTCCTTTGGTGCTTTCTCTCCTGACACTGCTGGAAGCAATTTTATTCAATGAAAGCTGAAATTCTGGAGCAGAAATCTGTGGTGAGGTACGAGTGCTTCTTCCAGACTTGCACTCATTGCTAGCAATGTTTTAAGCACTAATGCTGAGGCTGGATTGAATTTGGACTGATAAGAAAATGTTCTTTGCTCTATGTTCAATCCTTGCCCCTTCCTGAAATTAATGAAAATATCTGAGACAATCGATGAAAAGTTGACAGGCTGTTCAGAGTGAGATAAGGAATATGAGGCAGAGGGGAAGTTAGGTGAGTACAGAAAAGACAGAAATAATCCTGCTATTAAACACATACAAACAATAAAGTGTAGAATGAGAAAGGGGAGGGCATGGCAGCAGCTGCTGGAAAACTAAAGCAGTTGAGGCAAGAAATAGCAGTGGACATCCTGCATCCCCAAATCTGTGAAAATGTCAGAGTCATTATGAAATCCCAGACAGCATCAGAAAACGTTACACCCAACTGTACAGGAAACTGGTCAACAACCGAGAAGATGCTTTGCATCAAAGGATACGCAAGGTTTTCCTCTGTCTTTATTACATACTGTAAGTAATCTCTTCATTTATCTGATAGGAGAAGCACTCCAGTGCTAGGCAGAGCCTATTACTGCTGTCTGTGTTCTCTGACATCCCAAAAATTTATTCTTACCCTACCCAGTCAGATATGTTGCAAGTACCTTTGAGCTAGAGCTGCAACATTGAGCCCCGGGCACTTCCAAGTTCCTGACTTTTTATCAGGGTGGAACCTGTACATGCACCAGCTTTCTCCTGTGCTCTGCTTTCCACAAAAAGTAAACCTGGGGGAGTGGGTGAGGCGGGAGCCTTGATATGCTCCGAACAGGTTGCCAATCTGAAAAGCCCAGGGAATGCAGCCCCAGGGATTGCCATGGCCCTCTGCCACCCCAGTCAGGTAAGGCTGACACATCCCTAGATCCTCGCTTTGTTAAACACTGAATGATTGTGTCCTGGGCTAACAAATCAATTCTACCTTCTGCAAGCACAGAGGGAGTTTATTATAAAATTGTTGTGGGTAGCACTGAACTGTCACGGTCCTTAAAGAAAAATGAATTGCTAAATATTGAGAGACAAATGACAGCACTGACTCTGGTTCCATACTAACCTATATCATCAGAGTGATCCAAGAGGACCCCTATTTGAACAGATGCCAATTCCACGACCAAAGCATGCATTGTACTCCCTGTAAAACACAGTTGTCTAGTGGGCTCTCAGCTTTTGCACTTCCCCTCCTCCCTTGATGCTTTCCTCTCCCCATCCCACCCCCAAACTGTTCTCTTCTTTTTTGCAAAGATAGGAAAAGTGAACATACATGTCCAGTTAACAAGGAGGGGAGACCAGTGCCAAGGTTGAAAGTGTGCAAGTGTTCTGGTTACTGCTAAAGAAAGGCACCTTCTAAAAAATGTAGAAAATATTAGGTATTATTATTGAGGCATATTTCAGGAAGTATATTTAGAAAAAAAATATTTGACTGCAACACAGTTGATATCAGCACTATGAAAATAACTGGTAACATTAGAAAGCACACCCCCACCCCAACCCTTGAAACATTCAAAGTTTCTAAGTCATTATCTAAGAAATCTGAAAGAAAAAATAATGGGGGAGTTTGGGCTAAACTCCATGAACAAAGGGGACTGACATCTGGATTACATTATCAATCAAAATTAGGCAAAAGGTTTAAAAGAATTTCCAAAATATGACAGATGCGCAGAATATCACGTCAAATCACAAGAGAAGACATGAGCTAACCCAAAAATGCTTACACAGAGGCTTTCAGCATTCCTTAAATTCTGGCTTAACGTAACCGAAGTTTATAACTGGTCTTCCACGAATTTGCTGGTGTTGGAAACTGCATGTTGAGAGAGAAAAAGTTCAATCTAAGTGCATGGCTCGATGCTCACAGGCACTTTTTTGCTTTGCTCGGGGGAAGGCGGCGATGTTTGAAATGATACAGATTGCACACAGGCAGCTCCGGCAAGAGGCACAGGGCTGGGGGCTGGAGCCGATCCAGGAGCAGTTGGTTTACAGTTTGCAGACAGGCGCCAAAATTCAAAAAATGCACTGTACTTCAAATCCAGAGACGCGGATGAAAACAATGAGGAAGGAGGCGGCCCCAAAGGCTCCTGGGCTGTCCTCGGTGTAGCTCCCTGCCCGGAGCAGGCTAATGGAGCAGGATCTGACCGCCCTGCTGAGGAAAGAGGCCACAGCACTCTGGGATTTGTAGTCTCTTCTTTCTGCTTCCTTTTCCAGAAAATTCAAGTCAAAACCAACTTGGATTCAGTCAGAACGCTGAGTTTCACAGTGAGTTGTATAACATATTATCAGATCTCACTGATAAAGATCTGGTAACTGTGACCTTCAAATATGGAGGTTGCGTAAATGCCTACAGAAAGGGCACATGCGGTGATCTATAGGCTTACTTTCATTTTAGCTATCACCCGTAAACTCCCTCCCAGTAACCCACTGATACCCCCAGCTTTGCAGACTCCATGTGGAAATCCCTGTGCTCAGCTCTCTGTAGGAGATAGAGGTGAAGGAGCCATCAATACTGTCCTAGGAGAGATGATGCCCAAGCCAGCTGGGATGAGCACTCTGTTAAGCCAGGACAACTCTTTTCATGTTGGATGCATATTTTGAAACAAATGCATTCAGGTGAAAACCTACTAGTTACATGGGTCAGCTGCTAAAGATATGCAATGTTGCAAGAGGGACTTAGAGCTCTTTGGCATCAAGGGTATTGAGCATCCAGAATTCCTGGATTTATTCTGAGTTTTTCCAGTTTGAGGTGTACTTGATATTAGAATCCGAGATCCCCTAACATGAGGATCGTCTAGGTTGTGTTTTGAGGATAAAACCATCTGCACCTATTTGTTCAGCCTGGCTCCGTAAGTTTCTTTTCATGTATCGCGTGCAGTATTTTCTTGCTCTCTTTCCTGTTTCTCTATCTAGATCTGTCCTTCTTCTCATGCAGAGCCCTTCTTTGCATTATGCTCATGCTGTTTTTTTTCTTTGCTGCCCATGTATATGGACAACAGATTTTTAATCTGTTTTTTCTACTTCTCAGGCAGAAAATCTCACTTTTCTCAGCCTTCCCTGGTAGCCGAAAGGCACAATGGCAGTTAAGAGCTTTTCAGCCTCCAAAGTTTTGGGACATGAGGAATTAGCTCATGGGAATGGTAATCCACTTTATACTGGTTAATGCACAAGAACTGACAGAAGTTGGGGCATATTCAGTAAAAATATGTTTTGGGAAAAATAATAATCCCAACCTTTAGGAAGGGACAACTTCTCAGGGGATTTTAGTTTGTACAAAACCTGGCTGCATTCTCTGGGACTGCAAAAGGATTTCGGGATAGGTTCCTTCTCAAATGGCCTGATCGGAGACTGGGAGGCATTGCAACCTCGCAGTAAAACTTTAAAATTTCTAAAATCTACAAAACAGCACTCCTAAAAATTCACCCTTGGAAATAGCTGATTGGTATTTTTTCTGAGACTCTCCACCCCCAACTTCAGCAAAGAGCGGGTCCCTGGCCTATAAAACTTCAGCGCTAACAGCAAAGCATGGCAAATTTGTAAACAGCTCAAAACAGGGTTATGTAACAATGCCTTAGATAACTAGCGTGGAAATATATCTGGTAAGTGAAATACGACACAGGTTTCAATACAATTGTGGCAAATGAGCAGCACAGCATCGCTTCTGATCGGCGGGATGGCGGTCGATGTTTCAGGTGGGTTTGGTGAGCGCGGGGCGCGATGGACAGAAGGCCCCGGGGGGTCCTGGCAGGTTTGGGGTGCGTGCTGTGGAGGGGGGACCCGTGGGGTGACTGACCCGCACCCACCAACACCCGAACGGCTGCTGGGGCTGCGAGCAGGAGCGGGAGCAGCTGCTGACAGCTGAGGAGCATGTGAGGAATGATCCTGGTCAGTAGCTCTGGTCCCTCCAGGTTTTATTGAAAAAGAAATAAAAAATCTTGTCTTCAGGACTGGCCCCTCGCTCCCTGCGCTATTCTCGCTCTCACGGCCGCCTAATTTTGTCTTTTAATACGCGGCACAAGCTACGCTTCTGGTCGAAGAGCAGGCTCGGGCTCGCCGCGCGTCCCGCAACGCACAAAATGGAGGGCGGCCCGGACTGCACCTCCCAGCGCGCCCTGCGGCGCGGCGCCGAGACTTCATTTCCCAGGCGGCGCGGCGGCGGGGGAGGCGATGTCCGCCATCTTACCGCTCCCTCCTCCCCCGGTGCGGCTGGATTGAATGAGCCCGCTGCCCGCCTGCCCGCGAATTGAGCGCCATGTCAGGCACCCCGAGCCGCGGCACCCCCGGCGGGACCCCGCTGTCGCCGACTCGCATCTCCCGCCTGCAGGAGAAGGAGGAGCTGCGGCAGCTCAATGACCGCCTGGCGATTTATATCGACCGTGTGCGGGCGCTGGAGCTGGAGAATGACCGGCTGCTGCTGAAGATCTCCGAGAAAGAGGAGGTCACCACCCGGGAGGTACGGCCCGAGGCGGCCTGCTGGCCTTCGCCCGCGGCTCTGGGGCGGGAGGGCGAGCGGCGGCGGCCCGTTGGAGGCGTTTGCGCCGCTCCGTCCCGGGCCGAAGGTCCGCGGCCCAGGGG
>NW_010972512.1:766041-781136 GCF_000737465.1 Haliaeetus leucocephalus
GGCTCTGGGCGGCGGGGCGGGCGCGGCGCTCCTCTGGCGGTAGGGTGGCGGTTGAAGTCGCACGGTGCCCTGCAAGTTCCCTCCAGGTAGGGCTCGCAGCACTGAATACCGTTCTGGGGGGTCCTCTGGGTCTGCGTGTAGGTCTCACCCGCTGCGGGCTGGTTCTTTGCTGTAGTTTGTAGTCAGTCTGTCCCCCGTGCAGGCTGCGCCTTCTCGGTGTACTGGAGCCCACGCTGAGCACACGCGTCCTGTGAATTGTGCCAACCTGCGTGTTACTTTTTCTTTACGGTCCCTATCCTGACGGCTGATGTGATGAGATGAAAAATTTGAAAGGGTTTAGACTAACTTTGCTTCTCACCGGAAGAAATCTTTCTTAGGCTCCGCAAATGCTAGGAATCAAATCCTTGTAGTGTGAGCTACTCTGATCTGCCTCCTGTGATCTTGGAGGCAAAACTGGTTGATCCTTTTTGCTAAGCCATGTTTTGCTTTTCCCTCTTCTGTTGTATCCGCTTTCCCCCAGGACTCTCCTTCCTATATGGAGGAAGGATGTAGTCAGTGACACAGCTGGGGACAGTCCCACCCATCCTGTACCAGTCCAAACCCCCTCTGCTCCATCTGTTGGAGGCAATCTACAGAGGTGTCCCACCTCCGAGATGAAGTTAAACTTCTGTGGAAAGCCTGAAGATAACAGCCTTTACTGTAACTTGTGTGATGCAATGGATTGCTATGCCACTGTGTAGGCTCCCCCCACCCCTGTAAGGGTCTGGTTTGATGATGCTAGGGGTGGTAGGAGGAGGGTTTGAATTAATTTAGTTTAAGCACACCAGATATGATAGCGTCTTGTTTGGGGAGTGGTTGGCCTACCTGCAATCAGTGTACATCCAGGATTGAAGTACCTTTAAAGTCCCTTTGTACCACTTAATGATATAACTTTAATGTTTTCAAAATAACTAGATATTTCTAAACATAAAACATGGCTACATCACTTGTCCTGTGTGAAATCATGCTATAAACAAAATAACCATGTCTGGTTCAGGGAGCTTCTAAGTTGTAGATTGCTGGAGGCTAGAAGGAGTATGTGTTTTAAATGTAAGAGGCAGAATGTAATTCTCTTGACAGCACACATGTAACAAGAGTAAGAACAGGACAAGCAGGCAACATAGATATAATCTCATATTTTTTAAATATGAACATAAACCAACTCATAATAGCAGTTCTGTGTGTTATCATTTCTGGAAAAATACTCTGATGCAGTAATCGGAAAATAAACTTGAGGATTTTGATACAAATATTTTGCTTACTTTGCTCTTGAGCTTTCCTTCTTAACTTTTCTTCTAGACATCAAAAAAGTCCTAATTTTTAGGAAAAACTTTGTCAGGATTCCTCAAGCTGCTCTTTGACACTTCAGAGACAATATAAGATGCTTCAGCTAGTCTCTGGACCACATTTGTTAAATGCTTTCTCCATTGCTTTAAGACAGCTTATTTATTCTTTACGTATGTCCAGAAAAGGAGACTTTGTAGTCTTATTGTTTTGATGCAGGATAGTGGACTGGTTTAGGACTCTGGGAGCAGTAAAACTTAAGATGACTGTCACATTTTCGATTTACTGGAATGGGAGAATCCTGTCCTTTCACTTTCAGGACCACTCTAGTAAACTGGATTTTCTGCTGACAGTTCAGTTTTCTTGTTACGCTGTTAGAATTTTTGTTCATGAAATGATTAGGCTTAGCATGAAATAAAATATTAATTAAAAACAAACACTCCAAACCACACAAAAAGCCAAACAACCCCAAAGCAACTCTAACTTCTGTGTAGAAGCACGGTTAAGTGTTGTCCAGTGATATTGGCTTACTGTTCTGGCTACATCATATCTTTATATTAGCTCTACATGCTTAAAATAGACTATTTTCTTTTCCCAGGGTGTTCAGGATGAAAATTCCCCTTGGTTATCCTCAACTGTGTGTAAATTTGACTCAGATTTAAAAAAAAAATTTTTTTTTTTTAGCTGTCTAAATATTCTAATATTTTTGGCTTATCTCTGGTAGTGGCAGGGAACACCATCTGCCACTGTGGTAGATGGAATGATGCATGTTGTGGTATGGCAAGCAGGAGTGACTGCTCACCAGTGGGCTCTATGTTAACACCTGAGACTTTTGCCTTGAGAGCAGGTGATGGGTCCATAATCTAAGGCAAATAGGAGGTTGAGGATTGCTATGGCAAGCAGTAGACAAGAGCATGTATCATGAGAGAGATGTTTGTCCGTTGCTTGTCACTCCAGTAGCCCACAGTGACCATGTCTGAAAAAGGGGCTGGGGTGAGACCATTACTGACATCCCCTCCCCTCATCCCTGTATGCACGGGAACAAAGGGTTGGCATTTCTGATCTTCTCAAAGCTCTGGTTTAGGGGAATATCTTCTAGATGAGAGAAGGTCTGCTGATGCTGTTCAGGCAAGGACCATAGTCACTGTTCTGCTAGAGGCTCTTTAATCATTAGCTGATCAGGATGTTCTTTTTTCCTTGTTGTTTTAATCACCAATCTGCAGAAGATAGAAGAAAGCAGCCACTTTCTCCTTCTCTCTTGGGCAATCTCCTTAGTTTTACAGACCATGGCTGCATCATGGCCTTGGAACAAAATAACTCCTGTAGCTCTTTTTGAGGAACACAGGGCTGCCACCTCTTAACAGTAGAGATCAGGAACTTTGCAGAACTTGAGATTCATCTTTAGCTCTCTACTAATTATAGCCCTTTTCCTTGCTTTTCCTAACCCTGTCCAATGCTGTTCTACCTTTACTTGTTTGCAACAGGCCTCTAGAGAAGTAAAAATGTATACAGTAAGCCCTCAGAAAAATACAAAAAATATTTTGCCTCTGTAGCTGGGGGAACCTATAATTGTCCTCATTCTTTGTTTGCTGTCTTGCATGAATCCCCTTGTGTAGCTTAGCTTATGACAGAAGAGAAATTTAGCTCATCCCCTTGTTTGTCTGCCTCCCTAGTGTATGACTGATGCTATTCTCACTGTGTTGGGGTCACTACTACAATAACCTAATTTGTGAGGCTGGGAGGGGGAATACTGGAAGGCCTAAGAGGAAGAGAGTCCTAGAGCTCTCCTCAGTTCCCTTTCTACTAACTCCCTGCCCTCCCCTGCAGCGCTTATGATTGCAGCCTTCTAGACAAGATGTTTTGATGGGCATGGGAGGGGTTACTACATTGTTCTAAGGACATCCCACTATTCTCACCCACAGAAAGAGGTAGGGGGGAAAAAAAAAGGTAAGATCCCTGGGAGTCTCACCCACTGACAGCAATTGCCCTTGTGAGAAAAGCAGTTTCTACAAGGGGTACCCTCTTCACCTATGTCTTTTGCAGCTCTGTGGGTGTGATTGCAGGTGGCTGCAATCTCGTATGTCACAGCCATCAGAACTTTCACTGTGGTCTCACCTGGTCTCCACTTACCTGCCAGTACTGCAGCTACTGTGCCTTTCATGTGCACTGTGTGTAGTAACCAGAGCTACTGTTGTGACCAGGGTATGTAGGTCTGGTGTTGCCTAGTTGGCATCTGCAAAATACATGTTTAGATGCTCCTGTGGATGGTGGGTCACTCAAGAGTTGTAGCCCCCAAGACATGGGGTTAAATGGTCTTCTGGCACTATAGACATCATCTGGGAGGTGATATGCAACACACATCTTCATTGTTCTTGAGAATTTGACTGATGGTCTTGGCAAGTCTGAGGCAAGGCTTACTGGCAGTCCACAACTGGTTGAATAAGAACATATTGAGCCACACCTGGTGGGAATACACTTATGTTTTGCACGGTAATGAGATTAATGGTTGTCGTGGTTTAACCATGTGAGCAGCCGCTCACTCACTCCACCCCCCACAGTGGGATGGGCGAGAAAATTGGGGAAAAAAATTGGGTTGAGATAAGGACAGTTGAATACTACAGAAAGGAAGAAACTAATAATGATAATAATAACAATAATAAAATGACAATAATAATAATAAAAGGATTGGAATATACAAGTGATGCACAATGCAGTTGCTCACCACCCACTGACCAATGCCCAGTTAGTCCCTGAGCGGTGATCCCCCTATCCCCACTCCCCCCAGTTTATATACTAGGTGTGACATCACATGGTATGGAATACCTGTTGGCCACTTTGGGTCAGCTGCCCTGGCTGTGTGCCCTCCCAACTTCTTGTGCCCCTCCAGCCTTCTTGCTGGCTGGGCATGAGAAGCTGAAAAATCCTTGACTTTAGACTAAACATTACTCAGCAACAACTGAAAGCATCAGTGTGTTATCAACATTCTTATAGTACTGAACCCAAAACATAACACTGTACCAGCTACTAGGAAGGCAATTGACTATCCCAGCCGAAGCCAGGACAATGTTTCATCATCAAATTTGTCTGGATTCACTTGTGGTTGGACAGGCATGCTTCTTGCCTAGCGTGTAGGTTAATTGCCTTCTTGGCATGTTCCCTGTGTCTTCATTGAGTGACGTCCTGCAGCTTTTCTCAAGTGATTGCTGTGGGAGGGTCTGTGTTCATGTGTCTATCCTTGAACTGCTGCACAGGGGGCTTTGTTGACAGGTTGTTAGGTTAAAGAGCATCCAGCAGTCCTGCCTGCCTTTCAGACTGTGGTATGGAAACATCTCTGTTTTATTGTTCTCCACATGCTCCCTTTCCTTGTCCCCTGTGTTGCCCAATTACAAACATGCAGGCTCTTTTGCCAGCTAAAGAGGAAAAAAAGTGAAAGCACATTCATAGTGCGATTTGTAGGGTGTCCACCTTGGGTCTGTGCAGGAAGAGTTAGGCTTGGGTGCACATTGACATGTAGTGGATCAGGCTGCAGCCTGTTTTCTGGTTCCTGCTGAACTCTGTTTTGAGGTTTTAGCTTTATTTATTTCTTCCATTGCCTTCAGATGGGGGGGACGACACACTACATTTTCAGAGTGGAGGAACCCGTTTGCTGGCCTAACTTGTTATCTGGGGAGGTTTGCTGCTTCCTGGGGACTTCCATTGTGGACATTATAGAGAGGCTACTGAGGCTTATTTGGCTGTATGACTATTATCCCTGGTGCTCTTCCATGTAGGCACCAGCAACACTGGCAGGGGCCATCTGAAAAGTATCAAACGTGACTGCATGACTCTGGATGACTGTTAATGGCATGGGGGCCTAGGGGGTGTGGGGAGGGGGAAGGGTTTGAGGATGGCTGAGCAGGTCCTGCAGAGCAACTCTGGATTGCACAACTGCTGTTGGCAAAAGGATTTTGGTTTCTATGGCCATGGAACTGCCTTTCAGGATTGAAGACGGCTTCAAAGAGACAGGATCCACCTGGCTAAGCAGGGCAAATGTATCTTTGCCAACAGGGCTGATCAGCCTGCTAAGAAGAACTTTAAACTGGGAATGATGAGGCAGGGAGAGATTCCTCTCAGGTAAGATCAGGTGAGGAAGTGGTGGATGGGGTAAACAAGCAAAAGGCCTGGGGTTATATGAACAGAAGAGAAAGCAACAGAAAAAGGATTAAATGGAAACACCCCAAGCAAAGGTGCATAAAGAAGGAAGTGCCTACAGGACAGCCTTATGGGGAAAGCCCTCCTGCCCTTCCTGGGGAATCATCATGCTTGGGTGCCTTTCTGAAATGCCTGTAACACCAATATGTGCAGCATGGGGAACAAATGGGGAATGAGAAGTCTGTGGGCAGTTACAGAACTGTGACCCCATTGGGATCAGGGATGGCTCACATGACTAGAGTGGTATGATGGATGGATACAAGCTTTTCAGGAAGGTGAGGAGGGGGAGTTGCTGTTTACGTGAGAGAGCAGTGGGAATGCCTGGAGCTCTGCCTAAGGACAGGTTATGAGCTAGCTGAGAGCTTGTTGGTCAGGATTAGTGGGCAGACCAAGATGGGTGACATTGTGGTATGTGTCTGCTACTGACCTGATCAAGAAGAAGAGGTAAACAAGGCCTCCTTTAGTCAACTGGAAGAAACCTCATATGCCCTTGTCTTTGTGCTCTGCTGGACTTAATAAATTAAGGAAGAACTGGTCAGGGATGTTAAGGTCAGGGCAGTGACTATGAGACGGTGGAGTTCAGGATCTTTAGAGGATGGAGCAGAGCAAAAAGCAGGACCACAACCCTGGATATTGGGAGAGTAGACTAGCCTCTTCAGAGCTCCGCTTGGAAGAATCCCATGGGTTACACCCCTGGAGAGAAAAGGGGTCCATGGGAGCTGAGTTGATATTCAAGGGTAACCTCTTCCAAGCTCACGAGTCATCCATCCCAACAATCAGGAAATGGAACAAAGGTGGCAGGAGACCCGTATGGATGAGCAAAGAGGTCCTGACTAAACTCGGATATAAGGAAGGCTGATGTACTCAATGTCTTCTTGTGGTCAGACCAGCCTTCAGGAATCCCAGGCCCCTGAGACCAGAGGGAAAGTCTGGAGCAAGAAAGACTTACTCTTGGTAGAGGAGGATCAGGATAGGGAACATCTAAACAAACTGGACATAATTCCATGGGACCTGATGGGTTGCACCCGTGAGTGCTGAGGGAACTGGCTGATATAGTTGTGAGGCCACTCTCAGTTATCTTTGAAAGATGATTAGGAGAGGTTCCTGAAGACTGGAAGAAAGCTAATGTCCTCTTCAGGAGGGGCAAGAAGGAAGATCCAGGGAACTACAGGCCAATCAACCTCACCTCAGTTCCTGGAAGGTGATGTCTCTGTGTCTTTTTTTCTTCTTCATGCCTGCTTGGACTCTGCATGGCCTCTGTAGGGGCCTTTCATGGAGGAAGCTGTTCAAGCCTTTTGGGAGTCCAGGCAGACTGACTTAGCTCAATCTTCCCTTTCTGAATGCTTGTTGACTTTTCAAACCCTTGTTCATGTGCTTGTTCCCTTGTCCACTGTTTCCCTTTAAAGAAAGCCATACTGTGTGACTGTTTTTTCTCCACTATGTTGTGCTTATACGTGTACCCGCTACTTCTCTTCGTTTACCGGATCTGTCATGAATACCTGCTCACTGGTTGACTGAGCCAAAGACCAGTAGGTTGCAAAACTTTTATTTTACACAAGTAATATTGATTCTATATCAGTATGACTTTTAGTTTTGTGCCCTGTAATTCTGTTCCTCAGGTGAATATCTACTGTACTGCCTTGGACTTCAGAGTTTAGTGATAAGTAGTTTCTGTTTTAGAAACTTGTATCGCGTAAGCCATCTTCTAATTTTCTAGTACAAAGTGAACTCTAAATGAGAGCTTAAATAACGTACTGATTGATATAGTTCAAAAAGTGGGCTTTAGAAAGCTGTTAATACTTTCTAAACGTGATGGTTTGTTACTGCTTGTTTTGTTGATCTGTTCTATGATACTTTCAACTGATGGTTAAGTGCAGAAATCTCTTGAAGATTTCTCTAGTGCAAATATAAGTAAAAAAGAAAACACCAGAGGGTATGTTTTCACTGCATTATTTTAGGTGGTGGTTCTACATAAACTAATCGACTTAGGGCCATAGACTCTCACGTATGCCTTTTTCATGAGCAGAGCAAGAGTAATTACTTTATACACCATTCATGAGTTGTTCTTCAAACTTTATTTTTTGGCTTGCCATGTTGTATTGTGATTAACAGACGTCACAATCAATTTTATTTTTCTCATCTGTATGTGACCAGCTTTTTGAAAAATGCTTTACTATGTCTCATATCCTTCTTGTTTTGATTATCTTAAAATATTTTGTATACGTAGTCTTTTTAGCCTGTGATGATGTGTTTATCCAATATGTTGCTTTCTAGAAGGATTTTATTAACTGCTTTTTGTACTTGTTTTAACAAATACCTCAGTGTTCCCTAATTGCCATGCTGAAACAATTGCAAGTCTTAGATTTTTTTTTTTATTTTTTTTCTTTTGTCTTCCCTTGCTTCTGCAAGGATGCTGAAACCAAGTCAACTGAGGTTCTTGACAGTATCTTGGTAAATCTGTTCCTATGTGCTGCTGAGAACTAGGTGAAGAGTTGCTTTCTCTCTTGTGGCTTCCTGGATTAGCCACTCCATGGCACTCACTACTTAGCATATGAAAATATAGCTCAGGTATCACCTCCTGGATTACAGCTTGGGCTAATTGAAACCTGTTAGAATTGCTGCATTTTCTGCCTCTCGGATCTCCTGTAATGTCCCAGTTTTCCTTTGTAGCTGATGGTCAATAATCACTGTGTAAATCAATGTTGTTTCTGTGTTCTGAATACTGCTTGCAGTTCTCTTAACCCATTTTAAAACATCTAGAGCCTGGAAAAATTGTGTAAGCAAAAGGTGACAAAGATAAGCAGAGCAGCAGAATAATTTCTGACCAGGAGCAAATCTGGAAGAGAGATGAGAAGAAACCTGCGGTCTCATAAGTCATGAGTCCAAACAAAGACATTTGTTCAGGAAGCAAATATGCAGCACTTCTCACAACACAAAAGCTAAAGGCATGAAATGAAATTATCAAGCAGTAGGTCTTAATCCACCAGTTGTGCTTGTATGATGCTCTCTGATGTTGTGGAAACCAAAAGCTAAAGAGATTTACAAAAGGATTAGACAAATTAACAGTATTTGGTGACTACTGGGTTTTGATGCCTGGAAGCAATTTTTGGCTCAGGATTTTTTTTTTATTTTTATTTTTTTTTTTTTAAATTTTCAGAAGCTGGGAGTATATGTGAATGAAGAATCATTGTATGTTTGCCTCGTTCTCTGTACTTGTTCCCTTCACCATTTGCTACCAGCTGCTCTTCTTACTGCCTTACACTGGAAGGATTGGCATAGGCTTCAAAGATGAGTTTGTATCTTTGTCTCCTGGTCCCCACATCTGAGAATGGGTTGTGGTAACCCAAGCAAAATTATGAGAAACAACAAATGAAGGAAGGAATTTGAATTGATAGATTCTACTGATAGAAGATGGCAAAAAATGGAAGACATAGTCAGACAGGTTATCTCTTGCCTCCAGTATTCTTTGGGAGTGTTCAAGGACAGGTAGACAGTGTCTGGTGGCACTCTGCTCAGAAGTATGATGAGACAAAGAACCAGAGACAGGCTTCACAGTTGCCAGGTACATTTGTTCAACTTCTGTTGTTGCTGTGGATACTGGCTGTTGTTCCCATTGACTTTTTTTTTTATTATTATTTTGTCCAGAAGGGGTATGTGAGGCTTATCCCAGGAGGTCCTGCTTTAGTTTAGCAGCATCTTTTTAAGAATGGCTGGAAGTGTCACTGTACTAGAGACCAAACTGAGTAGCAAATGTAAAGTAATTAAAAAAGGGAGTGGGCAGAAGAGTGTCTGTAGAGTCAAAACAAAGCAAAATCATATGTGTACACAGAACAGAGGCACTTTTGGGACTGTACTTCTCTGGAGATTTTCAGAGTCAGTAGACTAAGTTAAGACTAAGTTACGTTCCTTCCACCAGAACAGAGTTTGAGGGGTGATGGTTTCAGGGAACAGAAACGCTTTCCAGAATTTCGGTGCTGGGGTAGAAGGGTGCTTCTGGCAAGGTTGGCTTTTTGTGGGGTTTTAGGGGTTTTGTGTCTGTGGTGGTGTTTGGTTTTTGTGGTTTTTTTTTTTGTTGTTGTTGTTTTGTTTTTGTGTTGTGTTTTTTTTTTTTTTCCCCCCCCCCCCGAATTGAAGGTGTTACAGCTCCCAGCTGTCTGCTGCCTCCCTGTGCTGGAATCTGCAGTGTGTCCTTATGTCTCAGTTTTTTCTGTCTGCTTAGTACATTAGCTTAAAATTCTAGTGGAAGTGCTTTTTGACTAACACTTTGGATTGTGAATTGGACCTGTGTGTTTCCTTCTCATGTTTGTTACTGGAGTAAGAGCAGAGAAGAGGTTAACATGCTGCAGTAGAAAAATACATACTAAGCTACCACAACTGGTTATGCCATGAATGAATCTGTCCTTTCTAATTAAGAAGCACAATCTCTGGTTATCTTTTTACCAACAGGTTCTGAAATGACTTTCATCATGCAATTTGTCATGCAATTTTTAGTTCCATCTAGCTATATTCTCTACACAGGAATTGTATTAAGTGTTCATTCTCTGTTCAGAATATTGTTGTTTTGGTGGTGTTAAACTCTGTATTGTCTGTAATGCCTCAAAAGCATAAATTATTTTCTGCCTGTTGTATCACACCAGCAACACCTTTTTGTGACAGTATTCGCAAAAACCTAGGGAAAAAGGCTTTCTTCCTTTGTACCTTGACGTGCAATTCCAGTTTATGCCCTGGAATACTGGGAAGGGATTTGTCCTTGTGTCCTGCACTGTGATTTAGTGTGTCTCTCTGAACCTGCAGTGATACAGCCCCAAATTCCTGGTAGATGTCCTAGGGCAAGGATTTTAGCATATTTAAGAGTTGAAGGGCAGATCGTCTAAAGAAGGGCCAGCATTAGAGAAGGAGTGTTGCAGGTGTAGTACCTGATGGTGCAGAATCAGTGCTTGACCTTTGGGCAATTGTATTTTATATTGCAATTTGCAAATACTGTAGTTTCACTCAAGGATCATCCATAATAAAAGGCTTTACAGACTTAAAGTCTCCAATTTTTTTTCTTGGCATTGTAGAGTGCTGTATGAAAGAGTTTAGAATAGTTATGGTAGACTTCTTTGTAGAACTTCCTAAATTTTGTAACTGATAACGTAGAGTTGTGTTGGCTTGTGCTGTAGACAGCCTCTGGCTATCAGCTATGGAGAAGAAACAAAACAAGTCGAATAAAACTTGAAAGAATTAATTCTATAAACAAAAGAAGTAAGATTGCATGGATAGACAGCCAAGTTGTTTCTGGTATGTGGTATGCTTGTAAACTAAGGCTTCTCAGCCCTCATACTGTCATTTTAGTTAATTTCAGAAGTTTTATGAGAATATAGTCTATCAGGAACTTAATTATATCCTGACTGCTTTTAATCAGTCTTTTTGAAGACCAGATGGTTGAGTCTGTCATTGGTGCCACTCCGATGTTGAAATAGGCGCTCCTAGAAATAGCACAGTTTGCTTTCTTGTTTCTACATTTTACACTTTCTTAGGAAATTTCTCTTCCTAAAGTTGGTACATTCTGCTTTTGGCTCTTCTCACCCCTTATTGCTCTGTTTCTGAATTTACATTATTAATACTTGTTCTGGTATTCTTTCATAGAAGCAATAGCAGCAATCTTATATGGTCTTGACATTTTAGCTATCTGATATACCTTTCAAATAGTCTTGCATTCTAAAAAAAATGAAGGTCTGGAAGACTTTGAGGTGCCTTGCTGCAGTGTGAATGGCTGATTATGTAATATATTGAGCTGGGACAGGGAGAGGTCTGTAGATCCTTGTCCTCTGAGGTAGGGGACAGGACTGCTCATCTGAGCAGTTCACATTTCTGTAGTTCATCTAGTTTCAGATTCTTTTTAGCTTTGTAGTGCAAGAGCAGCAGAGTCAAATGGGGCTTGGGACCTGTATTCCACAAAAGAAGTCTTTAAGTGTTTAAAAAAATCTCCCAAAGCAGCAGTATTGGAAACGAAGGCAAATAATTTAAGATGGGATTGTAGGGTGTACTGATCTGCTTCAGTTTATCTCTTTGGAAGACTTGCACGCTTCAAATGTAGTATGTTTTGTTATGTCCTACTGGGAATAAAAAGTAAATCTTGTCTTTGAGACTAGATCGCATCTAATTGTAGGTGCATATTAATTGGAAATGTTCAATATAGAACATTCTTAACAGAAATCATATCATACACCCTTTTTTCAAAGAAAGCTATGTGAAACCTAGTGCTGTGTTTCAGTTCTTTGATAGTTAGTCTTTGGGGTGTTCTTATATCTGAATGCTTTTTTCTCCTTAGGTGAGTGGAATCAAGAGTCTCTACGAGTCTGAACTGGCTGATGCTCGAAGAGTTCTGGATGAAACTGCCAAAGAGAGGGCTAGGTTACAGATTGAAATAGGAAAACTGAGAGCGGAACTTGAGGAGTTCAATAAAAGGTAAGGGAAGTTCTCCATGACACTTTTTTTTTTTTTTTTTTTTTTAAATCAGAATGGGCAATGGGAATGATACTACTGATGCTTCTTAAAAATGCATTTTGGAAGCATTGAGGTCAATGAGAAGATACAGGCTTGTCAGAGGGAAATTCCTCAGCTTTCTGGTACAGCTAGTCAGAGCAGATAATCTGACCAGTATATACACAAATGTTTTTGTACATATAATATTAATATACTGTGATTTGAGCAATTCAGACATCTAAAGGCTGAAACAATTGGTTGTGCCTGCTTCTGTCCTGTTGTACCTCTCCTTATGTGAGCATGCACATGTGCAGCTGGTTGGTCAACTAGATTGAGAAACTGATTTAGATTAGAGTTGACCCATCCAAGGAAGGTTAGTTTTTAAACATTATCAGTTTTACCGTCTGGTTCACTGTGTTGAATGATGGCAGAAATAAAGGAAAATGAAAAGG
The DNA here is from genome assembly GCF_000737465.1 of Haliaeetus leucocephalus. Taxonomy (NCBI): domain Eukaryota; kingdom Metazoa; phylum Chordata; class Aves; order Accipitriformes; family Accipitridae; genus Haliaeetus; species Haliaeetus leucocephalus. The sequence goes on from NW_010972512.1 coordinate 778,476, forward strand.
GTGGCCCTGAGCAATTTGGGAATATGGAAGCCCTGTTGCCTTGAAAACACATGAAGCTACAATGTAAGTGTGCTGGAAAAAAAAACTTGTATCAACTATGTTTTTAAAACTGCTGTTCAGTCTGCATCAAAGAGAATTGGCCTAATAAACTGGCTACTGAAGCCAAGTGTAATTCATTATTTCTATTCCCACTAGGGAGTTTTTGTAATCAAACACAGTTGAAACTTCATTTAAAAATTAATATATGTGGTGGCAAAATTATTTTATTGCTTCTGATTGAATTTTGGTACCTATTTTAGTAGATAAGATTTGGGAGTTACAGATTTTTGCTGAGCCTGTCAGTATGTACATCACCTGTATATGAACAGTATTGGCCACAAAATTACTTCTAATCCAGCAGTGCGAGTAGAGGCCTACTGTAAGTCTCGCATCTCCCTTCATTTGCATCTAAGTGGTTATAAAAGGAATGAAGTGTTTCTCTCCCTCGTGGTTTTTTTTTCTGACTAGCTAGTTGATTTATGATGAAGTATTTCTTGTTTTCTCTGTAAACTTTGCTTAAGGATGCCAGCACAATCTGGCCAGGAGGGATCCCAGACATTGCTACTTCATTGTTTGCTTGGAATAGGTTGGGTTGCTGGGACAGGAGATGTTCTTGAGACATCTCTCCTCTAGTCTCCCGTGTGAGAAGAAAAGGGATAGTTGGAGTAGGCAGAGTAGAAGAAAACATTAGCTTGAAAGGATATCTGGGAAATGTTTCCTCAGTATTAGACTGAACTGAATTTTAGTTGCTGAGCCACAGGCTAGCAGCGCTTTTCTAGCTATAGGATCCGAATATAGCTAACCTACTGCTTCAAGAGTTGACTTCCCCTTTCTTTTTTCTCCTAAAGCCTGGGTTTGTGACCATGGAAAGCCCTGAAGGCACTGACTATGCTCCAGGGAGGCCACAGGGTGTGGTTGGGTCTGGTGACATCAGGCCTAGTTTGCGTCCAAACGAGCCTGAGGCTTACCCTGCTCTTAGTTTGTTCCTGAGGCTGTCTACTTGCACAACTCCAATGGATTTGGGAAGCAGCTGACCAACCTGCAGCAAGACCCTTGGTTGGTACACAAGGATTTGTGATGGGGCCTATGGTTTAGGAAAGAATGTGGTTTGTCTACCAGGGTACTGGACTTCAGAGCAAGCACTTATGCTTAGGTCTTTCTGCAACTTATTCAGATACTGACAAATGATACTACCCCGGTATTCTGTGTGAGTACAAATTCAACTCTTGGGGTTTGGATGCCCTGGCACATATTTTTGTTATGTTGGATTTTTTTAACTTACTTACCATGTTAATGATGTTCTAACATTTTCTGGTTTTTTCAGTGCTTGGGATAATTGGACATCATCTTGCCTAGTAAGTCAACAAGAAGCATCCCAAGGCATTTTCTAAAGCAGTTTGTATTAGCTTGGACCAAAGGTCCATCTAGCCTGGTAATCTATCCAGAGGCTTCTAGAGAAGAGGATAAGAACAGAGCATGCATAACAACGCTTCTCTGGAATACTCTTCCAGTCCTCAGCAATTCCCTTCAGCTAAGGGACTTCCGCAGGTCCAGCTGGATGCTGTGTAGTAAGCCTTCATGGGTTTTCATTTCATAGTGTGACCAGTATCCCGAGACCATCTGTAGTGTTCTTAGACTTAGCAAGGGGATTCTGAGCTTACCTACACTTTGCATGAAGAAAAACATGTTTTTGAATGTCCCAGCCCAGTTCTGTTTGTTCATTTGTCTCCTAATTTTTGTATTCTCCTTCTTCATATCTCCTAAGATTTTCTGTTTAATGATGTCCTTTTTCAAGTGGAAACATCTTAGTTGCTGCTTCTACAGAAGCTGCTCTGTGCCTTCAGTCAACACTTTACCTCCCTTCTCTGTTATTTTTCCCATTTTCGTGTATCCTCTTGGGGACAAAGGCTGCAGAATTGGAACTTCAGCCAGTATTCAAGATGTGGTTGTACAGTAACAGTGTTCAATGTCTCGTTCTGTATTTTATTTAATAGTAATTTCTTAAATACAGTTGCATTTTGAGTGCTCCTGAGCTGCTGATGTGTGAAGAAGGGTAAGCTCCAGGTAGTCTTTTACATCAGACTCGGAGATGTCTCCCAAGGCCCCTCTGGGCTGCATGGATGCTACAGAACCTAGAGTGTTTTGTGGTAACCAGATCTGCCACGGCCTTTGAGGGCCTTACCTCGCCTCTGCCCAAAAAGAGCCCTGCTATGAAGGGTTCTTACTCCTGCTTACCCCCGTTACCTTCTCTTTACAAAAGCCAAACTGACTCTGAATCTCCAAATTCTTTTGTGTTTATGCATATGCCCACTACTTCTCTTCATTGATGCCTTTGTCTAATTCTACCCATACAACTATCAGGGTCTGAGTTTCTCCATTTGAAAAATTGGTATTTCATTTGTCATTTTCCTTCTTTTAACATACTGTTATTCTGGTCAGGTCCTGCTGAAGCTCCCTTATCTCCAGGCTGGTCAGACTTGGTTCTGTCAGCCTCTTTTAACAGGGCATGTACTCCAACTCTCTGACCACCCTGGTGGTCTCTGCTGAACTTGCTCCAATTTATCAATGTCTTTATTGCTTTCCTAAAATTCAGGATCCTGTTTTTACTCTACTCTTCACCTG